>NC_091354.1:21294344-21529344 GCF_038502225.1 Cherax quadricarinatus | reverse complement strand
TCTCCATGATCTTGCATACTATACATGTCAGTGACACTGGTCTGTAGTTTAATGCTTCATGTCTGTCTCCTTTTTTAAAAATTGGGACTACATTTGCTGTCTTCCATGCCTCAGGCAATCTCCCTGTTTCGATAGATGTATTGAAAATTGTTGTTAGAGGTACACATAGTGCCTCTTCTCCCTCTCTCAATACCCATGGGGAGATGTTATCTGGCCCCATTGCCTTTTAGGTATCTAGCTCACTCAGAAGCCTCTTCACTTCTTCCTCGGTTGTGTGCACTGTGTCCAGCACATGTTGGTGTGCCCCACCTCTCCGTCTTTCTGGAGCCCCTTCTGTCTCCTCTGTGAACACTTCTTTGAATCTCTTGTTTAGTTCCTCACATACTTCACGGTCATTTCTTGTTGTCTCTCCTCCTTCCTTCCTTAGCCTGATTACCTGGTCCTTGACTGTTGTTTTCCTCCTGATGTGGCTGTACAACAGTTTCGGGTCAGATTTGGCTTTTGCTGCTATGTCGTTTTCATATTGTCTTTAGGCCTCCCTTCTTATCTGTGCATATTCGTTTCTGGCTCAGTGTGTGTGTGTGTGTGTGTCAGTGTGTGTGTGTGTGTGTGTGTGTGTGTCAGTGTGTGTGTGTCAGTGTGTGTGTGTCAGTGTGTGTGTGTGTGTCAGTGTGTGTGTGTGTCAGTGTGTGTGTGTGTCAGTGTGTGTCAGTGTGTGTGTGTGTGTGTGTCAGTGTGTGTGTGTGTCAGTGTGTGTCAGTGTGTGTGTGTGTCAGTGTGTGTCAGTGTGTGTGTCAGTGTGTGTGTGTGTCAGTGTGTGTGTGTGTGTCAGTGTGTTTGTGTCAGTGTGTGTGTGTGCGTGTGTCAGTGTGTGTGTGTGTCAGTGGGTGGGTGTGTGTGTGTTTGTGTGTCAGTGGGTGTGTGTGTGTGTCAGTGTGTGTGTGTGTGTGTCAGTGTGTGTGTGTGTGTGTCAGCGTGTGTGTGTGTGTGTGTGTGTGTCAGCGTGTGAGTGTGTGTGTCAGCGTGTGTGTGTGTGTGTGTGTGTCAGCGTGTGTGTGTGTGTGTGTGTGTCAGCGTGTGTGTGTCAGCGTGTGTGTGTCAGCGTGTGTGTGTGTGTGTGTGTGTGTGTGTCAGAGTGTGTGTGTGTGTGTGTGTGTGTGTGTGTGTGTGTGTGTGTGTGTGTGTGTGTGTGTGTGTGTATGTGTGTCAGCGTGTGTGTGTGTGTGTGTGTGTCAGCGTGTGTGTGTGTGTGTGTGTGTGTGTGTCAGTGTGTGTGTGTCAGTGTGTGTGTGTCAGTGTGTGTGTGTGTTTCAGTGTGTGTGTGTGTGTCAGTGTGTCAGTGTGTGTGTGTGTCAGTGTGTGTACTCACCTAATTGTACTCACCTAATTGTGGTTGCAGGGGTCGAGACTCAGCTCCTGGCCCCGCCTCTTCAATGATCGCTACTAGGTCCTCTCTCTCTCTGCTTCCTGAGCTGTATCATACCTCTTCTTAAAACTATGTATGGTTCCTGCCTCAACTACTTCACTTGCTAGGCTATTCCGCTTCCTGACAACTCTATGACTGAAGAAATACTTCCTAACGTCCCTGTGACTCGTCTGAGTCTTCAGCTTCCAGTTGTGACCCCTTGTCCCTGTGTCCCCTCTCTGGAACATCCTATCTCTGTCCACCTTGTCTTGTATGTCGTTATCATGTCTCCCCTGACCCTTCTGTCCTCCAGTGTCGTCAGTCCGATTTCCCTCAACCTTTCCTCGTACGACATTCCCCTGAGCTCTGGGACTAGCCTTGTTGCAAACCTTTGTACTTTCTCTAACTTCTTGACGTGCTTGACCAGGTGTGGGTTCCAGACTGGTGCTGAATACTCCAGTATGGGCCTAACATACACAGTGTACAGTGTCTTGAACGATTCCTTATTAAGGTATCGGAACGCTATTCTCAGGTTTCCCAGGCGCCCGTATGCTGCAGCAGTTATTTGGTTAATGTGTGCCTCCGGTGATGTGCTCGGTGTTATGGTCACCCCAAGGTCTTTCTCCCTGAGTGAGGTCTGTAGTCTTTGTCCACCTAGCCTATACTCTGTCTGCGGTCTTCTTTGCCCCTCCCCAATCTTCATGACTTTGCATTTCGCTGGATTGAATTCGAGAAGCCAGTTACTGGACCACATGTCCAGCCTGTCCAGGTCTCTTTGCAGTCCTGCCTCATCCTAGAACTGACCCCTGTGGGACCCCGCTCGTCACAGGCGCCCACTGTGATACCTCTTCACGTACCATGACTCGTTGCTGCCTCCCTGTCAGGTATTCCCTGATCCATTGCAGTGCCCTCCCTGTTACATGCGCCTGATCTTCCAGCTTCTGCACTAATCTCTTTTGGGGAACTGTGTCAAAGGCCTTCCTGCAGTCTAGGAAAACGCATTCTACCCACCCCTCTCTCTCGTGTCTTGCTTCTGTTACCTTGTCATAAAACTCCAGGAGGTTTGTGATACAAGATTTGGCTTCCATGAACCCATGCTGGTTTTCATTTATAATCTTGATCCTTCCCAGGTGTTCGACCACTCTCCTCCTGATAATCTTCTCCATGTGTGTGTCAGTGTGTGTGTGTGTGTCAGTGTGTGTGTGTCAGTGTGTGTGTGTCAGTGTGTGTGTGTCAGTGTGTGTCAGTGTGTGTCAGTGTGTGTGTGTGTGTCAGTGTGTGTGTGTGTGTGTGTGTGTCAGTGTGTGTGTGTGTCTGTGTGTGTGTCAGTGTGTGTGTGTGTCTGTGTGTGTGTCAGTGTGTGTGTGTCAGTGTGTGTGTGTCAGTGTGTGTGTGTGTCAGTGTGTGTGTGTGTCAGTGTGTGTGTGTCAGTGTGTGTGTGTGTGTCAGTGTGTGTGTGTGTCAGTGTGTGTGTGTCAGTGTGTGTGTGTGTGTCTGTGTGTGTGTGTCTGTGTGTGTGTCAGTGTGTGTGTGTCAGTGTGTGTGAGTGTGTCAGTGTGTGTGTGTGTGTCAGTGTGTGTGTGTGTCAGTGTGTGTGTGTGTGTGTCAGTGTGTGTGTGTCAGTGTGTGTGTGTGTGTGTCAGTGTGTGTGTGTGTGTGTCAATGTGTGTGTGTGTGTGTCAGTGTGTGTGTGTGTCAGTGTGTGTGTGTGTGTGTGTGTGTGTGTGGCAGTGTGTGTGGCAGTGTGTGTCAGTGTGTGTGTGTGTCTGTGTGTGTGTCTGTGTGTGTGTGTGTGTCAGTGTGTGTGTGTGTCATTGTGTGTGTGTGTGTCAGTGTATGTAGATTTGTCAGTGTGTGTGTGTGTGTGTGTGTGTACACTCACCTACTTGTGGTTGCAGGTGTCGAGTCGCAGCTCCTGGCCCCGAATCTTCACTGGCCTCTACTAGGTCACTCTTCACGATCTTCATGATCTTTAGTTTTAATAATTTGTCTACCTCTCGGTCAAATGCATCCCTAAGGTGAACTGGAACTGGGTATAATTTTCGTTTGATAGGATTGTCCGTCACTAAGTCAATCTTATGGACTACCGTGGAGGTAACACCTGGAATATCAGTAAAGACGTCTGAAAAGTTACTCACACATTGAAGTAGTTCATGTCTCTTATGGTCATCCAAAGATTCATTAATATTAATGTTGGTTGCATCCGAATCGAATTCTGGCACTCAATTCTCCCATTACAGCTGGGATGATAGGGTGTGGTGAAGAGAGGCTTCACTCCCAGAAGTTGGTATAGATGTTGCATTAAGTCAGATGTGAATTGTGTCCCACGGTGTTGCAACCCCTGAATGGGTTGCAATGATTATTATGTATATATATATAATTATTACTTTTTCATTTAATTTTATATTGCTTATATTTGCGAAAATAGCTAAATCGTAAATGTATTGCTTTATATTGTTATTTGATGTAGTTTCCTTTGTTAAGTAGGATGTAACATATGTGCTCAGTTCAAGTCTTGATTGTCTAACTACTGTAATTATCGCTCTTTGCTTGTTTCCCTGCCGGCTTCTTGTTGGGCAGCGACAGCAACCCACGGAGCTATCACGTGATGGAGGGGGGGGTGTCCTCACCTCGCTTGAAGTATTCATTCTCTTCTAGACTCTCTTGGTGGTTGGACAGATTGTCTGTCTCATTATTCTTGTTAGTTCTGTAGAACTCTGTTCACAGAACATTGTATAGACTTAGTGATTTTCGACGTTGTACTGAGGTTGTGTGTCTCATAGACACTCTGAGTAACTCAGGTCCTGAGCTGTAGCTTTTCACCTAACTTGTACTGGTTTCTGTGTATTATCACAGTCGGGGATTTTCTTATGCTGAACTTAGATTCAGTAGTATGGGAGTTTTGTGACTTGTGGAGGATCTGCTGATGGTCCCTACTTAGTGTCGTTATATTACCTCCTTGATCCTGATTGTGTCGCAGTTGCTTGTTGTATTGCTATTGGGCTTAGCATTCTTTTTGTTGTTCAAGCAGACTGTTCTGGTTGCCAGTCGGTCAAGAAGTTAGTTTTTTGTGAGGATTTTGCCAGTCACTTGTTTAAGTCTAGTCGAGTCGTGAGACAGAGAACTACTTAGAGCACTTACATACACAAACTTACTTGTACATATTTGTAATATCTTATTAAATGTTAATGTATCAGACGGTACTTAAGAATTATAAATGTGATATGTGCTTTCAGCACAATAATATTGAACTCGAGAGAAGTGATATTATTTTAATTGTGATTAATTTAATTTAATTTGATAATATGCCTCTAGACTTAATAAATTTATTAAATTTTAATTTCTCTAGTTAGTAGCCTACCAGTTGTAATCCTGAAGCACTATTGAATCATACTGAATTCTAATGGATAATTGGACAAGGATACTGACTACTTGTTACGAAAACCCAGTAACAGGCTGAAGGCTAGAAGGGCAATCCTTTCTAGTATTCACTGGAGATCTCTAAGCTTTTAGAATCGCGTTTTTTGTAACACACGGTCAGACAAAATTTCTCTAGGGATGCCCACTCTGGAGAAGATGGACAAAAGGGCTTCAGCCACCTCTGTAGTGGTTATGGTCTTTAAGGGTATGGCTTCAGGGAAACTCGAAGCATAATCAAAAATGTTAATATATATCTATGTCCCCCAGATGAAAGTGGAGATATAGTACCAACGATGTCAATAACTACTCTTTCAAAGGGTACCATAAAGACTGGCATTTTGACCATAGGTACTCGCCTGGTACCTCGGGAGGATGACAGTTGGCAAACTTTACACGATCTACAATAGGTAGTGACATCTGAGGACATTTTTGGCCAAAAATAGGTTTCCCTAGCTTTATTTAAAGTTTTATGATGCGAGAAATGTCCGGCCACTGGCAGGTCATGAGCCATTTTAAGAACAGTCTCTCTGCATTGACTTAGACTATTCCATCGTAGTTGTTCCATCTCATCTGAATTTAATTGAATACTGACTTGTACAAGATACCTTTAAATATTCAAATTTATATGAAAAGTTTTTCCTTTGGATAACTTGATTTTGTTTAGCGGCATTATGGCAATTCTGAAGAGAAGGGCAATTACGTTGTAACTTGACAAAGGAGTCCTTCGATATGTCTAAAGGCTTAAAGTCAGGGAAAATCAAAGGATGGACAGTAGGAGAAGCCTGGGCTTTGATCTGAGCCCTAGTCAAGACATTTATGGTATCGGAGGTGATAGCTTCACTTTCATCTAACAAGTGAACCGGTGATCCTACTACCTCTCTTTCGAGAGTAGCATCACTGGTTATTAATCCCACATGAATCTCACGAGACATTGTCTCATCTGAACTTTCGAGGGGCTTCTCCGACTCTACAAGAAGAGGATCTGAAACACTTATATCCATCTTTGGTGATGAAAGGTCAACCTCAGAAAGAAGAATGGCACCTTTTACATTACCTATTAGTACGGAGCAAGAAGTGATGGGAGCTAGTACGGCTTCAGACCAACCTGTGAACCATTTAGACCTAATGTAACAACGGATGGTAGGAAAAGTGTCCGTACGGCCCAAGTAGTCTGAAAGTATAGCAGAGGAATGAGTTTCTTTAAGGTTAGGGAACAGCTTATCAGAAATGACTATACATGTGCATCCAGTGTCTCGTAAAATGGTAGATACATTAAGTCCATTAACTGTTCCTGAACAGAAGGGTGCTTTGTCATTACAGTCTTTAAAACATCTTCCAACTTTTTGGACCTTCTTAGAAGGACAATCTGGACGTTTATGTCCCTTAACACCACACAAATGACAAACAGGAATAAAAGAAGTCATTTTACTTTCCACTAGAGGCTTTGATTTCTTAAGGTCTGATGAACCCTTGCCCTTAGGGTTCGATCCCTTTAGGTCTTTATGTGAATTGCGAGCCTCAGCATACAGGTCAGCAGCCTCAGCAACTTCCTCAGCTTTAATCAGGTTACGTTCTCTGATGAATGTTCGTATCTGGTGAGGAAGAGCTGTCAGGAACTGGTCAGCAACCATGAAGTCTCTAAGAGATTCATAACTGTGATCAATTCCTGAACTCTCTATCCAAAAGCCGAACAAACGAAAGAGTGTTACCTGTAACTGCTGAAGTTCTGGCCAGGCTGTAAGGTGGCATACCTGGAATCTTTCCTGTAAGAATTAGTGGTTTTTTGATATGCTTTAAGGATTGCCTTCTTCAGTAGGTTATAATTACATATAATATCCTGCGACAAAGTTGCATAGATATTCAAAGCTGTACCGGAAAATAACATTCCTAACCTGGTAGCCCAGGTGTCAGCAGGCCATTCACAGAGGGTAGCGGTATTTTCGAACCTGATAATGTATGAAGTTATGTAATCCCCCTCTGTGAAGGGAGGTATATTAGGTGTTGAAATATGTGCACTAGCTGCATGATGTTCAATTACTCCTTTAATTGTTGTTGTGTAAAAGTTAACTTTTTATTCTCTAATTCAAGGCGAGCTTGTTCGAGCTCGCGATCCTTTTCTCTCTTCCTTAACTCATATTCTCTATCCTTTGCTCTTTCCTTAAGTTCTCTTAATTTAACCTGTTCCTCACGTATTTTAGCTCTTTCTTCACGATCAAGTCTATCACGCTCCTTTTTGTCTTCTCTTTCTCTTTCTAACCGTCTTTCTTGGATTTCTCTCTCAATTCTCTCTCTCTCCTTTTTCTCCTGTCTTTCAAGGTTCTCTTTCTCCTTTTTCTCTTCTCTTTCGATTCTCTCTCTCTCCTTTTCTTCTCTTTCCCTTTCTGTCTTTCTTCTCTCTCAATTCTCTCTCTTTCAAGTCTTTCCTGGATCTTAGCACTAATGAAAGATTCTAAATTTTTCCCTGTTATTCCTAACTTACTTCCAGAGTTCATCCAAAACTGGTATTCCTCCATACTTGCAAGAATAACTTAAACTATCAGGGGAAATGAAACGGGTATTAAAGAAAACGGAGGGTTCAATTCCTGCTCCGCTCAAACTGGAAATAAACCAGAGGGCTCGATCCCTACTTAAACAACATGTATGAATTAAAACGAAGGGTTCTATGCCGACTCCGAGCAAACAGTAAGTAGCATGGGGTCACTTGACCATCCAATCTTCTCATGAACAAATCAAGAGTGTCCTACGACAGTTCCCTTGATAAAATAAAGAGCTCAATGAAACAAATTGTCACTGGAAAATCTCGGGTCCCTAGAGTCTAATCCTCCAAAGTGTTTCAAGCTCGAACAAAAAGGTGGCAGAATTAAATATTATATCCTGCCTGACTTGACTTACAATAAATTGAGACTATAACAATCACCAAATCTTTTAAATACCTGTACTGTAGTCCTACCATAGAGAATTACTCATGGCTGGTGGTAACCGTCTGTTGTATGCGGCGTTAAAGTTCCAATGGTAGATTCGAGATGGAATTGAATCTTGATTCAGTAGAGTTGATCCTGGCAAGGTCGTCACTTGTGAAGGCTTACTCAGCCCTGTAACAACTTCAGTCAGTATTACCAAGGCTGGCTCCTCCTCAGGAAAATTAATGTATAGAAAAAGAATAAAAACTGACAAACATAAACACTATTATTTAGAAAATATAAAATATAAAACACTTAAATATGAAATATTGATCCTACATTAAAGAAAATGAAAAATATAAATATCTGAATTCAACGCTAATGTATATAAAACTTGGGTGTCTTGTGTTGGTGACACTGCGTGTTGTTGAAATCGTAGCCGCTGCTGATGATGGCGGGGGGGGGGGTCGCAGGTGTTGGTTACAACCCACTGGCTAGTTCTTCACAGTATAGCCGTGATTAATCAGTCCAGATGACAGGAAAGCAGGTTATTTTTCCACTGCAATGATGAGGGGTTATATCCTGCTACTTGCATACACAAACAGGTAAGTGGATCAGAATTTGGGACATCTCAGAACGTTAGTCCGTCTCCTTGAATTCTACTCGTTCATTAGCAGGTGACCCTCTCTGTCATCCAAGCTGGAAAGATAGACAGGTTACCCACTGCTTAAGAAATCACTCTCCATGATAAGTACAATACCTAAAAGATGTGGTGATTATTACAACAGTCAACCTAGAGCAAGACTGAAAGGACTAAGTTTATTATTGGTCAAAAGTGAAGCTTTCAACCAATAAATTCACTAGAATACAAAGCAGGCATGTACTTACAGTAGTGCTGGGAGCTGTGAGTCTAGTGATTACTGTTTGGACCTGAGCCCCACACGTCACCTTTGGGGGGGGGGAGAAGGAGGGGAAGGGATAGCGGGAGCTAGACTGACCCTACCTTAACAAGCAGCCGGCAATCAAGCTATCACTTTAGGGGTGGGGGAGAAAAGGCCGGAATAGCGGGAGCTAGACTTACCTTACCTTAACAAGTAGCCAGCAATGAAACTATTGTTACTATATTCTCCATCGCTACTCCTATCTATTGAACTTTTCCCTCACAGGTCGATTCATGGCTCCTGGCCTCGTCTCTTCGCTGGTCACTACTAGTCCTTTGTCTTCCTGCTCCAAGAGCTTTATCATACCTCATTTTCAAACTGTATGAATCCTGCATCCACTACCTCACTCTCCAGACTCTTCCACTTCCTGATGGTTCACTTCAACCCCCTTTTCCCCTCTTATAAACTGAAGCATAAGAGTGAGAGAGGCTGGGGAGAACAGTTTTTTCTAATTTCCTCTTCTGAAGTTGTCACTGTCCAGTCATATCCCCCTTACTCTTTAAATTTTCCAACACCTGTAATACTGTAGGTGAATGGTTCAGAGAACAGACACGTTTATAAATTAGACGCATATGCAACACTTGGGTATCTTTACTGAGGAAACGTTTCGCCATATAGTGCTTTCATCAGTCCATTACAAAGTAGAATAATGAAGAACAGAAGGAGTTTGAGGTAATCAGTCCATGAATCTTCAAAAGACTGATGGACTGATTATATTGACTTCGAGCTGTGAGATGATTACCTCAAACTCCACCTGATCTTCACCATTCTCCTTTGTATAGGACTGATGAAAGAACTGCGTGGCGAAACATTTCAATAAATATACCCAAGTGTTACACATGTCTAATTTATCAACTTGCAACACTGTGTAAGCCCAATTAGACCGTCACCCTGCTAAGGGAATCAGTAGTAATGAACAGCACAAGTTTGTATGCCAGTTTCCAACAGGGAAGCCCTGTGGATCAACCTTCAGCAGTATTAAACAGAGGAAACTATCATACCACATTTCCAGTTATTTCAACACACACAAGCTGGACTCTGTCAGTTCTGTGGTGTTTGGTCCCCTCAAGGGAGGTTCCTTGACGCTGGTGAGGGGCTCTTGATCTAGGGAATTGGATCTGTGCTCCATTTCCCTGAATTGAGCCTGAATGCCTTTCACCCCCCCCCCACACATGCGCTTTATATTTCTATGGGTTTAGAGCTCCTCCTTGTAATGTGTTGAGTACAGAATACTGTCATTCTGGATGGTAGATATCGAGCACCACCGTTAACCATTAACCAAATAACCGCTGAGAGGTTGTCTCTCGAAAGAAACAGGCTGGCTGGTAGGCCATGCCGGATGTAAGATGTTAGACCTAGGTGGTCCTCACTGCTGACCTAGGTGGTCCTCACTGCTGACCTAGGTGGTCCTCACTGCTGACCTAGGTGGTCTCTCACTGCTGACCTAGGTGGTCTCTCACTACTGACCTAGGTGGTCCTCACTGCTGACCTAGATGGTCCTCACTGCTGACCTAGGTGGTCTCCCACTACGGACCTAGGTGGTCCTCACTGCTGACCTAGGTGGTCCTCACTGCTGACCTAGGTGGTCTCTCACTGCTGACCTAGGTGGTCTCTCACTACTGACCTAGGTGGTCCTCACTGCTGACCTAGATGGTCCTCACTGCTGACCTAGGTGGTCTCCCACTACGGACCTAGGTGGTCCTCACTGCTGACCAAGGTGGTCCTCACTGCTGACCTAGGTGGTCCTCACTGCTGACCTAGGTGGTCCTCACTGCTGACCTAGGTAGTCTCTCACTGCTGACCTAGTTGGTCCTCACTGCTGACCTAGGTGGTCTCTCACTGCTGACCTAGGTGGTCTCTCACTGCTGACCTAGGTGGTCTCTCACTGCTGACCTAGGTGGTCCTCACTGCTAACCTAGGTGGTCCTCACTGCTAACCTAGGTGGTCCTCACTGCTGATCTAAGCGGTCTCTCACTGCTGACCTAGGTAGTCTCTCACTGCTGACCTAGTTGGTCCTCACTGCTGACCTAGGTGGTCTCTCACTACTGACCTAGGTGGTCCTCACTACTGACCTAGTTGGTCCTCACTGCTGACCTAGGTGGTCTCTCACTACTGACCTAGGTGGTCTCTCACTGCTGACCTAGGTGGTCTCTCACTACTCACCTAGGTGGTCCTCACTGCTGACCTAGGTGGTTCTCACTGCTGACCTAGGTGGTCCTCACTGCTGACCTAGGTGGTCCTCACTGCTGACCTAGGTGGTTCTCACTGCTGACCTAGGTGGTCCTCACTGCTGACCTAGGTGGTTCTCACTGCTGACCTAGGTGGTCCTCACTGCTGACCTAGGTGGTCCTCACTGCTGACCTAGGTGGTTCTCACTGCTGACCTAGGTGGTCCTCACTGCTGACCTAGGTGGTCCTCACTACTCACCTAGGTGGTCCTCACTGCTGACCTAGGTAGTCCTCACTGCTGACCTAGGTGGTTCTCACTGCTGACCTAGGTGGTCCTCACTGCTGACCTAGGTGGTCCTCACTGCTGACCTAGGTGGTTCTCACTGCTGACCTAGGTGGTCCTCACTGCTGACCTAGGTGGTTCTCACTGCTGACCTAGGTGGTTCTCACTGCTGACCTAGGTGGTCCTCACTGCTGACCTAGGTGGTTCTCACTGCTGACCTAGGTGGTCCTCACTGCTGACCTAGGTGGTCCTCACTGCTGACCTAGGTGGTCCTCACTGCTGACCTAGGTGGTCCTCACTGCTGACCTAGGTGGTCCTCACTGCTGACCTAGGTGGTCCTCACTGCTGACCTAGGTGGTCCTCACTGCTGACCTAGGTGGTTCTCACTGCTGACCTAGGTGGTTCTCACTGCTGACCTAGGTGGTACTCACTGCTGACCTAGGTGGTACTCACTGCTGACCTAGGTGGTACTCACTGCTGACCTAGGTGGTTCTCACTGCTGACCTAGGTGGTTCTCACTGCTGACCTAGGTGGTTCTCACTGCTGACCTAGGTGGTACTCACTGCTGACCTAGGTGGTTCTCACTGCTGACCTAGGTGGTTCTCACTGCTGACCTAGGTGGTTCTCACTGCTGACCTAGGAAGTCTTCCCGCTTAAGCAGATTGTCTTGTGTATTGAGGTTTATTACACATCCTGGTGTTATTATCAGTTATTAGCACTTGTCGACCCTTCGTTGTAATCCATCTCATTACTCTCTCCCTCCGTTATTATCTCTCTTAATTATTATTCTCTTTCCCTTGTGTAGATTTTTTTACCGAAGGGCGGGCGCGCACACACACACACACACACACACACACACACACACACACACACACACACACACACACACACACACACACCACACACACACACACAATGCAAATGCTAAAGGCTCAGGCACACATAACAGCAAGGGCACTGCAGTGGATCAGAGAATACCTGACAGGGAGGCAACAACGAGTCATGGTACGTGACGAGGTGCCAGGGTGGGCGCCTGTGACGAGTGGGATTCCACAGGGGTCAGTCCTAGGACCAGTGCTATTTTTGGTATATGTGAATATGAAGGAAGGGATAGACTCAGATGTGTCCTTCTTTGCAGATGATGCGAAGTTAATGAGGAGAATTAAATTGGATGAGGATCAGGCAGGACTACCAAGAGGCCTGGAAAGGCTGGAAGCCTGGTCCAGCAACTGGCTCCTCGAATTTAACCCCAACAAATGCAGTCACGAAGATCGGGGAAGGGCAATGAAGACCGTAGACAGAGTATAGGCTAGGTGGCCAAAGATTGCAAACCAATCTCAAGGAAAAGGATCATGCGGTGAGTATAATACCGTGCACATTTCCTGAGACGCACATCAACCAGGTAACTGCTGCAGCAAACCTGAGAATAGCATTCCGAAACCTTAGTAAGGAATTCTTCAGACTCTGTACACTGTGTACGTCAGGCCCATACTGGAGTATGCAGTACCAGTTTGAAACCCTCAAGTGGTAAAGTACATCAAGAAATTAGAGAAAGTGCAAAGTTTGCAACAAGACCAGTTCCAGAACTAAGGGAAATATCCTACGAAAAAAGGTTAAGGGAAATCGGGCTAATGACACTGGAGGACATGAGGTTTAGGGAAGAAATGATAACACAAAATACCGCGAGGAATTGACAAGGTGGACAGAGACAGGATGTTCCAGAGATGGGACACAACAACGAGGAGTCACTATTGGAAGCTGAAGACTCAGATGAGTCAAAGAGATGTTAGGAAGTATTTCATTAGTCAGAGTTGTCAAGAAGTGGAATAGTCTGGCAAGTGTCGTAGTGGAGGCAGCAAAAATACATAGTTTTAAGGCGAAGTTTGATGAATCTCGTGCAGCAGGGAGAGAGTGGACCTAGTAACTATCACTGAAGGAACGGGGCCGGGAGCTATAACTCGACCCCTGCAACCACATATAGGTGAGTACATATAGGTGAGTACTCGCGCGCGCGCGCACACACAAACACACACACACACACACCAGCATGGGTTCATGGAAGGCAAATCTTGTATCACAAACCTCCTGGAGTTTTATGACAAGGTAACAGAAGTAAGACACGAGAGAGAGGGGTGGGTAGATTGCGTTTTCCTAGACTGCAGGAAGGCCTTTGACACAGTTCCCCACAAGAGATTAGTGCAGAAGCTGGAGGATCAGGCGCACGTAAAAGGGAGGGCACTGCAATGGATAAGAGAATACCTGACAGGGAGGCAGCAACGAGTCATGGTACGTGAAGAGGTATCACAGTGGGCGCCTGTTACGAGCGGGGTCCCACAGGGGTCAGTTCTAGGACCAGTGCTATTTTTGATATATGTGAACGACATGATGGAAGGAATAGACTCTGAAGTGTCCCTGTTCGCAGATGATGTGAAGTTGATGAGAAGAATTAAATCGGACGAGGATGAGGCACGACTGCAAAGAGACCTGGACAGGCTGGACATGTGGTCCAGCAACTGGCTTCTCGAATTCAATCCAGCCAAATGCAAAGTCATGAAGATTGGGGAGGGGCAAAGAAGACCGCAGACAGAGTATAGGCTAGGTGGACAAAGACTACAGACCTCACTCAGGGAGAAAGACCTTGGGGTGACCATAACACCGAGCACATCACCGGAGGCACACATCAACCAAATAACTGCTGCAGCATACGGGCGCCTGGCAAACCTGAGAATAGCGTTCCGATACCTTAATAAGGAATCGTTCAAGACACTGTACACTGTGTATGTTAGGCCCATACTGGAGTATGCAGCACCAGTCTGGAACCCACACCTGGTCAAGCACGTCAAGAAGTTAGAGAAAGTACAAAGGTTTGCAACAAGGCTAGTCCCAGAGCTCAAGGGAATGTCGTACGAGGAAAGGTTAAGGGAAATCGGACTGACGACACTGGAGGACAGAAGGGTCAGGGGAGACATGATAACGACATACAAGATACTGCGGGGAATAGACAAGGTGGACAGAGATAGGATGTTCCAGAGAGGGGACACAGGGACAAGGGGTCACAACTGGAAGCTGAAGACTCAGACGAGCCACAGGGACGTTAGGAAGTATTTCTTCAGTCATAGAGTTGTCAGGAAGTGGAATAGCCTAACAAGTGAAGTAGTGGAGGCAGGAACCATACATAGTTTTAAGAAGAGGTATGACAAAGCTCAGGAAGCAGAGAGAGAGAGGATCCAGTAGCGATCAGTGAAGAGGCTGGGCCAGGAGCTGAGTCTCGACCCCTGCAACCACAATTAGGTGAGTACAATTAGGTGAGTACACACACACACACACACACACACACACACACACACACACACACACACACACACACACACACACACATACACACACACACATACACACACACACAGAAGAGTTACGATAAAGCTTTTGGAGCAGAGAAAGTGGGCCTAGTGTGACCAGGAAAGAAGCGGTGCCAGGAGCTGTGAATCAACCCTTGCAACCACAAATAGGCAAGAGCACGTACGTGAGTACACACATGCGAGTGTACATAAATTTGCTGGTCAAAGTGCAGCTCCTTTGATAATCAAGTTTGATCCCAAGAAAAAAGATGGTAGTTCCGGCTCCCTGGCTCAAGAGCCCTCATCACTATTTAAAGTAGAGGAGGGAACAAAAAATAGTCTTAAATCCGTCACTGGTGAGTTAATTAACGCTATTACTACTACGACCACTGCTGCGGCTACTGCTACTACGACCACTGCTGCGGCTACTGCTACTACGACCACTGCTGCGGCTGCTGCTACTACGACCACTGCTGCGGCTACTGCTACTACGACCACTGCTGCGGCTACTGCTACTACTACTACCACTGTTTCTGCTGCTGCTAATACTGCTGCTGCCCTCACCCTCCTTGCTGCCATTAACTAAACATTACGTGTTATTTGAGACCTTATCCTGATGTGTCCCAGCCATCTTGCTGTGCCTCAGCCATCCTGCCTCTTCCCAGCAATTCTGCCTCTACCTAGCCATCCTGCCTCTTCCTAGCCATCCTGCCTCTTCCCAGCCATCCTGCCTCTTCCCAGCCATCCTGCCTCTTCCCAGCCATCCTGCCTCTTCCTAGCCATCCTGCCTCTTCCCAGCCATCCTGCCTCTTCCCAGCCATCCTGCCTCTTCCTAGCCATCCTGCCTCTTCCTAGCCATCCTGCCTCTTCTCAGCAATTCTGATTTGCCTCAAATACAGCATGACTTAGCCAATGCAACAGTTTGATCCTCCCAGAGATGACACCCATTCTGCATATGTCAATCTCACCCTAGCAGAGTTGGGGTTAAATGTAAATAACCTGTATAGATGAATAATTACGGTATCAACTTATCAGTATTCAAGAATTTTTTTTTTTTGTGTTCACGTTCTCTCCGAATTCTGAGAGTTAACAGTCTAGATTTGAGTGCACCGAACCTGCCTTTCTGTTAAACACTCTTTCTTTGTATATATTCCTTCCTCAGAATCCGTAGATCACATGAATACAGATCGATCGATCAATTTTTTTTATCACTTCTTTGTGTAATCTCAACGTTGAGTTTCATTCGATGAGTTGTGCTATATTATACCTTGTATTGCATTACAGTTTCAGTTACGTAAGCTTCCATTCCAATGTTCTACTTATGTATGTTATAATGTTCAATTGTTGTGTACTTTGACATTGTATAGAATCAGCCCAAGCCGTATACCTGCCATCTCTAGTTTGTATTAGTTGTATGTCGGGAGGACATACGTTAGCGTCGCCGAGCTCTCAGTAGTAGTAACCAGTTACCAGTAACCAGTGTACCAGTAGACGACTCGCTACCAACCGTCTCTGCGTGAATCACTGGCTGTATTCATATTGTGCTGACCACAACAGTATTTCAAAGACCCCCTCACATATGGGTACTGTGGGCGGTCAGTTATACGAGAGGGAGCACGGAGGCAGGCCGGCTGTTTGGCTCTTCCATACTTACCGTTATAATTATACGTACTTCCAGCCTACGTGAGTATTACTTTACCCTATCCACGTGTTCGAATCTCACATGATACTGCCTCTTCCCAGCCATCCTGCCTCTTCCCAGCCATCCTGCCTCTTCCTAGCCATCCTGCCTCTTCCCAGCCATCCTGCCTCTTCCCAGCCATCCTGCCTCTTCCCAGCCATCCTGCCTCTTCCCAGCCATCCTGCCTCTTCCCAGCCATTCTGCCTGTTCCTAGCCATCCTGCCTCTTCCCAGCCATCCTGCCTCTTCCCAGCCATCCTGCCTCTTCCTAGCCATCCTGCCTCTTCCTAGCCATCCTGCCTCTTCCTAGCCATCCTGCCTCTTCCTAGCCATCCTGCCTCTTCCTAGCCATCCTGCCTCTTCCTAGCCATCCTGCCTCTTCCTAGCCATCCTGCCTCTTCCTAGCCATCCTGCCTCTTCCCAGCCATCCTGCCTCTTCCCAGCCATCCTTCCTCTTCCCAGCCATCCTGCCTCTTCCCAGCCATCCTGCCTCTTCCTAGCCATCCTGCCTCTTCCCAGCGATCCTGCCTCTTCCCAGCGATCCTGCCTCTTCCCAGCGATCCTGCCTCTTCCCAGCCATCCTGCCTCTTCCCAGCCATCCTGCCTCTTCCCAGCCATCCTGCCTCTTCCTAGCCATCCTGTCTCTTCCTAGCCATCCTGTCTCTTCCTAGCCATCCTGCCTCTTCCCAGCCATCCTGCCTCTTCCTAGCCATCCTGCCTCTTCCTAGCCATCCTGCCTCTTCCTAGCCATCCTGCCTCTTCCTAGCCATCCTGCCTCTTCCTAGCCATCCTGCCTCTTCCTAGCCATCCTGCCTCTTCCTAGCCATCCGGTCTCTTCCCAGCCATCCTGCCTCTTCCTAGCCATCCTGCCTCTACCTAGCCACCCTGCCTCTTCCTAGCCATCCTGCCTCTTCCCAGCCATCCTGCCTCTTCCCACCCATCCTGCCTCTTCCCAGCCATCCTGCCTCTTCCTAGCCATCCTGCCTCTTCCTAGCCATCCGGCCTCTTCCCAGCCATCCTGCCTCTTCCTAGCCATCCTGCCTCTTCCTCGCGATCCTGCCTCTTCCCAGCCATCCTGCCTCTTCCCAGCCATCCTGCCTCTTCCCAGCCATCCTGCCTCTTCCCAGCCATCCGGCCTCTTCCCAGCCATCCGGCCTCTTCCTAGCCACCCTGCCTCTTCCTAGCCATCCTGCCTCTTCCTAGCCATCCTGCCTCTTCCCAGCCATCCTGCCTCTTCCCAGCCATCCTGCCTCTTCCCAGCCATCCTGCCTCTTCCCAGCCATCCTGCCTCTTCCTAGCCATTGTGCCTCTTCCTAGCCATCGTGCCTCTTCCTAGCCATCGTGCCTTTTCCCAGCCATCCTGCCTCTTCCCAGCCATCCTGCCTCTTCTCAGCCATCCTGCCTCTTCCCAGCCATCCTGCCTCTACCTAGCCATCCTGCCTCTTCCTAGCCATCCGGTCTCTTCCCAGCCATCCTGCCTCTTCCTAGCCATCCTGCCTCTACCTAGCCACCCTGCCTCTTCCTAGCCATCCTGCCTCTTCCCAGCCATCCTGCCTCTTCCCAGCCATCCTGCCTCTTCCTAGCCATCCTGCCTCTTCCTAGCCATCCGGCCTCTTCCCAGCCATCCTGCCTCTTCCCAGCCATCCTGCCTCTTCCTAGCCATCCTGCCTCTTCCTCGCCATCCTGCCTCTTCCCAGCCATCCTGCCTCTTCCCAGCCATCCTGCCTCTTCCCAGCCATCCTGCCTCTTCCCAGCCATCCGGCCTCTTCCCAGCCACCCTGCCTCTTCCTAGCCATCCTGCCTCTTCCCAGCCATCCTGCCTCTTCCCAGCCATCCTGCCTCTTCCCAGCCATCCTGCCTCTTCCCAGCCATCCTGCCTCTTCCCAGCCATCCTGCCTCTTCCCAGCCATCCTGCCTCTTCCCAGCCATCCTGCCTCTTCCTAGCCATCCTGCCTCTTCCCAGCCATCCTGCCTCTTCCCAGCCATTGTGCCTCTTCCTAGCCATTGTGCCTCTTCCTAGCCATCGTGCCTCTTCCTAGCCATCCTGCCTCTTCCCAGCCATCCTGCCTCTTCCCAGCCACCCTGCCTCTTCCCAGCCATCCTGCCTCTTCTCAGCCATCCTGCCTGTTCCTAGCCATCCTGCCTCTATCTAGCCATCCTGCCTCTTCCCAGCCATCCTGCCTCTACCTAGCCATCCTGCCTCTTCCTAGCCATCCTGCCTCTACCTAGCCATCCTGCATCTTCCTAGCCATCCTGCCTCTTCCTAGCCATCCGGTCTCTTCCTAGCCATTCGGTCTCTTCCTAGCCATCCTGCCTCTTCCCAGAGATCCTGCCTCTTCCTAGCCATCCTGCCTCTTCCTAGCCATCCTGCCTCTTCCTAGCCATCCTGCCTCTTCCTAGCCATCCTGCCTCTTCCTAGCCATCCGGTCTCTTCCTAGCCATCCGGTCTCTTCCTAGCCATCCTGCCTCTTCCCAGAGATCCTGCCTCTTCCTAGCCATCCTGCCTCTTCCTAGCCATCCTGCCTCTTCCTAGCCATCCTGCCTCTTCCTAGCCATCCTGCCTCTTCCCAGCCATCCTGCCTCTTCCCAGCCATCCTGCCTCTTCCCAGCCATCCTGCCTCTTCCCAGCCATCCTGCCTCTTCCTAGCCATCCTGCCTCTTCCCAGCCATCCTGCCTCTTCCCAGCCATCCTGCCTCTACCTAGCCATCCTGCCTCTTCCCAGCCATCCTCTCTGATACTTGATATCTGTTAATGAAGTTAAACTACTGAGGTCAGAAAAGGTTCCTGGAATTCACTCTAGCAGATGTAACATAATGTGGTATTAGGAGTAAGATAGAACTCATTAGATTATGTCATATGGAAACTCAGGATCACGTAAATAAAAAATGCCTTCCATTAAACTTCAAACTCACCCTATTCCAGGAGGCATACACAGATTGAGTAACTGTGGCAACAAATGTTCGGGTGCCAGTGGGTACATGACATGGGTACATGATGACCTGGGTACATGACCTGGTACTTGATGACCTTGGTACATGACGACCTATTACTTGATGACCTTGGTACATGACGATCTGGTACTTGACCTTGGTACATGACGAGCTGGTACTTGATGACCTTGGTACATGATGACCTGGATACATGATGACCTGGGTACATGACCTAAGTACCTGATGACCTTGGTACATGACGACCTGGTACTTGATGACCTTGGTACATGATGACCTGGATACATGACGACCTGAGTACATGACGTGGGTATATGACCTGGGTACATGACGTCCTGGGTACATGACCTGGATACATGACCAGGGTACATGACCTGGATACATGACCTGGGTACATGACCCGGGTACATGGGAGATTAAACTTCCTGTGTTAATAAAATATTTTCTTGAACACAAATACTGAAAAGCACAAAGAACTAATATTATACATGAAACAAGTGATGTACAGAGAGGTAAGGAAGGTAAAGGAACTGGTTACGTGAGTTGAGAGGCAAGTGAGGAATGAGAGAGAAGGGAGGTAGAGAAGCAGGTGGAAGAGACGAAGAGAAGAGTGAGCATGGAGGGGGTGAGGAAGGAGGTGATAGGTGAGGAAGGTGATAGGTGAGGAAGGAGGTGATAGGTGAGGAAGATGATGATAGGTGAGGAAGGAGGTGATAGGTGAGGAAGATGATGATAGGTGAGGAAGGAGGTGATAGGTGAGGAAGGAGGTGATAGGTGAGGAAGGAGGTGATAGGTGAGGAAGGAGGTGATAGGTGAGGAATGAGATGATAGCTGAGGAAGGAGGTGACAGATGAAGGTGACAAGTGAGGGAGGACGTGGCAGGTGAGGAAGAAGGTGACAGGTGAGGAAGGAGGTGACAGGTGAGGAAGGAGTTGACAGGTGAGGATG
This sequence comes from Cherax quadricarinatus, assembly GCF_038502225.1. Lineage (NCBI taxonomy): Eukaryota > Metazoa > Arthropoda > Malacostraca > Decapoda > Parastacidae > Cherax > Cherax quadricarinatus. The sequence continues at coordinate 21,509,312 of NC_091354.1, read as the reverse complement.
GAGGTGACAGGTGAGGAAGGTGACAGGTGAAGGAGGTGAGAGGTGAGGAAGAAGGTGAGAGGTGAGGAAGGAGGTGAGAGGTGAGGGAGGAGGTGAGATTTGAGGGAGGAGGTGAGAGGTGAGGGAGGAGGTGACAGGTGAGGAAGAAGGTGACAGGTGAGCTAGGTGGTGGGTTAGATTAGTGAAGGAAATTAAGGATGAAGAAAATGTTGTGTGAGAGGTGAGGGAAGTGAGGGGTGAGGGAAGTGAGGGGTGAGGGAAGTGAGGGGTGAGGGAAGTGAGGGGTGAGGGAAGTTAGGGGTGAGGGAAGTTAGGGGTGAGTCTAGTGAGGGGTGAGTCTAGTGAGGGGTGAGTCTAGTGAGGGGTGAGTCTAGTGAGGGGTGAGTCTAGTGAGGGGTGAGTCTAGTGAAGGCTGAGTCTAGTGAAGGATGAGTCTAGTGAAGGATGAGTAAAGGATAGTGAAAGATGAGTCTATTGAAGGATAGTGAAGTATGTCTAGTGAAGGATAGTGAAGGATGAGTCTAGTGAAGGATAGTGAAGGATGAGTCTAGTGAAGGATAGTGAAGGATGACTCTAGTGAATGATAGTGAAGGATACGTCTAGTGAAGGATAGTGAAGGATGTCTAGTGAAGGATGAGTATAGTGAAGGATAGTGAAGGAGTCTAGTGAAGGATGAGTCTAGCGAAGGATAGTGAAGTATGAGGATAGTGAGGATAGTGAAGGATGTCTAGTGAAGGATGAGTATAGTGAGGATAGTGAAGGAGTCTAGTGAAGGATAGTGAAGTATGAAGATAGTGAAGGATGTCTAGTGAAGGATGAGTATAGTGAAGGAGTCTAGTGAAGGATAGTAAAGTATGAGGATAGTGAGGATAGTGAAAGATGAGTCTAGTGAAGGATAGTGAAGTATGAGGATAGTGAGGATAGTGAAGGATGAGTCTAGTGAAGGATAGTGAAGTATGAGTCTAGTGAAGGATAGTGAAGTATGAGTCTAGTGAAGGATAGTGAAGTATGAGTCTAGTGAAGGATAGTGAAGTATGAGTCTAGTGAAGGATAGTGAAGTATGAGTCTAGTGAAGGATAGTGAAGTATGAGTCTAGTGAAGGATAGTGAAGTATGAGTCTAGTGAAGGATAGTGAAGTATGAGTCTAGTGAAGGATAGTGAAGTATGAGTCTAGTGAAGGATAGTGAAGTATGAGTCTAGTGAAGGATAGTGAAGTATGAGGATAGTGAGGATAGTGAAGGATGAGTCTAGTGAAGGATAGTGAAGTATGATGATAGTGAGGATAGTGAATTATGAGTCTAGTGAAGGATAGTGAAGTATGAGTCTAGTGAAGGATAGTGTAGTATGAGGATAGTGAAGGATAGTGTAGTATGAGTCTAGTGAAGGATAGTGAAGTATGAGTCTAGTGAAGGATAGTGAAGTATGAGTCTAGTGAAGGATAGTGAAGTATGAGTCTAGTGAAGGATAGTGAAGTATGAGTCTAGTGAAGGATAGTGAAGTATGAGTCTAGTGAAGGATAGTGAAGTATGAGTCTAGTGAAGGATAGTGAAGTATGAGTCTAGTGAAGGATAGTGAAGTATGAGGATAGTGAGGATAGTGAAGGATGAGTCTAGTGAAGGATAGTGAAGTATGAGTCTAGTGAAGGATAGTGAAGTATGAGTCTAGTGAAGGATAGTGAAGGATGAGTCTAGTGAAGGATAGTGAAGTATGAGTCTAGTGAAGGATAGTGAAGTATGAGTCTAGTGAAGGATAGTGAAGTATGAGTCTAGTGAAGGATAGTGAAGTATGAGTCTAGTGAAGGATAGTGAAGGATGAGTCTAGTGAAGGATAGCGAAGTATGAGGATAGTGAAGGATAGTGAAGTATGAGTCTAGTGAAGGATAGTGAAGGATGAGTCTAGTGAAGGATAGCGAAGTATGAGGATAGTGAAGGATAGTGAAGTATGAGTCTAGTGAAGGATAGTGAAGGATGAGTCTAGTGAAGGATAGCGAAGTATGAGGATAGTGAAGGATGAGGATAGTGAGGATAGTGAAGGATGAGTCTAGTGAAGGATAGTGAAGTATGAGTCTAGTGAAGGATAGTGAAGTATGAGTCTAGTGAAGGATAGCAAAGTATGAGGATAGTGAAGGATAGTGAAGTATGAGTCTAGTGAAGGATAGTGAAGTATGAGGATAGTGAGGATAGTGAAGTATGAGTCTAGTGAAGTATGAGGATAGTGAGGATAGTGAAGGATGAGTCTAGTGAAGGATAGTGAAGTATGAGTCTAGTGAAGGATAGCGAAGTATGAGGATAGTGAAGGATAGTGAAGTATGAGTCTAGTGAAGGATAGTGAAGTATGAGGATAGTGAGGATAGTGAAGTATGAGTCTAGTGAAGGATAGTGAAGTATGAGGATAGTGAGGATAGTGAAGGATGTCTAGTGAAGGATAGCGAAGTATGAGGATAGTGAGGATAGTGAAGGATGAGTCTAGTGAAGGATAGTGAAGTATGAGGATAGTGAGGATAGTGAAGTATGAGTCTAGTGAAGGATAGTGAAGTATGAGTCTAGTGAAGGATAGTGAAGTATGAGGATAGTGAGGATAGTGAAGTATGAGTCTAGTGAAGGATAGTGAAGTATGAGTCTAGTGAAGGATAGTGAAGTATGAGGATAGTGAGGATAGTGAAGTATGAGTCTAGTGAAGGATAGTGAAGTATGAGGATAGTGAGGATAGTGAAGGATGAGTCAAGTGAAGGATAGTGAAGTATGAGTCTAGTGAAGGATAGCGAAGTATGAGGATAGTGAAGGATAGTGAAGTATGAGTCTAGTGAAGGATAGTGAAGTATGAGGATAGTGAAGTATGAGTCTAGTGAAGGATAGTGAAGTATGAGGATAGTGAAGGATGAGTCTAGTGAAGGATAGCGAAGTATGAGGATAGTGAGGATAGTGAAGGATGAGTCTAGTGAAGGATAGTGAAGTATGAGGATAGTGAGGATAGTGAAGGATGAGTCTAGTGAAGGATAGTGAAGTATGAGGATAGTGAGGATAGTGAAGGATGAGTAGTGAAGGATAGTGAAGTATGAGGATAGTGAGGATAGTGAAGGATGAGTCTAGTGAAGGATAGTGAAGTATGAGGATAGTGAGGATAGTGAAGGATGAGTCTAGTGAAGGATAGTGAAGTATGAGGATAGTGAGGATAGTGAAGGATGAGTCTAGTGAAGGATAGTGAAGTATGAGGATAGTGAGGATAGTGAAGGATGAGTCTAGTGAAGGATAGTGAAGTATGAGGATAGTGAAGTATGAGGATAGTGAGAATAGTGAAGGATGACTGTAGTCAGTGATAAAAGATCAATAATACCCACATAATAATACATTAGCAATAAGAACATTTCCAAGACGCATTAAAACTATGATAAGAAAGTTCCTCAGAAGTTTTTCAAATACCCATAAAAACCACCATTTAAAAAGTCCTTACTCGAAGGCTTAAAAAATATATAAAAAACTAATTACGATTTTCTATCGAAAAAAAAATTCCAGCAAAGAAATACAAATTACATAAAGAACATTAACATTGTTAAAATGTTAATCATGAAACAGTAAATTTTAACATTAAAACGTAAGACAAAAATGTTAATGGACATCTTAGAAAAACTTACATTATGGAAATAAACCCGAAATTTGACTGGAAATTAAGAAATTTATTGTAAAAGGAAATCTTCAGGAAATAAGTGAGAATTAACTGAGAATTTAATAACATTAATTGAAAAATAATTAAGAAGGAAAGTAAATGAGAATTAACTGAGAATTTTCCAGATAATAACTGAGCATTAACTCGGATTTAACTTGGAGTATAATGTGAACTGGGATTGTAATGTGAACTGGGATTGTAATGTGAACTGGGAGTATAATGTGAACTGGGAGTACAATATGAACTGGGAGAATAATGTGAACTGGGATTGTAATGTGAACTGGGAGTATAATGTGAACTGGGAGTACAATATGAACTGGGAGAATAATGTGAACTGGGATTGTAATGTGAACTGGGAGCACAATGTGAACTGGGAGTGTAATGTAAACTGGGAGTATAATGTAAACGGAGTATAATGTGAACTGGGATTGTAATGTGAACTGGGAGTATAATGTGAACTGGGATTGTAATGTGAACTGGGAGTATAATGTGAACTGGGAGTATAATGTGAACTGGGAGTACAATATGAACTGGGAGAATAATGTGAACTGGGATTGTAATGTGAACTGGGAGCACAATGTGAACTGGGAGTACAATGTGAACTGGGAGTGTAATATAAACTGGGAGTATAATGTAAACTGGGAGTATAATGTAAACTAGGAGTATAATGTGAACTGGGATTGTAATGTGAACTGGGATTGTAATGTGAACTGGGATTGTAATGTGAACTGGGAGTATAATGTGAATTGGGAGTACAGTGTGAACTGGGAGTACAGTGTGAACTGGGAGTACAGTGTGAACTGGGAGTACAGTGTGAACTGGGAGTACAGTGTGAACTGGGAGTACAGTGTGAACTGGGAGTACAGTGTGAACTGGGAGTACAGTGTGAACTGGGAGTACAGTGTGAACTGGGAGTACAGTGTGAACTGGGAGTACAGTGTGAACTGGGAGTGTAATGTAAACTGGGAGTATAATGTAAACTGGGAGTATAATGTGAACTGGGAGTATAACGTAAACTGGGAGTACAATGTAAACTGGGAGTACAATGTGAACTGGGAGTATAATGTGAACTGGGAGTATATGAAGTAACTGGGAGAATGATGTAAACTGGGAGTATATGAAGTAACTGGGAGTATGATGTAAACTGGGAGTATATGAAGTAACTGGGAGTATGATGTAAACTGGGAGTATATGAAGAAACTGGGAGTATAATGTGAGTTAACTACCAGTATAATGTAAGCTCATTATTCCCAGGAAATTAACAAGAAACATGAAAGAATTTAACGGAAATTAACACGAAATTCCTTTGGCAAGACTTGATTATTTCTTGATCTGGAGTAATTCATCAGTGTGTACTTAAGTGGAACTCATGAATATATCAAGTGGAACTCATGAATATATCAAGTGGAACTCATGAATGTATCAAGTGGAACTCATGAATGTATCAAGTGGAACTCATGAATGTATCAAGTGGTACTTGTTAATGTATCAAGTGATACTTGTGAATATATCAAGTTGGTACTTGTGAATGTATCAAGTGGTACTTGTGAATGTATCAAGTGGTACTTGTGAATGTATCAAGTGGTACTTGTGAATGTATCAAGTGGTACTTGTGAATGTATCAAGTGGTACCTGTTAATGTATCAAGTGGTACTTGTGAATGTATCAAGTGGTACTTGTGAATGTATCAAGTGGTACTTGTGAATGTATCAAGTGGTACCTGTTAATGTATCAAGTGGTACTTGTTAAAGTATTGTGAAGGCTTACTCAGCCCTGTAACAACTTCAGACAGTATTACCAAAGCTGGCTCCTCCTCAGGAAAATTAGTGAATAGAAAAAGAAATAATAACAGACAAACATAAACACTTTATTATATATAAAATATAAAACACTTAAATATGAAATATTAATCCTACATTAAAGAAAATGAAAAAGGAAAAATTTAAATAACTGAATTCAACGCTAATATATATAGGGGTGTCTGGTGTTGGTGACACTGAGTGTTGTTGAAATCGTAGCAATTGCTGATGATGGGGAGGGGGGGGGTCTCAGGTGTTGGTTACAACCCACCGGTTCGTTCTTCACAGTATAGCCTTGAGTATTTTATCCCGATGACAGGAAAGCAGGTTCTTTACCGCTGCAATGATGAGGGATTACGTCCTGCAATTTCATACAGGTGCACAGGTAATTAAATCCAAAAAGGGGAAGTCTCAGGACGTTAGTCCATCTCCATCAGTTCTGCTCATTGATTGGCAGGTGACCCTCTCTGTCATCCAAGCTGGAAAGATAGACAGGTTACCCACTGCTTAAGAAATCACTCTCCATGATAAGTACAATACCTAAAAGATGTGGTGATTATTACAACAGTCAACCTAGAGCAAGACTGAAAGGACTAAGTTTACTATTGGTCAAAAGTGAAGCTTTCAACCAATAAATACACTAGAATACAAGGCAGGCATGTACTTACAGTAGTGCTGGGAGCTGTGAGTCTAGTGATTACTGTTTGGACCTGAGCCCCACACGTCACCTTTGGGGGGGGGGAGAAGGAGGGGAAGGGATAGCGGGAGCTAGACTGACCCTACCTTAACAAGCAGCCGGCAGTGAAACTATCATCTTCTGGGTGGGGGAAAAAAGGTGGGAGCTTGACTTACCCTACCTTAACAAGTAGCCGGCAGTGAAACTATTGTTACTATATACTCCCTCACTACTCCTAACTATTGAACTTTTCCCTCACACTCCCCCATACCAAGACTTATAGACAAGGAGTATAACAAGAATAGGTGAGGAAAAAGTTCTAACATGTGGAAGTCGCGTAAGGCAACAAATCTTCTACTGGCTGTCACGACTTAACCAGTCAGAGAAATAATTGGATGAACCATTGATATACACAATATGGAACTTAAAAGCCTTGAGTGCCAATGTCCACCTCAAGAGGCGACTGTTGGTTCCCTTAAAAGTTTCTAGGTATATCAAAGGTTTGTGGTCCGTTTCTAAAATGAATACTTTTCCCAGCAAATAAAATTTAAGTTTGGAGATATCCCACACAAGGGCCAAACATTCCTTTTCTATGGTGGAGTATCTCGTTTCTGTGGGAAGGAGTTTCCAGCTTAGGAAGCATACAGGGAAGGGAGTTCCATCATGGTATTGTAGTAACACTGCACCTAAGCCAGTATTGGAGGCATCAGTTCTTAAACAAAATGTTTTATTAATATCTGGAATCTTAAGTATAGGGTCTTTCGAAAAGATACTTTTAATCTCATTAAACTTTTCCCGAGCTACGTTGGAAAGTTCAAGAGGTTCCTTCACAGACTTTTTAAGGAAGTCGGATAAGATGCCTGTAACATCAGTAAGGTTCGTGATAAACCATGCATAAAAATTTACAGAACCAAGAAAGCTACGCATGAGCTTCTTGGTTTTGGGGAATTTAAAATATAATAAAGCTTTGATCTTACTGGGGAGAGGCTGCAGAGAGTTATTAGAAAGTATCAGTCCAAGATATCTAATCTTGTTATACCCAAGGAAGCATTTCTTCGGCTTGGCAGTGAGGCCATGTGAGCGTAACCTACGCAAAACTGATGTTAATGTTTGGATATGTTCGCCCCACGTGGATGTCATTATGTAAATGTTATCAAAATAAACTGAAACATTTGGCATATTACCCAAGACCTTTCTCATCAGTCTCACGTAGGTAGCACAGGCAGTTACCAAACCGAAGGGCATAGTTCTATATTGCATCAGTCCTTGGTGTGTAGGAAAAGCGGTGTACTGCTTAGAAGGAGGATCTAACATTACTTGATGATATGCCTGCGCAATATCAATCTCTGAAAAGAAGGAAGCGTCATAAAATTTGTGTAGATCGCTATCTATTAAGGGCATAGGCTCAGCATCCCACCGAGTTATAGCATTAAGGCCTCTGAAGTCAATAGCAAGTCTATATGAAATATCCTCCTTAACCATGACTACTGGTGAACAATATGAAGATACTGAAGGTTCAATGATCTTTAGTTTTAATAATTTGTCTACCTCTCGGTCAAATGCATCCCTAAGGTGAACTGGAACTGGGTATAATTTCCGTTTGATAGGATTGTCCGTCACTAAGTCAATCTTATGGACTACCGTGAAGGTAACACCAGGAATATCAGTAAAGACGTCTGAAAAGTTACTCACACATTGAAGTAGTTCATGTCTCTTATGGTCATCCAAAGATTCATTAATATTAATGTTGGTTGCGCCCGATTGGTCAAGAGTCACCAAGTCATGTAGTTCTTCATCATAGTCTAAGTTAGAGGTGTCAATTACGCACACCTTACATTCTTCAGTTGTCGTATCAAGTTCGTGTGGAAAAACTAAGTCGAAGTTATTTAGGCAGTTAACCGAATTTCTTCGGTAATATTTCTTAAGGATGTTGATATGATAAAGTTAAGGTTTCCCCTTGACTTCTATGAGGTAGTCAACTTTCCCACAAATTTTTAATACTTTATATGGACCTTTCCATGCTACTAATAATTTATTTGACTTGATAGGCAAAAGCACAAGAACTTCATCTCCTACTTTAAAACTTCTCCTCTGACTTTTGGAATCAAAATAGGTTTTGTACTGGTCCATTGACAAGCTTAGGTTTTTCGAAACTATGTCAGAGGTCTCAAGTTTGGATCTAAGGTCAAGGAGAAACTGGTAAGAGGACTGAACCTCAGCACTCATATCCTCATTAGTCCATAAGTCATGAAGGATGGACAGTGGGCCTCTGGCCTGTCTACCATAGAGAAGTTCAAAAGGTGAAAACCCCAAAGAGTCGCTGGGAACTTTCCTCATGGCAAACAAAGCACAGGGTAGGTAACGATGCCACTCCTTAGGTTTAAGGGAGCAAAGTTTCCTTAAAATGGACTTGAGAATCGAATGCTGCCGCTCAATCCTCCCATTACAGCTGGGATGATAGTGTGTGGTGAAGAGAGGCTTCACTCCCAGAAGTTGGTATAGATGTTGCATTAAGTCAGATGTGAATTGTGTCCCACGGTCAGACAAAATTTCTCTAGGGATGCCCACTCTGGAGAAGATGGACAAAAAGGCTTCAGCCACCTCTGTATTAGTTATGGTCTTTAAGGGTATGGCGTCAGGGAAACTCGAAGCATAATCAACTAATGTTAATGTATATCTATGTCCCCCAGATGACAGTGGAGATAAAGGACCAACGATGTCAATAGCTACTCTTTCAAAAGGTTCCGTAAAGACTGGCATTTTGACCATAGGTACTCGCCTGGTACCTCGGGAGGATGACAGTTGGCAAACTTTACACGATCTACAATAGGTTGTGATATCTGAGGACATTTTTGGTCAAAAATAGGTTTCCCTAATTTTATTTAAATTTTACGAAGCGAGAAATGTCCGGCCACTGGCAGGTCATGAGCCATTTTAAGAACAGTCTCTCTGCATTGACTTGGAACAACTAAGATGGAATAGTCTATCTCATCTGAATTTAATTTGAATACTGACTTGTACAAGATACCTTTTATATATTCAAATTTATATGAAAAGTTCTTCCTTTGGATAACTTGATTTTGTTTAGCGGCATTATGGCATTTCTGAAGAGAAGGGCAATTACGTTGTAAATTGACAAAGGAGTCCTTCGATATATCTAAAGGCTTAAAGTCGGGGAAAATCAAAGGATGGACAGTAGCAGAAACCTGGGCTTTGGTCTGAGCCCTAGTCAAGACATTTATGGTATCGGAGGTGATATCTTCACTTTCATCTAACAAGTGAACCGGTGATCCTACTACCTCGCTTTCGACAGTAGCATCACTGGTTTTTAATCCCACATGAATCTCATGAGACATTGTCTCATCTGAACTTTCGAGGGGCTTCTCTGACACTACAGGAAGAGGATCTGAAACACTTATGTCCACCTTTGGTGATGAAAGGTCAACCTCAGAAGGAAGAATGGCACCTTTTACATTACCTATTAGTACGGAGCAAGAAGTGATGGGAGCTAGTACGGCTTCAGACCAACCTGTGAACCATTTAGACCTAATGTAACAACGGATGGTAGGAAAAGTGTCCGTACGGCCCAAGTAGTCTGAAAGTATAGCAGAGGAATGAGTTTCTTTAAGGTTAGGGAACAGCTTATCAGAAATGACTATACATGTGCATCCTGTGCCTCGTAAAATGGTAGATACATTAAGTCCATTAACTGTTCCTGAACAGAAGGGTGCTTGGTCATTACAGTCTTTAAAACATCTTCCAACTTTTTGGACCTTCTTTGAAGGACAATCTGGACGTTTATGTCCTTTAACACCACACAAATGACAAACAGGAATAAAAGAAGTCATTTTACTTTCCACTAGAGGCTTTGATTTCTTATTGTTGCAACCCCTGAATGGGTTGCAATGATTATTATGTATATATATAATTATTACCTTTTCATTTAATTTTATATTGCTTATATTTGCGATATTAGCTAAATCGTAAATGTATTGCTTTATATTGTTATTTGATGTAGCTTCCTTTGTTAGGTAGGATGTAACATATGTGCTCAGTTCAAGTCTTGATTGTCTAACTACTGTAATTATCGCTCCTTGCTCGTTACTCTGCCGGCTTCTGAGCTGCAGTTGTCCACGGAGCTATCACGTGATCGAGGGGGGGGGGGTGTCCTCACCTCGCCTGTAGTATTCAGTCTGCTCTAGACTCTCTTGGTGGTTGGACAGATTGTCTGTCTCATTATTCTTGTTAGTTCTGTAGAACTCTGTTCACAGAACATTGTATACACTTAGTGATTTTCGACGTTGTATTGAGGTTGTGTCGCATAGACACTCTAAACAACTCAGGTCCTGAACTATAGCTTGTGACCTAATTTGTACTGGTTTCTGTGTATTATCACAGTCGGGGATTTTCTTACGCTGAACTTAGATTCAGTAGTATGGGAGTTTTGTAACTTTTGTGGAGGATCTGCTGATGGTCCCTACTTAGTGTCGTTATATTATCTCCTTGTTCGTGATTCTGTGTCGCAGTTGCTTGTTGTATTGCTGTTGGGCTTAGCATTCTTTTTATTGTTCAAGCAGACTGTTCTGGTTGCCAGTCGGTCAAGAAGTTAGTTTATTTGAGGACTTTGTCAGTCACTTGTTTAAGTCTAGTCGAGTCGAGAACTACTTAGAGCACTTACACATATACACACTTGTACATATTTGTAATATCTTATTAAATGTTAATGTACCAGACGGTACTTAAGAATTATAAATGTGATATGTGCTTTCAGCACAATAATATTGTACTCGAGAGATGATATTATTTTGATTACTGTGATTAATTTAATTTAATTTGATAATATACCTCTAGACTTAATAAATTTATTAAATTTTAATTTCTCTAGTTAGTAGCCTACCAGTTGTAATCCTGAAGCACTATTGAATCATACTGAATTCTTATGGATAATTGGACAAGGATACTGACTACTTGTTATGAAAACCCAGTAACAGGGTGGATGCTAGAAGAGCAGTCCTTTCTAGTATTCACTGGAGATCTCTAAGCTTTTAGAATCGCGGTTTTTGTAACAAATGGGGGCCTGTCCGGGAGGCTCTTGATCCAAGGTGTTGAAGAAATTGTCCAGTTTGACATACTAGTAATTCTATGATCAAACACTTTGAGTACTTTCTTAATCTGAAGACTTTGAGTTTAGTCTTGTACAACATACCAGGTGGATGTATGTACCTGACTGAGTCTCTTGTTCTAAGGAGATGGAAATACTGTTTGAGTTCTAGCTCTAAGACCTCCAACACTAAAATTCCTATCAGGATTATAGTTTCCCATAATCACACTCTCGTAGTACAATTATTTTCGTGATGTATGCCAAAGTGAAACAGTTAATTGATACTCTGACTTTGTCTGAGTTAAGTACATTAAAACTTCAGACGTTTTGGCGAGTAGCCAAATATCTCGGTGTGACGTATAACAGGAATTACACGGGAGAAACTGTCAGAGCGTTAATTAAAGATATATTGTTTCCTGCTCATACAGAGATGTCTGATTATGATTCAGATTCAGAAAGCCTAGTGTCACAATTAGGAAGTATGACTCTATTTGATGAAGAAAGAGCAACTAAGGCAGAAGTGTCTGAGTCTAGTGAACCTCCGCTCACACCTTCCCGCCTCACTGACACAATAGTACAGTGTGTAGCTGGTTGGATGACTCAGCCTAATACTAGTACAGTGTATGCTACACCTGTATCTACTGATCCTAGACCAGATCTAGACTCTCTAGAGACGGCTGGACGAAGTGTCCGACCTAAGGACCGTCCAGACCACGTTAATTTCCCTACTCCTCCATTACCCACTGGTCCTATCTCTCAGGAACAGTTTGAGAGGTTGGAACGCCTCATTATGATGCAGACTGCGCAAATAGAGGCACAGAGGAAATTGAACGAAGAAGATTTCCAAAGAGAAAATGTTCGTCTGGGAAGACAACAGACTGATAGATCATAGGACACATTTAATGTGCAGAAAGCTGCATCCATGGTTCCTAAGTTTTTTGAGAGTGACTTAGACACCTATTTTGATGTGTTTGAGAACAAGGCACGTGCTATGAACTGGCCACGTAAGCACTGGGCAACCTTGTTGCATACAGCTTTGACAGGAAGAGCCCAAACTTGTACTGCTGCTTTACCATTTGCCAAGTACATTAGTTATGACGCTGTCAAACAAACTATTCTAGAGACATATAACTTGTTACCTGTAAGTTATCAAAGAGCATTTCGTACATTACAACGACGACAAGATCAAACTTGTGTAGAATTTGCTCGTGAGAAAAAAGTTGCTTTTGAGAGATGGTCTAGAGCTGCCAAGTGTAACAACTACAACAGCCTTGTTCAGTTGTTACTACACGAAGAGTTTAACAACTGTATGCCTGCTGACATACAAGAATATCTGATCGATCATACTACCTCGGATATTCTGGAAACTGCAGCATTAGCAGACAATTACGAGATTTCTCACAAACTTGTACGTACTAAAACACAGAGAAACAAGGTAACTAAAGATTGTCTTACAAGTTGGCAACCTAAATCAGCTGCTCATTGCCGGCCTGATGTACCTGCTACTGTAACTTCTCGTACCTTTACCAGGAAAACTCACAATCCTGAATCTCTCTCTGTGGCTAGACAGAAATCTGACATCGAGAAGAAGAAAGTTAAATGTACCTATTGTAGCAGAAAAGGACATGCTAGAGAGTATTGCTATAAGTTAGAAAGAGATACGAGAAGCAGTCGTGCGGCTGGCGCACTCAAGTCGTATCCTCTTCCGAGCAACAAAGGCACCAAAATCCTAGTAATACCTCTGATCCTACTGTTTTAGATAATGTTACTCAGAACAGATGACTAGCATTAGAAAGTGTATCTGACGAAAAGATTCGTTCAGCGATGAGTCCTTACTTTTCGAGAGGTGAAGTAGGATTTGACGAATCACATCTAACTGAGATAATTACTTTCAGAGACACTGGCAGTTATCTCACATTAAGGGAAGATGTACTGCCCATAACTGATGATACCTATTGCAAGATAGATGTATTGTTAGAGGCCTATGGAGGGGCTGTTATAAAAGTGCCTCTGCACAAAGTTTATATTTAAACAAGCTATTATACTGGTTATATTTCAGTGGGTATATCCAGTGGTGTATTTCCCATCAGGTCAGTGGACTTGTTGATAGGGAACGATATCCTTCATGCTGGTATATGTAAAGAACCACTTGTGATTGATAATAACACTGATGATAATTATGCCACTGAAGCTTGTAGAGAGAAACCTATTTTATTTCCTCTCTGCGCAATTACTAGAGCTATGTCAAAGATTCAACAACCATCCTTGTCTCCTGTTGAGTTAGTGGATGACAATGATTTGGGCTTGAATATGTTGTTTAGTGACGCTCTGCGCCCAGGATCATTAACACCAACTCCCCCCTGTCATCAACCTAGTCAGGACACACCTGACGTTAAAATTCTTACTCATGATGATTTAATCAAGGATCAGTTTGTTGATCAGTCACTGGAAAGACTGAGAGATATAGCAGTTACTGAGAGTGAAGCAAAGGATCTCGATAATTGTTACTATTATAGTAACGGTGTACTGATGGAGAAAAATACATGTAAGCTGTCAGCTGATAGTGTTTCCACCACAGTCAAACATCTCGTAGTGTTACCAGTTACATTTCGTGAACAAGCCATTGATTTTGCTCACAATAGTCCCATAGGAGGACATTTGGGTGTCAAGAAGACACTCGGTAAACTAGCAAAACATTTTACTTGGCCAAAGATGAAGGAAACAGTAGCTGATCATGTGCGACGTTGCCACGTGTGTCAAGTGACAGGCAAGCCAGCGCATTCACCTCCACCTGCGCCTCTCATTCCTATCACCATGGATGGTGAACCATTCTCATGTCTTATTATTGATTGTGTTGGTCCTTTGCCTAGAACCAACTAGGAAACCAATACTTATTTACTATTATGGACGCTGCAACACGCTATCCCGAAGCTATTCCTATGAGAAAAATTAATGCTCGTGCTATTGTGAGAGCGCTGATGAAATTTTTCTCCCAGGTTGGATTGCCACGAGAGATACAATCAGATCAGGGATCTAACTTCACTTCTAAGATCTTTCGAGAAGCATTACCCCACCTAGGAATAAAGTCTGTACTTTCAACCAGTTATCATCCACAGTCACAAGGGGCTCTAGAGAGATTTCATCAGACACTGAAGTCCATGATGAGAGCTTATTGTGAACATTTTTCTAGAGACTGGGATGAGGGTATACCTTTTCTTCTGTTCGCTATGAGAGAAAGTGAGCAAGAAAGTCTCGGATTTAGTCCATTTGAATTAATATTCGGACACCAAGTGCGTGGTCCTCTCGCAGTGTTGAAAGACGTGTGGACAGGAAAATCAAATCCATCATTGAGTACTTCACCTTCATTAATGCAGCAAGATTTGACAGCCGCTAGAGAGCTAGCTTCGAAAAACCTAGTTTCAGCCCAAGCTAGAATGAAGCAACATTATGACAAACGTGCTGTCTCTCGCTTTTTTAAAGCAAGAGATAAGGTGATGGCTCGGAAATTAGTACCAGGTCATGCTCTACAAGCCAGGTATGATGGTCCCCTGGAAGTAGTGAAAAGGCTTAGCGACGTAAATTATTTGGTACGTACGCCTGGGAAAAAGAAATCTAATCATGTGTACCATGTTAACCAGCTTAAGGCATACTACGCTAGTCCTCTACCTACTACTTCTATTCTCCCTAGGACAGAGGAAGAAAACGTCAGTCTACCTGACATCTCTAGAGGTATAGAGGTTCGTTTAGAAAATTCAGTGACTCTACAATCACTAGACGATTTTCTTAGTAACCTTGGGATTGATTAAGCTGGTGATATTAAAAACATGATTTTGCATTTCCCTGAATTGTTCGGTGATGTTCCTAAACGTTGTACTCTGGGTGTACATGACGTTTATGTACAGGGAGCATCACCAATTAAGCAATCACCATATAGGATGAGTCCAACAAAGCATAAAGCATTGAGAGAAGAGGTTGATTTTCTGTTATCTCATGGACTTATTGAGCGCAGTAAAAGTCCATGGGCATCTCCCTGTATTTTAGTGCCTAAACCTGACGGTAGTTTCAGGATGTGCACTGATTACAGGAAAGTGAACTCTGTCACCTTGCCTGATGGTTATCCTCTACCTCGCATTGACGACCTTATTGACCGTGTGTCAGGAGCCCAGTAGGTCAGCCGTTTAGATCTCTTACGAGGCTATTATCAAGTCCCGCTTACTGAACGTGCTCAAGAAATATCTGCTTTTACTGTTCAAGATGGATTGTTTAACTACCTCGTCACCCCCTTCGGCCTATGTAACGCGGCTTCTTCATTCCAACGTATAACGAACGAGTTGACCCACAATTTAGAAGGAGTAGAAGCCTACCTTGACGACTTAGTGGTGTACAGTGACGAGTGGGAACAGCACTTGACGCGTCCCAGAGCATTGTTTGAGAGACTGGCGCACTACAACTTCACTGTCAACTTAGCTAAATGTAGTTTTGGTCAAGCCAAGATTACCTATCTAGGCTTTTGTATCGGCCAAGGTGAGGTTGCTCCTATTAAGGCTAAGGTTCGTGCAATTTCTGAATTTCCAGTGCCACAGGATAGGAAGGGAGTACAGAGATTCCTGGGTATGGCAGGATATTATCGCAGATTCTGTCCAAACTTTTCTCAGATTGCAGCTCCTCTCACTGAGCTTACTAGTAGCAAAGTTCAGTTCACCTGGACTAGAGATTGTTCAGACTCGGTCAAAAGGTTGAAGCGCTTGCTATCCTCTGCTCCTGTGTTGAAAAGACCTAATTTTAATCTTCCCTTCTTTTACATATAGATGCGAGTGGTTATGCAGTCGGCGCTGTGCTGCTCCAACAGTCAACATCCACTGATATTCTCCATCCTATATGTTACTATTCATCTAAGCTTAAACGACACCAAAAAAATTATGCCACTATTGAGAAAGAGGCTCTAGCTCTTGTGGTGTCCTTGGAACATTTTGACGTGTATTTGTGCACTTCCCCATTTAAAATTAACGTTTTTTCAGACCACAATCCACTCACTTATATAAATACTATGAAGAGTAAAAATGCTAGGATCATGAGGTGGGCTCTCAGAATCCAACCTTATTCTATTAGTATAAAACACATAAGTGGTCATTGTAATGTAATTGCTGACGCTCTGTCACGTCCTTAATAATTATCAGTTACATTAAATTAACGTAATTTTATGTCCAAATACCTTTTGTTACTTGCTATGTCAAATTCAGTAAAGTAACTTAATCCCTCCAGCCCATATTAACTATATATACTCATGTCTAATTATTATATTTATATATTCACAGTATTGATTGTGAGGAGGAGACATAAGCTGAGTGTTGAGTGGGTAGTGTGGTGTGGGCGATGTACTGCGTGTGACACAACACTGTCCTGTCGCAGACCCCCCCCTTACTACACACCTTAAGCTGTTTCATACTCAGATGTCCATACTGCATAGCATTCCACAACCACTACTTAAGAGTGGAATGCAGTCTCCTCTACTATGATCGAGCCTCAAAGTGCCCTGCTCATCTACGCTATCCTATCTCTACACTGATGTACATAACCTCGAGTATGCAGAGATACGATACTGTGTACTACCCTAGTACTAGGGGCATATCCTAGTGATGGACGCTGTGAAATTGTAGAGGTGCTTGGCACGAGAGTGACTCTGACTAATATTTATATTAAATTGTATTGATATGAGTAATCAGTAATAATGTGAAAGACATTAATGCAACTCCTACTGCGACCGTCTGTCGTGTTGGGGGGGTGTTGCAACCCCTGAATGGGTTGCAATGATTATTATGTATATATATAATTATTACCTTTTCATTTAATTTTATATTGCTTATATTTGCGATAATAGCTAAATCGTAAATGTATTGCTTTATATTGTTATTTGACGTAGCTTCCTTTGTTAGGTAGGATGTAACATATTATGTGCTCAGTTCAAGTCTTGATTTTCTAACTACTGTAATTATCGCTCCTTGCTCGTTACTCTGCCGGCTTCTGAGCTGCAGTTGTCCATGGAGCTATCACATGATCGAGGGGGGGTGTCCTCACCTCGCCTGTAGTATTCAGTCTGCTCTAGACTCTCTTGGTGGTTGGACAGATTGTCTGTCTCATTATTTTTGTTAGTTCTGTAGAACTCTGTTCACAGAACATTGTATAGACTTAGTGATTTTCGACGTTGTATTGAGGTTGTGTGTCGCATAGACACTCTAAACAACTCAGGTCCTGAACTATAGCTTATGACCTAATTTGTACTGGTTTCTGTGTATTATCACAGTCGGGGATTTTCTTATGCTGAACTTAGATTCAGTAGTATGGGAGTTTTGTAACTTTTGTGGAGGATCTGCTGATGGTCCCTACTTAGTGTCGTTATATTATCTCCTTGTTCGTGATTCTGTGTTGCAGTTGCTTGTTGTATTGCTATTGGGCTTAGCATTCTTTTTATTGTTCAAGCAGACTGTTCTCGTTGCCAGTCGGTCAAGAAGTTAGTTTATTTGAGGACTTTGTCAGTCACTTGTTTAAGTCTAGTCGAGTCGTGAGACAGAGAACTACTTAGAGCACTTACACACATACACACTTGTACATATTTGTAATATCTTATTAAATGTTAATGTACCAGACAGTACTTAAGAATTATAAATGTGATATGTGCTTTCAGCACAATAATATTGTACTCGAGAGATGTGATATTATTTTGATTACTGTGATTAATTTAATTTAATTTAATTTGATAATATACCTCTAGACTTAATAAATTTATTAAATTTTAATTTCTCTACTTAGTAGCCTACCAGTTGTAATCCTGAAGCACTATTGAATCATACTGAATTCTTATGGATAATTGGACAAGGATACTGACTACTTGTTACGAAAACCCAGTAACAGGCTGGATGCTAGAAGGGCAGTCATTTCTAGTATTCACTGGAGATCTCTAAGCTTTTAGAATCGCGTTTTTTGTAACACTTATGGTCTGATGAACCCTTGCCCTTAGGGTTCGATCCCTTTAGGTCTTTATAGGAATTGTGAGCCTCAGCATACAGGTCAGCAGCCTCAGCAACTTCCTCAGCTTTAATCAGGTTATGTTCTCTAATGAATGTTCGTATCTGGTGAGGAGCTGTCAGGAACTGGTCAGCAACCATGAAGTCTCTAAGAGATTCATAACTGTGATCAATTCCTGAACTCTCTATCCAAAAGTCGAACAAACGAAAGAGTGTTACCTGTAACTACTGAAAGTTCTGGCCCGGCTGTAAGGTGGAATACCTGAAATCTTTCCTGTAAGAATTAGTCTTTTTTTGGTATGCTTTAAGGATTGCCTTCTTCAGTAGGTTATAATTACATATAATATCCTGCAACAAAGTTGCATAGATATTCAAAGCTGTACCGGAAAATAACATTCCTAACCTGGTAGCCCAGGTGTCAGCAGGCCATTCACAGAGGGTAGCGATATTTTCAAACCTGATAATGTATGAAGTTATGTCTTCCCCCTCTGTGAAGGGAGGTAAATTAGGTGTTGGAATATGTGCACTAGCTGCATGATGTTCAATTACTCCTTCCTCTAATTGTTGTTGTGTAAGAGTTAACTTTCTATTCTCTAATTCAAGGCGAGATTCTTGGAGCTCGCAATCCTTTTCTCTCTCTATTAACTCACGTTCTCTAGCTTTTTCCCTCACGTTCTCTAGCTTTTTCCTCAAGTATTTTAGCTTGTTCCTCAAGTTCCCTATCCTTTGCTCTTTCCTTAAGTTCTCTTAATTTAACTTGTTCTTCACATACTCTAGTTCTCTCCTCACGATCAAGTCTATCACGCTCCTTTTTGTCTTCTCTCTCTCTTTCTATCTTTGTTGGATTTCTCTCTCAATTCTCTCTCTCTCCTTTTCTTCTTCTCTTTCTATTCTCTCTCTCTTCTTTTCTTCTTCTCTTTCCCTTTCTGTCTTTCTTCTCTCTCAATTTTCTCTCTTTCAAGTCTTTCCTGGATCTTAGCACTAATGAAAGATTCTAAATTTTTCCCTGTTATTCCTAACTTACTTCCAGCATTCATCCAAAACTGGTATTCATCCATACTTGCAAGAATAACTTAAACTATCAGGGGAAATGAAACGGGTATTAAAGAAAATGGAGGGTTCAATTCCTGCTCCGCTCAAACTGTAAATAAACCAGAGGGCTCGATCCCTACTTCAATTAAACAATATGTATTAATTAAAACGAAGGGTTCTATGCCGGCTCCGAGCAAACAGTAAGTAGAATGGGGTCACTTGACCATCCAATCTTCTCACCAACAAATCAAGAGTGCCCTATGACAGTTCCCTTGATATAATAAAGAGCTCAATGAAACAAATTGTCACTGGAAAATCTCGGGTCCCTAGAGTCTAATCCTCCAAAGTGTTTCAAGCTCACACAAAAATAGATGGCAGAATTAACTAGTATTCCTGCCTTGACTTGTCTTACAATAAATTGAGACTAACAATCACCAAATCTTTTAAATACCTGTACTGTAGTCCTACCATAGAGAATGATTACTTATGGCAGGTGGTAACCGTCTGTGGTATGCGGCGTTGAAGTTCCAATGGTAGATTCGAGATGGAGTTGAATCTTGATTCAGTAGAGTTGATCCTGGCAAGGTCGCCACTTGTGAAGACTTACTCAGCCCTGTAACAACTTCAGACAGTATTACCAAGGCTGGCTCCTCCTCAGGAAAATTAGTAAATAGAAAAAGAAATATTAACAGACAAACATAAACACTTTATTATATAGAAAATGTAAAACACTTAAATAAGAAATATTAATCCTACATTAAAGAAAATGAAAAATGAAAAATGTAAATAACTGAATTCAACGCTAATATATATAGGGGTGTCTGGTGTTGGTGACACTGAGTGTTGTTGAAATCGTAGCAGTTGCTGATGATGGGGAGGGGGGTCTCAGGTGTTGGTTATAACCCACCGGTTCGTTCTTCACAGTATAGCCTTGAGTATTTTATCCCGATGACAGGAAAGCAGGTTCTTTACCGCTGCAATGATGAGGGATTAGGTCCAGCAATTTCATACAGGTGCACAGGTAATTAAATCCAAAAAGGGGAAGTCTCAGGACGTTAGTCCATCTCCATCAGTTCTGCTCATTGATTGGCAGGTGACCCTCTCTGCCATCCAAGCTGGAAAGATAGACAGGTTTCCCACTGCTTAAGAAATCACTCTCCATGATAAGTACAATACCTAAAAGATGTGGTGATTATTACAACAGTCAACCTAGAGCAAGACTGAAAGGACTAAGTTTATTATTGGTCAAAAGTGAAGCTTTCAACCAATAAATCCACCAGAATACAAGGCAGGAATGTACTTACAGTAGTGCTGGGAGCTGTGAGTCTAGTGATTACTGTTTGGACCGGAGCCCCACACGTCACCTTTCGGGGGGGGGGGGAAGAAGGAAGGGAAGGGATAGCGGGGGCTAGACTGACCCTACCTTAACAAGTAGCCGGCAATGAAACTATTGTTACTATATACTCCCTCGCTACTCCTATCTATTGAACTCTTCCCTCACATGTATCAAGTGGTACTTGTTAATGTATCAAGTGGTACTTGAGAATGAGAGATAACCAACAAGTTGGAGGGTTTAGAAAGGAAGACGAAGGTTAGGAAAAGAGAACAACATATTGATCTTTAATTCTTTCTTTATCTCTAATTCTCTCTCTCCCTCCCTCTTTCTTTAACCCTCTCCCTATTTTACACAGGGTTTTGCAAGGTTAGGTTAAGGATTCCTAACTATAAGCATGCTAAGAGTCTTTTTAGTTGCCAAACATACAAATATGGAACAGGATGGAGTTCGAGCCATCTGTGGGGCAGCGACTTCAGTTGATATACTGCATGATATTATGCAGGATGATGATGTTCCAGACTCTAGTCACCCTAGAAATAAATGATCTCAAATGAAGTGATGTTCTGGAGAAGGGTACAGTCAGTGATGTTGCTGTTTGCTGCCCGTCTTGTTGTGTTGAAGCTCACTTCTTGCTGTCCCCACAGTGGAGACAAGTGTGGTATTTTGACATTATTGGCCTTGTACACAACAGTAAGGCAGCCCACCTCCCTGAAATGACAGGCCTATCCAGGCTGGGTCCAGGCGAGAGTTGAGGCGTCTTGCTCTGTTCTCTGCTCTGTCAAGAAGTCGGAGATGAGATGGGAAGAGAAGAAATCAAAGCAAGTGAAACATACTCGAGGTGTGAGCTTGTGCCTCGTATAGAATCTTGCAACCTCTACTGTCGAGCGGATGCAAGATATGTCGAAGTGCTGTAAGCTTCCTGGCTGTCGTCTTTGCAAGATTTACAACGTGATTCTTCATGGTCAGTCGAAGTCGAAAATGACCAGAGCTTTGGTAAGATGGGAAGGAAAAAGGATGGGTAAGGATGGAAATATGGGAAAAGGGTGGGTTGGGGTATGGGAGGTGGGGTAATTAAGGTAAATAGCTTAACCACTTTGGTGCATTTTAATACAAGTGTGTGTGTGTGTGTGTGTGTGTGTGTGTGTGTGTGTGTGTGTGTGTGTGTGTGTGTGTGTGTGTGTGTGTGTGTGTGTGTGTGTGTGTGTGTGTGAAGTGTTATTCATGAATTCATAAAATCATTGTCAGTTTGGAGTCAAATTTCACCCCAAGGATATTAATTCGTCCCCAGCTACCATTCATTTATTACTGCTCCGGCATTAGCATCATGGTACCTAGAGACCATCATGATTTGTGTTTTTATCAGGAAGAAATGTTACATGCCATCGATTTCCCCAGGCTGATATAGCTCTAGTTGGTGACTGATGTAACTTAGAGCAGCTGGCATTTAAGCTCTGGGATAAATAAATGTCTGAGAACAGTCATCTGGACATGCATGGGATAAGATGAATTTTATTGAAGTAGGCATGTCATGTTGACTGTGTCCCATTGAGAACTACACTTAGAGATCTACCTCGAAGGCAGTCACTAATGAGACATAGCGTAGAGCCTGTAATTCCCTATGCTTGCAGTTTTGGCATGAGTCCTTGGTACCATTCTCGGTCGAAAGCATCAGCAATACCTAGTGCTAACACACAGTTGACTTTGGATTAGTCCAGTGTCTGGTGCCACTTAGTGGAAAGGTTTAACGACAGATCAGCTTCAGAATAATTTGTTCTGAAGCCGTAATGATGGTCACAAAGAAGCGAGTCGGAGTCGAGAAACTGTCATCTGCCGAGATATTATTGTCTCAAGGATCTTCCCCGTGATTGACAGGAGTGTGACTGTTCTGTAGTTTGATTTCCACTTTTGCTCTTCTTTTTGTGAACTGGGACTATATTCGCCTCTTTCCAGAGGCCATTTACATTGCTAGGCAGTGTAGGTAGATGAGAGAGGTGCTGCTAGCTGGTCTGCACATCTACTCACCAATCTTGGACTCAACTTATCTGAGCCCACATCCTTTCCTTGGTCCAGCGATTTAAGAAGATACACCTGCCTTATCGTTGCTGCTTTCTGCCCGTCTTGTGGTATAGAAGCTTGCTTCTCGCTGTCCTCGAAGTGGATTCAAGTGTGGTACTTTGACAATATTGACCTTGTAAGGCCACCCACATCCTTCCTGTGTGAAGGCTCTGCTGAAATGACAGATCTATCCAGGATGGGTCCAGGCGAGAGATGAGACGTCTTGCTCTGTTCTCTACTTTGTCAAGCAGTCGCAGATGAGAGGGAGGGGGGGGAGCAGGCAAACCAAGAAAGTGGTACATACTCAAGGTGTAAGCGTACTTATCTCATACAGAATCTTGCAACCCCTCTCTCACTCTCTCTCTCTCTCTCTCTCTCTCTCTCTCTCTCTCTCTCTCTCTCTCTCTAGCTTCGTTCCTCTCGGCAACCATCGATATAATTTCTCAATAAAAATGCGCACCCACAATGTCATCCAGCGAAACAAAGCAAAAATTGTGCCGTGAAAAACTATTGTGTTTGTGTACTGTGTTGATGACTGTTTTTCCTGCCGTGACAAATTCCTCTACCCTCCCTGTCACTCTCTCTCTCTCTCTCTCTCTCTCTCTCTCTCTCTCTCTCTCTCTCTCCCTCTCTCCCTCCCCTTTTCTCCTCCCTCTCTCTCCCTCTCTCCCTCCCCTTTTCTCCTCTCTCCCCTTTTCTCCTCCCTCTCTCTCCCTTTCTCCCCTCTCCCCTTTTCTCCCCCCTCTCTCTCTCTGGTTATGTTTGGCAATCTCATCTCTCCCTTTCTGTTTTCATTTATCGCTCATCTCTCCCTTTCTGTTTTCATTTATCGCTATCACCATGTTTAAAAGTCTATGCGCCTGACTGCGTTTGTCTGTCTGTCAGTCTCGCTCAATTGGCCTATGTCTACCTTATTGCTTATGTCTGTTAATCGGTTTCTTTGTCCTTCTTCGTCGTTCTCTAACTGCCAATTTCTAATTCCCTATCTTCTCTTTCTGTCATTCTTTGTGTGCCAGCAAATGTATGTTAGTCTCTCTGTCATTCTTTCTGTCAGTCTTTCAGTCATTCTTTCTGTCAGTCTTTCTGTCATTCTTTCTGTCAGTCTGTCATTCTTCTGTCAGTCTTTCTGTCATTCTTTCTGCCAGTCTTTCTGTCATTCTTTCTGTCAGTCTTTCTGTCAGTCTTTCTGTCAGTCTTTCTGTCAGTCTTTCTGTCAGTCTTTCTGTCATTCTTTCTGTCAGTCTTTCTGTCAGTCTTTCTGTCAGTCTTTCTGTCATTCTTTCTGTCAGTCTTTCTGTCAGTCTTTCTGTCAGTCTTTCTGTCATTCTTCTGTCAGTCTTTCTCAAATTTCATGAGACGTTTTTAATGTAGCTTTTATTGATGAAAAAAAGGTAACTGAATTAATTCTATCTCAGGAAAATGAACTCGACTCAGCGTTATGAATTCAGTATTGAATATTTTTTATTAAAGATTTTTCTCCCTCCTGGAAGCTGATTATCAAGAAATTGTTCATTTGGTCATATTCTTAGAGTAGTTTAAGAACATAAGAAAGAAGCAACACTGCAACAGGCCTACTGGCCTATGCGAGGCGGGTCCAATTCTCCTACCTTGACCTATCGAGGTCAGACACGCCACTTCAGGGAGGAGCACGGCATCCGACCTAGTAGCTCAAGCTAGTCAGGTCCAACTCACACCCACCCACACCTACTCATGTATTTATCCAACCTATTTTTAAAACTACACAACGTCTTAGCTTCTATGACGGTGTGTGTGGAGAACACACAGGATAGATGCTGCATGATAAATCGTTACTAAACTGGAGGTTAGTCAGGGAAGACCCGGGGCGGGATCCACCAGGCGAATCTACCTGTCCCCGGTACCTGGACAGTTTAAAGTCGTAGCCTAGAGTAGACCATCAGCCATACCACGAACGGAGATAGAACCCGCTATCAGAGAGTCATAAAACGCAAAACCGACGAAGTTTTATGACTGTGATCGCGGGTTCTATCCCCGCCCGTGGTATGGTTTGTTTGCAATCGTGGCAATACGGTTTCTAGAGTCATAGACCATGAACACCTGGCAATATCGTGGGGTTGATCCCTGACAAGTTTATAATCTACATGTGACTAGCTTCGTTTTTTGTATATAAATGGTACTTCCTGTCAATTTAAACTTGTAAAAATCAAGCAGACCCAGGGAGACTGAAGAGGTAAACAAATGTGCCAGGTGTAGTTTAGTAACAGTTGCACACAAAGACGACCTTAGACTTCTTCGTGTGCACCTGTTGTTACACTATACCTGATAAATAAAGCGAGGTAATGAAAGAGATCTCTAGCAAAGAGATTTAAAACTTCTGTTGATAATGAAGATTAAAAACAGACAAGAACATAGATTCTTGTCATGTTCAAAACACGCAAAGATATTCAAAGGAACAAAGGAGATTTCTCAGGGATTATTACCAAGATATTTATTAGTCTAATTCTGCAGAAAAATCACCCTTACTCCTCCCAACTTTGTATTTATGTTTCAACTTCTGGCGTGGCAAATTTGTCATAAAATGTATATTGATAACTAAGTTTACTTTTCTCTTATAATATCTAGTGACTTGGTACATCAATTACTCACTAGTTTTGAATGAAATATCAGATGTAATCAATAGATTTTCTCGAAAATGTTTAATGTTACTGCTTCTCGTTGTGTTTTGTTATGGTGAGAGCCAGTGATATTACCAGAGGTGCTACCACGTAGTTCAAAGCAGGTCCCATAAACCTCGAGTCTAGACCTGGCACAGGTTCCTGAAACAATACTTTGTTTCCGGGGTTAAAGGAGCGAACTTTATAAGTTTCTCGTTTGTTTCACGTTGTTTTGAGCAGTTTTTAGGCTGGCCTTTGCCAGCTGATACGCCACATACAGTCTTAGGGCAGGTGTTCTTGTGACTCACTTGACCTACTTGTACGTGCTACTGTGACTCACTTGACCTACTTGTAGGTGTTACTGTGACTCGACCTACTTGTAGGTGTTACTGTGACTCACTTGACCTACTTGTAGGTGCTACTGTGACTCACTTGACCTACTTGTAGGTGCTACTGTGACTCACTTGACCTGCTTGTAGGTGCTATTGTGACTCACTTAACCTGCTTGTAGGTGCTATTGTGACTCACTTGATCTGCTTGTAGGTGCTATTGTGACTCACTTGACCTGCTTGTAGGTGCTATTGTGACTCACTTGACCTGCTTGTAGGTGCTACTGTGACTGTCACTTGATCTGCTTGCAGGTACCTCTGAGTGTCACTCTACCTACTTGTAGGTACCCCTGTGAGTGTCACTTCACCTATCTGTAGGTACCTCTATGAGTATCACTTGATTTACATGTAGGTACTTCTGTGAGTGGTTCACTTGACCTGCTTTTAGGTGCTACTGTGACTCGCTTGACCTGTTTGTACTGCTACTGTCACTTCACCTGCTTGTAGGTACCTCTGTGAGTGTCACTTGCCCTGCTTGTAGGTACCTCTGTGAGTGTCACTTGTCCTGCTTGTAGGTACCTCTGTGAGTGACACTTGTCCTGCTTGTAGGTATCTCTGTGAGTATCACTTGACCTGCTTGTAGGTACCTCTGTGTGACTTGATCTGCTTGTAGGTACACCTGTGAGTGTCAGTTGTCCTGCTTGTAGGTACCTCTGTGAGTGCCACTTGACCTGCTTGTAGGTACCTCTACGAGTGTCACTTGACCTGCTTGTAGGCACCTCTGTGTGACTTGATCTGCTTGTAGGTACACCTGTGAGTGTCAGTTGTCCTGCTTGTAGGTACCTCTGTGAGTGCCACTTAACCTGCTTGTAGGTACCACTGCGAGTGGCACTTGACCTGCTTCTCGTGGTGTCCTTACCAGTTTACCTGGAGAGAGCTCTGGGGGTCAACGCCTATGGAGCCAGGAGCCACAACCCAACAAGATTATTAATATTATGGGACAGAACACCCTTGATCCTGTTCGTTAAGCTTCAGTTCCCTGAGCTGAACCTGAATAACTTTCATCACCCCCTTCCACATGCGCTCCATAATCCTACCGGTTTAGCGCTCCCCCACAATAATAATAATATAATAATAATAATCATTAAGCTTTATTTGGTCTCGTTTATCAGGGAAAAAGATATATTTTCTTCGCTGAGGCTTCAGATAAAACGTAAAAATTTATGAACAATATATTCGTGTAAATTACTTTAGCAATTGTTTAACATTTCATTACAATATTAAGTTTTACAGCAAGGGTGATGAATGTTGCAGCGAGGAGAAGGCTGGAGGCAGTGGAGATGTCATGTCTGAGGGCAATGTGTGGTGTGAATATAATGCAGAGAATTCGTAGTTTGGAAGTTAGGAGGAGGTGCGGGATTACCAAAACTGTTGTCCAGAGGGCTGAGGAAGGGTTGTTGAGGTGGTTCGGACATGTGGAGAGAATGGAGCGAAACAGAATAACTTCAAGAGTGTATCAGTCTGTAGTGGAAGGAAGGCGGGGTAGGGGTCGGCCTAGGAAAGGTTGGAGGGAGGGGGTAAAGGAGGTTTCGTGTGCGAGGGGCTTGGACTTCCAGCAGGCATGCGTTAGCGTGTTTGATAGGAGTGAATGGAGACAAATGGTTTTTAATACTTGACGTGCTGTTGGATTGTGAGCAAAGTAACATTTATGAAGGGATTCAGGGAAACCGGCAGGCCGGACTTGAGTCCTGGAGATGGGAAGTACAGTGCCTGCACTCTGAAGGAGGGGTGTTAATGTTGCAGTTTAAAAACTGTAGTGTAAAGCACCCTTCTGGCAAGACAGTGATGGAGTGAGTGATGGTGAAAGTTTTTCTTTTTTCGGGCCACCCTGCCTTGGTGGGAATCGGCCAGTGTGTTAATAAAAAATAATATATATATATATATATATATATATATATATATATATATATATATATATATATATATATATATATATATAATATATATATATATATATATATATGTATATATGTATATATAATGTCGTGCCGAATAGGCAGAACTTGCGATCTTGGCTTAAATAGCAACGCTCATTTTGCCAAATAGGACAAGTGAAAATTTGTGTATGCAATAATATTGCCAAAATCATTCTGAACCTAACGAAAAAAAATATATTTGATTGTGTTTGTTTAGTATTAAATTATTGTAAACAAATCTAAAATATATTTAGTTGGGTTAGGCTAAAAAAATTGCGCTTGTTATAATAAGGTTAGGTAAGTTTTCTAAGTTCCTTTTGGTGCAAAATTATAATTTTTAACATCAGCATTAATGAAAAAAATATATCTTTAAACGTATAAAAGAAAATTTTAGAAAGGACTTAATTTTAAATGAGTTTTTGCTAATTGACCAGTTTTACATATTCGGCACGACATTATATATATATATATATATATATATATATATATATATATATATATATATATATATATATATATATATATATATATATATATATGCAAAACAACCACTCTGAAAGAATAGTGAAATTCTAAGCGCTTTCGTGACTACTCACATTATCATAGTTCCTTGATAATGTGAGTAGTAACGAAAGCGCTTGGAATTTCTCTATTCTTTCACAGTGGTTGTTTCGCATATTCTGAAATCACCTGTTTACTGTGATCTTATTGCATATATATATATATATATATATATAATATATATATATATATATATATATATATATATATATATATATATATATATATATATATATATATATATATATATACTATACAAAATCACAGTAAACATCACAATATGCAAAACAACCACTATGAAAAAATAGTGAATATACCAGGGCATTCCTGATTTTTTTTTAACTTTGTCAAGAACTTGTCCTTGATAATGTGAGAAATCATGAATGCGCTTTGATGTTCGCTATCTTGTCACTGCGGTTGTTTGGCGTACAAGAGAATAGAAATTATTTGCGTGCAGTCGATAAGAAATACACTGATCTATCCAAATAATTCTTATGTACACTTCAGGACATTTATTAGACGAAATTAATGGCCTTCATTTTTCACTGAGCTAATAAAAACTCTGCAAACACTCATTGATAAGTGCAAAGATATACTTTCTCTCTCCCTCCTTCTCCTCCTCCTCCTGTCCCATCCCAGACGCAGCAAAATTTCAACACAACTCTGGGGGTGGCGATTTTCCCTTTTTTTTTTCCGGTGGCTGGGTTGACGTTCAGGCAGATGCAGCTGAAGCGAGCGCTACACAGGCACCGCTGCCGCTCAGTTACTTCGACCAGAAATACACAACTTGAGCCAAAGAAAACGGAGAAAAAAGACACAACACTACGGAACTTGGGAGATGTGGGATTCCGCTTGTGTGTGTGTGTTTTATAGGTGAATGTTTGTTTGGTGGTGGCAAGTGAATGTTTAGTGGGTGTCAGGTGAATGTTTAGTGGGTGTCAGGTGAATGTTTAGTGGGTGTCAGGTGAATGTTTAGTGGGTGTCAGGTGAATGTTTAGTGGGTGTCAGGGGAATGTTTAGTGGGTGTCAGGTGAATGTTTAGTGGGTGTCAGGTGAATGTTCAATGGGTGTCAAGTTGAAGATTGAGACACTTATGCAACATAAGGGAATCTTTATTGATGAAACGTTTCACCACACAGTGGCTTCGTCAGTCCAATACAAAGCAGAAAGGTGTAAGAAGAGGAGGAGTTTGAGGTAATCAGTCCCTCAACCTGGAGTCTATGTGTTCAGTCAATCAGTTTTGTAGAATGTACAGCATAGGGCCGTAGACGTGGCTTATGTACTGTAGTCAAGTGTGGCGAAGTAGGAGGCCGGGGGGGGGGGTCATAGTGGTACCATCCGCTAGTCGAAGTAAGTCTTCGTCCAAAGGTTGGACAAGTTTTGAAGATGTGCAAGAAAGGTATAAAATACCGACAATATGAAAGTTAAGACACATGTGCAACATCTGGATATCTTTATTGTAGACGTTTCGCCATCCAGTGGCTTTATCAATACAGATTCTAGGACATAATAGGAAGACAGTAGAACTATATACAAAAGATGAGGTAATCAGTCCCTCGGCCTTGGAGTTAGTGTTCACAGCATCGTGGTGGAAGGTCCAAGGCCGAAGGACTGATTACCTCATCTTTTGTATATAGTTCTACTGTCTTCCTATTATGTCCTAGAATCTGTATTGATAAAGCCACTGGATGGCGAAACGTCTACAATAAAGATATCCAGATGTTGCACATGTGTCTTAACTTTCAAGTTTTGAAGAATTCTTTATATCAAGATCCCATGATGCTGCTGTGTCTGACAGATGTGGTAAATGGTTTAAAAAAAAACCCGATAAGTTGAAGATTGAGACACTTACACAACATATGGGAATGTATACAAGTTGATAGAATTACCGACAATATGTAAAGTAAAAGGGCACAGGTGCAACTAATGTGACATTTTATTGTGGCAACGTTTCGCTCTCCAGGAGCTTTGTCAAGCCGTTACAAACAATACATGGACACAGAGGGTATATATAGGCATGTAGACGAATGGTTCAGAGAACCGACACGTTGATAAATTAGATACATGTGCAACTCTTGGGTATCTTTATTGAGGAAACGTTTCGCCACACAGTGGCTTCATCAGTCCATACAAAGGATAAACATGAACAGGGGGAGAGTGAGGAAATCAGTCCCTCAACCTAGAGTCGATGTGGTCAGTCCATCAATTTTGAATAGAATTCAGCATATGAGCAGAGAAATGGCTTTAATACGTAGGCAGGAGAGGTGCAGCAGTCGTAGGTGAATGCGGTCCTCTGGGAATGTATTTGCGTGGAAACCCTCCTCTTTGTGCAATTTTGCAAGCTCCTGATGATGTGTTGATTGCAACACGAAAGGCCTAGAGCTATCATTCTATTTCCTCTGTGGTTGTTTTGCATCTTGTATCACTTGGCTTGTACATTCCTTAAACATTATGCAAATATAGCAAACTAAGTGATACAGGATGCAAAACAACCACAGGGGGAATAAAATGATAGCTCTAGGCCTTTCGTGTTTCAGTCAGTACCTCATCAGGAGCATGCAAAGTTGCATAGAAGAGGAGGATATTCAAGCAAATACGATCCCAAAGGACCTTTGCACTGGGGCGAGAGAGAGAGAGAGAGAGAGAGAGAGAGAGAGAGAGAAAGGGAACAGGAAGTTCCCCCAGGCATACCAGGGGCCATAGTCGGAAGGTTCAGTATTATAGCATTAGAAAAATCCCAGTCATTGATATTGTAATTGTAGCCTAAACGAAAGTAACTTCGCAAAAATACAAAAAAAAAGTCACACTCCGCTGTAAGTAATTTTACATACATAATTATATTGTCAGTGATATAGAAGTCACTTGCAATTATTTAGTAACCAACCTTAAAGGGACGAGAAAACGGGAGCATTTAAAGGGGAAATCTCTAAAAGTTATACAAAGGAAATGGGACTCTTTAATAAGAACACATTGGCCCAAGCTAATCGCAAGTTTAATAAACAACTTGAACCTTACTAAGAGGTAATGAGGAATTAATTAAACAGTTTTCGGCGAGATCTGCGACACTTCCTTACATGTACTGTTTGATTAAAACCTACAAGCAAGGTTTTCCAGTGAGACTTACTATTTGCTCAGTATGAAGCAGGCTAAAGCAGCATGTGTTTGAGTCCTTGGCTAGTCACAGTGTTGTTATTGATCAATACTACTCGTTCATGGCTACAGTATAAAATACTGCTCTTTGAGCTAGTACACCAAACAGAGAGTAGAATGAAATTAGCTCAGAGGCACTCACACCACCGTATGTCCTCAGATTACGTAAAATCACCTAGCTTGGCTAAGTGCGTCATTTTTGAAGGGTTGCGTGGTCCTGTGGGTTAGAGCTTAATGTTTTCACTCACCATGAGGTGGGCCAAAGCAGCATGGGTTGGAGTCCTTGGCTAGTCAGTGTTGTTGTTGATCAATACCACGCGTTCGTGGTTACAACAACATCGTGCACACAATGGGTGTGTGGGATCACATAGGCCCCCGGAAGAGAGCAGCCCTCATCCTCAAAGAAAAGAATAAATTTCAGGGAAAACTTGAGACTCTCCTTGAAAGAATGACAAGTTCTTAGCATGGGACTATACTTGTGTGTCGACGCTGGCTGACACCTATATCCATCACAGTGTGGGGCGACAAGGAGGAGCTGGTGACCAGAGGGAGGAGTACAAGATCAGCAAGTACAGGGACATAAGCCAACAGTATCAATTTGTCCCAGTGGGATCAGAGACCTTGGGATAATAGGGAAAAAATGCCACACGTTTCCTTAAAGAACTGGGTTCCAGACTCATCGACACCTCCAGGGACCCAAGGACTGCCACTTTCATGCTCTGGCGCCTCAGCGTGGCCATCCAGAGGGAAAATGTTTGCTGCATACTGGGCTCGCGTCCGGCTCTGGAGGAGCTGGAGGAGATTCATAATCTTTTATATATTGTACCAATGTATTCAAGTTTGTGTTTTCTGTCAATGTATTCTGTCTATTAATAAAATTTCATATAGAATATAAAATATAAGGGGTAGTAGAAGAAAATATTCAAACATTTCAGGGGAGAACTTGAGTTTTCCCTGAGGTACGTTTATTGTCTTCTCTGATGATGAGGGTCTCCAGTCCAGTTATAGAGGTGTTACCCCTCTCTCTCTCTCTCTCTCTTTTTACACAGGGTTTGACAAGGTTAGGTTAAGGATCTGTAGCTTTATTGACAGGCTATTTACAGGTTAAGGATTCCTAACTTTATTGACAAGCTAAGAGCTGTTACCTACATCAGCTCATTTGAAAGCATTTTTATTGTTATGAGACATACAAGTAGGGAACAGGATGAAGTTGGAGCCATCTGTGGGCCAGCATTTTCATTTGATCAACAGAAAAGATCAAAGGAAAGCCTGTGTCCTCCACGGGAACCCCACGGGACATTTGGTAAATTAGAATGAGGAGGGCAGGGGGTGATAATGGGTAAAAGTGAAACAAGGAAAATAAGCTATGGGTAAATAGTATCAGGAGAGGAAGATTCTGTCAACTTTATTCTGAGAAACAAGCAAAAGTTTTGGAGTGAGATTACTAAAGTTGAGAAAACTATGAATGGAATGGATTTAACAGTTAAATATAGAAGGGAGGGAAGTTATTAGATGAGAAGTTGGTGGCATCAGGAAGATGGAGGGAATATTTTCAGGAGCTTATAAATGTTGATGAAAAGAGGGAGGCAGTGATTTCATGCACTGGGCAGGGAGGTATTAACATCTTTTAGGAGTAAGAGCCAAATGTGGGGAAGGTGTGTGAGGTTGTGGGTCGAATGAAAAGGGATAAAGCAGCTGGATTGATGGGATCAAAACAGAAATGTTAACAGAAGTGACAAGAACTGAGTGACTATATCATTAACCCATAGGTGCAGAGTAGCAAAAGGTGAATATGCAAGAATGTGAAGAAAAAATGCATAAAGGAAAGAAGAGGCGAAAACGAGGATAGAAGCAGAGGAATCGGAAACGAAAACGTATGGGTCATAAGAAGTAAGGGTCAGAATACGCACGGGTCAGAATACGCACGGGTCAGAATACGCACGGGTCAGAATACGCACGGGTCAGAATACGCACGGGTCAAAATACGCACGGGTCAAAATACGCACGAGTCAGAATAGAAGCAGACCGACAGTTTGAGAGTAACTAAGTATCAGATGTAAAGTCTGAACCAAATTAGCTCTTAAGCCACTTTAGAAGTAAG
Source organism: Cherax quadricarinatus (assembly GCF_038502225.1). Taxonomy (NCBI): domain Eukaryota; kingdom Metazoa; phylum Arthropoda; class Malacostraca; order Decapoda; family Parastacidae; genus Cherax; species Cherax quadricarinatus. The sequence continues at coordinate 21,475,878 of NC_091354.1, read as the reverse complement.
ACAAAAGTAAAGACCATGAAAAAATTCTAAAAAAAGGAAAGAAGAATTCTCAAGACATGATCAGAAAATCCAGAAGGAGTTGAATGAATCTTACAAGGAAGAATTCTTGAAAAATACTGGAACAGCACCAGAGAGTCAACTAAAGAAAGAATATATAAATGATTACCAGACACAATATGCACAACAGGAAAGGAGATGAAATTCATGAGAGAGCCACATACCTCTAGCACAATGGAACAGAATAATCTCTCTTTGCGGTGTAATATTGTGACCTGTACACCTGCTCGTAGCATGATTAACTCAATGTAGGAAAGAGGAAAGAACAAAAGTCAGTAAGTACTTTTATACACATTTCCTTCAAATACGAGTGCAGGTATATGTACAATGTATATACATTATGTATAAATAGTAAGAGTAAACAAGAGACACAGTGAGAAATGTGGACGACCAGACTTGAGGTAAATCTACCACGAGTCTCCAACATCGCTTCACAACTTTGGTGGATTTCCTTGTGACTGGCTGGGTTGAACCAGGCAGTGCAGTATAACTGTGAGGCCCCGACTGCTATACTCTTAAACTGCTGATTTGCAGTTTAAGAAAGGAATAAGCATACTAATAAAGATAATGTTCGTAGAGGAAAAGGCAAATCCAGATTGGATGACAAAGCAAGTAATTGAGATTATTGGCTAAAAATGTAATGCATTTTAGAAATCTAAATTAAGTGGTAACCACGAAGACCATACTAACTATATACGATTACAAAGAGAAAGCAAGAGAAAAATTAGAAATGTTAAATAGGAATTTAAATGACGAATTGCATGCAACATCAAAGGAAACCCAAAAGAATACTTCAGATACGACAGGAGGAGAAAAAAGGTAATAGCAGCGACTGGACCTTTAATTAGCAGTACACAGAGACTGACAAACAACATGAGAAACATGACATGAATACTCAAAGCATTCCGGTTTGTATTTACATCTGAATACGACACCAAAGTTCCCAGGCTGGAAAAAAATTGTTGTTGGGCCTGATTCTGATACGCCAAATATTTCCAGAATTGACAGTCTGAACATATTAAAATATTTGAAGCTGAGCATTACCAAGTCAAGGGAACCCCAATAACTAAATGCTAAAGACACAGAAGGTTGATACCATGTCGATTACCCACTAACTGCAATTTAACAAATCAGTAATAAAAAGCCACAATCTCGTGGATGGAATAACGCACAAATAAGGCGTAATAAGGAGGCTGAAACTTACGACATGTCGCTCTGACATGAACCATTAACAAGTCACACTGAAGCGAGAAGGGAAGGCCAGAATATAAACGTGAGAGAGAACCGAGTGGGAGAACAAGGAGTAGTAGGAGTAGTGGTCACGGTGGTGGTAGTAATAGTAGTAGAAGTAGCAATGCAGCAGTGGTAGAGGTAGAAATAAGGTAGTGGAAAATTTTGGGAAAAATAATGGCAGTGTAGAAAGAGTAGTAGTAATAGTGGAGGTGGTCCATAAGAAGACTAGAATAGAGCACTGCAGGAGAGGGTGGGACAGAATTCTCTGCAGGACAAAACCTCAGTAGGACAGAACACACTTAGGCAGAAGACAGGAAAGGCTATACAAACAGGAAAGGTAAAGAAGTAAACAAAGGATACAGGGGGGGGGGGCATCTACTGAGAGAAAACCAGGACAGAGGGTAATGCGCAGAATGATATATATTAGGGAGGCTTCAAAATGACGGCTTCTGTATAGGCTGGAAGCTTAGAGAGTTCTGGCTGAGGACCAGTTAATACGCTGACTGTGAGCTTTAACATGACAGTTAGTTTTAGTTAGTTTAATATGTTTATTATGCACCCCATACCCATCCTGTGGGCGGTAGTCAAAAGATTACAGAGGTACATAATTGGTCCAGGGACTGGACTCCAAAGTTTTGATAGCTGAGCAAGTTACAGAGGTAATGAACTCACAATTTACAAAGGTAATGAACTCACAATTTACAAAGGTAATGAACTCCAGGTAAGTCTGGTCACAATCATGACAAGTTACAAAGGTATTTACAGATTACAGAGGTACGTAATGGGTCCAGGGACTGGGCCCCCAAAGTTTTGATAGCTGAACTAGGTACAAAGGTAATGAGCTCACAAGTTACAAAGGTAATGAATTCTGTAGAATGGTTACTTACGTTTATACTTTGGCTACAATCATGAACAAATTATAGAGTAATGAGCAATTCACACTTCCACACCCGGTCACAACTGTAATGAGTTATTGGTGCAAATATTGATTGTTGAGTCACACACACCACACACACACACACACACACACACACACACACACACACACACACACACACACACACACACACACACACACACACACACACACACACACACACTTTAGTTTAATATTTTTATGCACCCCATACCCATCCTGTGGGCGGTAGTCAAAAGATTACAAAGGTACATAATGGGTCCAGTGACTGGACCCCAAAGTTATGATAGCTGAACTAGTTACAAAGGTAATGAACTCCAGGTAGATCTGGTCACTAATCATGGCAAGTTACAGAGGTAATGAATCAGCTTCACTCCTATACATGGTTACAGTCATGAACAAATTACAAAGTAATGAACCACTGATACGTCCACACCTGGTCACAATTGTAATGAGTTATAAATACAAATATTGTTAGTGTCAGCAAGGCTAACACTTTCATGTGCTTTCTATCCGAGAATAGTAAGTTTCTCCAATGTATTTTTGAGGACAGTAGGAGCAGGGAATTTAGTTGATAACGGAAGCATCATTGGCAGGTTATCTGTGTACTGTTCAATGAATATCTAATTCATTGAGAGAGACAGACACAGACAGAAAGAGAAATCATTTGAGTTACACACTGTCATTCAAGTATGATTATCGGCTTTTATGTTTTTCAACAGAGGGAATGTTCAGAAAAAACATAATTTCTTTCATACTTGCTCTCGGACTAATATTACATACAGAAATTGATAAGTCATTTAATCAATCATCGCCTCTGTTACAACATTGTTTGGACACATGACATCATTCATAGTATTTACTACATTATTGAGTTGCCACATGTCTTCACTGGCCTTAGTCTCATCTTCAGTTTTGTATATTATGATATATACATGCTAATAACTAGTCAACAAACTCTAGAGAGTTAGTCCACTATGGTTCTGGGTATATGATGGTTAGAAATATACTGTAAGATTGGCGTCTTAGAGCCCAGCGTATTAAGCGAGTGTTTTTATTCCCAATGGAATTCAGGAAGGTTAGCGAAGTGTGATCACTAAACATCTGAACCACGAATGGAGATGATGGCAAGTTAATGTAAAAGGATTCCAACTCCATAGCCGAAGCCAGTGCTTCCTTTTCTGTCGTAGATTAAGCTTGTTTTTGCGACATAAGCTATACAGAGAAGGTCGCCGGGTGCAGGAACCCCTCACCAGTTGCTTGAAGTTGAGGTGTGCGAACTTCCATCCATTAGGAATAATCAGGTGACATTAGCATACGAGCTAAACACAGTAGCATTTTTATCATACCAAAAGGTTCCTGACAAATACTTGACCACACTAACATTGATTTCCTGCTGGTAAGGGAGGTTAAAAGGCAGCTATACCTGACGAGCTTTTACAGAATTATCTATGGCACTTACACGGGTGACAGGAAGGGAGTGAGTGAGTGAGTGAGTGAGTGAGTGAGTGAGTGACTCGGTGTTTAGTGGGCCGCTAACCTGACTAAGAGTCGACGACCTAAGTGATTTTTTTCATGATCGGTACTCAGAAGTTGGTCAGTTCAAACATCTCTGATATTATAACACCACATGACTTCGAAAAGGCAATAAATGACATGCTTATGCACTCTGCCCCAAACTTATGGAACTCCGTGTTCATCAAGAACTACAAGAAGCCGCTGTCACGTGCCTTCAGCATTCTTTGAAGAGGGAGCATGGACCCAGGGGTCATCCCAGTCACTAAAAACAACAGATATAGCCGCACTTCACAAAAGTGGCAATTATACAATAACAAAGAATTACAGACCGATAGTGCTAACATCCCGAATAAAAATCTTTGAAAGGGTTTTAAGAAGCAAGATCACCACCCATCTAGATACCCATCAACTACACAACCCAGGGCAACATGGGTTAAGAGCAGGTCGCTCCTGCCTGTCCCAACTACTGGACCACTATGACAAGGTCCTGTATGCTCTAGAGGAAAAATAAAATGCAGAGGTAGTATACACAGATTTTGCAAGAAGCCTTCGACAAGTGCGACCATGGTGTAAGAGCGCACAAAATGGGTGTTAAAGGAATAACAGGAAAAGTTGGAAGATGGATCTATAACTTCCTAACAAACAGAACACAAAAAGTAACAGTAAACTGAGTAAAGTCTGAGGCGGCTACAGTAAAAAAAACTCTGGTCCACAAGACACAGTATTTGCCCTATCCTGTTCCTTATCCTCATATCTAACATAGACAGGGATTTTTTTTTTTACACAGGGTTTGACAAGGTTAGGTTATGGATCCCTAGCTTTATTGACAAGCTATTTACAGGTTAAGGATTCCTAACTTTATTGGCAAGCTAAGAGCTGTTACCTACATCAGCTCATTTGAAAACATTTTTATTGTTATGAGACATACAAGGAGGGAACAGGATGAAGTTGGAGCCATCTGTGGGCCAGCATATTCATTTGATCAACTGACTTTATCTCGTTGACATTATTAAGCTGTGGATTGAGACACTTATGCAGCATATGGGAATCTTTATTCAGGAAACGTTTCGCCACACAGTGGCTTCATCAGTCCAATACAAAGAGGAAGGCGTAAGGAAAGGAGGAGAATGAGGTAATCAGTCCCTCAACCTTGATTGATGGACTGAACACATCGACTCCAGGTTGAGGGACTGATTACTTCATTCTCCTCCTTTCCTTACGCCTTCCTCTTTGTATTGGACTGATGAAGCCACTGTGTGGCGAAACGTTTCCTGAATAAAGATTCTCATATGCTGCATAAGTGTCTCAATCTTCAACTTGTCGGTTTTTCAAACCATTCATCACACACACTATTATGCTGTACGAATGTGTTCCATACTCGAGTCATCCTGGGTATATATGATCTCAGATGGAGTGATGTTCTGGAGTGATGTTCTTCCAGAGTGAAGTTGCTGCTTTCTGCCCGTCTTGTGGCATAAAATCTTGTTTCACGCTGTCCTCGAAGTGGATCCAAATCTTGTGGCATAAAAGCTTGTTTCACGCTGTCCTCGAAGTGGATCCAAGTGTGGTACTTTAACAATTTTGGCCTTGTACATAACAGTAAGGCCACCCACATCCCTCTTATGTTGAAGGCTCTGCTGTAATAACAGATCTATCCAGGATGGGTCCAGGATGTAAGCTACAGACTCGTGTCTTCCTCTGCGGATGGCACCCGAATTGGCATGAGTGTCCTCCATCGAAAACACTGCAAGGCTCCAAGCGGACATCAACCAAATCTTTGTGGGCCGCAGAAAACAATATGAAGTTCAATGAAGAGAAATTTCAATTACTCCGATACAGAAAACTGGAGGAAATTAAAACTATATCGCAGTATAAGACATTCCAACACACAATAGAGCAGAAAACTAATGTGAAGGACCTGGGAGAGATTATGTTAGAGGATCTCACTTTCAAAGATCAAAACCATGTATCTACCACATCTGCGAGTAAAATGAAAGGATGAATAATGAGAACCTACAAAACTAGGGATGCCAAACCTATGATTCTCTTCCAGTTGTTTGTTCTCACTAGGCTGGAATATTGCTGTATGTTGAGTGCCTTTCAAGGCAGGTGACATTGCTGGCCTGGGAAATGTAAAAAGAATCTCCACGGCACTCATAAGTACGATAAAACACTTGAATAACTGGAAACTGTTGAAGTTATTTGACTTGTATTCCCTGAAACGCAGGCGAGAAAGATGCATGAAAATATACACTTGGAAAATCCTAGAGGGATTAGTACCAAACTTGCACACGAAAACCACTCCCTACGAAAGGAATAGACTCGGCAGATGGTGCAAAATCCCCCAAATGAAAAGTATGGGCGCCACGAATATGCTAAGAGACGGCGCAATGTGTTTCAGGGGCCCAGGACTGTTCAAATTCCTGCTTACATAAGGGGGATTACCAATAGGCTCCTGGCTGCCTTCAAGAAGGCGCTAGACATGTACCTAAAGTCAGTACCTGACCAGCCGGGCTGTGGTTCATACGTCGATTTTGCGCGTGGCTAACAGTAACAGCCTTTCTGATCAGGCCCTCGTCCACCGCGAGGCCTGGCCACAGAACGAGCCACATAGGCGCTGACCTCCGAAACCCTCTCCAGGTATACTCCAGGTATAAAATACTCCCATGATACTTAAAGTCGTTGCCGGATCAGCAGGGCTGTGGTTCGTACGTTGAACCACGTGCGGCCTGGTCGTGGACCGGGCAGCGGGGGCGTTGATCCCGGACTTTTCTCCAGGTAGACCGTAGGTATATTTGTCTAAGAATCTTCGGAGTGACTTGATATAGTGGAAAAAATGGAGTTTTTAAATTGCTAGAATAATGGCAATATTAAGTATGTGCCATAGCAAAGATTGTTTAGCTGAGGGTCGTACTCAAATTATATTTTCTAATCCCATCAAAAAGTTCTTAGTCTATGGATATGGTGGTCCCAGGTGTCAGAAATGCTCCCAGTGTCGTCTAAGTATGCCTACGTTCTTTCTAACCCGTTAATGGATATATGGCTGAGTTTTTGAATTGTGGCAGTAATAATATGCATGTTGAAGGGGGTTATGCTGTACTAATAATGACCCTATGGGACTAAGTAGGCTGATTTTTCCATCGTTTTACCATTTAAGGTTAATATTTCTTAATAAAGTATGGCTGACAGTTTCAGCCATGTGTAAAGGTGGGCAGACATTCCTGCACTCCATCTACTGGTGTCTTCATTAATATGCAAAGTATAGTCCATGGACTTGTGACTTGTGGGCTGTTCCACCAAGCTGTCCTCGTGTAAATATTTAATCTCTTAATCTCCAGTTGCAATAATAATAATATCTTTATTTCTACAAGTACATATACAAGGTATATAGGCCTAGCTGACATAAATGGCATACTGCCATATAGAAAACCGCTTCTTATGCAGAGTATTTCGAGAAAATTATGTCACTTTCGTCCCAGGATGCGACCCACATCGCTCGACTAACACCCAGGTACCCATTTTATTGATGGGTGAACACAGACATTCGGTGTAAGGAAACACGCCCAAAGTTTCTACCCTCGCTAGGAATCGAATCCAGACCCCTCACCATATAAAGCGAGAGCTTTTGCCATCGTGCCACGCAGCACCGTTGATACTTTTAGAAGATGTCATAGTAATTCTGAGGAATGAACATAATTTCGACGATTTTCACCTCATTTATGGCAGACATCAGTGATCATGGATCCTCTTACCACTTGAGTTAGACAGTCTCCAGTAATGTATCCGGCTCAGCACTAGGGTGCGTGGGAACACACGAAGCTACAGTCATTACTGGGGAGAGTGTTTCATTAAACTATTTTTATTTGGTTTAAGTGGTACATCTTATCCCTCTAAGCTTTGTCTAGAGGAGTAACAATGTAAATGAGGTCAGATGTTTTCTCCAGCACCTGCAGAGGACCAACGAAGCAGAGATTCACGGCATGACCAGGTGGTGGTTCCTGGACCACCACTTTACCTTCTGATCGAAGAAAATCGGCGTTTAGTTGTTTGTCAAATCTACTCTTCAGTTTTTTTCGTGTGCTTTCTTAAGATTGCTTTTGATAAAGTTTTCAATAAAGTGGAGATTTATCTTAGTCATCATGAACATTAATTTTGATGTCACCTCTTTTAGAACTTACAAAGGTCCTCTTACATCAATGATTCTCAACCCGGGGTAAATTTACCACTTGGAGGTAAAAAAATAATTGCCAAGGGACAAATATTTGCATTCTCTTTTTGTGCAAAAGCGGAATAATTTATTTTTTTTCTGACCACCTTGTTTTTTTCTGTCCCTTTATGATGTCGACAAATTTTATGTATGTAAGTGAGGAGGTAAATGGAGAAATACATAAAGCCGAGGTGGTTAATGCTGGAGGAAACGTTGAGAATCCCTGTCTTTGACTATGGTCGAAAAACGTCTTTAAAGGGGCTGTAGCTAGTGACTCGTGTACAGCGCCTCTCATAGCAGAGTAGAGAAGAAAAATACTTTTCTTACTCTATAGAAAAATATTGGCGTTAAGTTCGCACCATGGTCTTTAAGGTTAAATGATACCTTTCATGTACTCCTTGTTATTGAAAAGGAAAAGCCAATACGTACCGAAAAGATGGCTCATAACCTCAAGAAAAGTCTGTCGTCAAAAGAAAAACCATACCACGGGTGGGATTTGAACCTGCGGCCAGTGAATCTCTAAACTCCAGACGTTTGAGACTCATTGACCGTGGGTTCAAACCCCCACCCATGGTATGGTTTGTTTGCAATCGTGTCTTTACGATTTCATGAGTCATGTTAACAGCTTTGTCGTGAATTAGATCCTTCGTTGCTCGGTATAGAACATGGGAGGCCAACTTGGGCAATGGATCTCAAAGACCTTTCACTATGGCCTTGGTGTCAATGGTGCACTTTGGCACTTTCTAAACACATCTAAACGATTTGTTCAGCATCATAAAAACAAATCACTCGACTTTGAGTCGTATATAAATGATTGAGAACCGACAAATTGATAAATTAGAATCATGTGCAACTGTTTGGTATGTTTACTGTGGAAATGTTTTGCCACATAGTGGCTTCATCAGTCCAATACAAAGAAAAATGGTGAAGGTCAGAAGGAGTTTGAGGCAATCAGTCCCTCAGCCTGGAGTCAATGTAATCAGCCCATCAATCTTGATAGACTGATTACATCGACTCCAAACTGATGTCACTATCAAGAGGTGCTCATATAGATGCACATTTACCGGTATAGGGCACATAGGCGCTAGTTTAATAATACAAGACTCCCGCCGTCCTCACTACCTGGTGGTCACAGCTGGCTTTAATAATTTTTACACCGTCTCAAGCTCACCCAACAAAAGTGTTTGATTATTCACTAAACTGTTTAAGTCAGTCTTAAAAGTCATTACAAATAAAAGTTAAGAGCACTAAGTACATAGAGCGAAAATTTTTAGGCACCACCATAGCTTTTAGAGATTTAAGAACATAAAGAACACTGAAGCAGGCCTACTGGCCAATGCGAGGCAGGTCAAATCCTCCCACTTAAGGGAGGAGCATGGCATCTGACCCAGTACCACAAGCTAGTCTGGTCCAACTCACACTCACCTCCCTTCATCCCCTTACTTAGTGATAAGAGATCGCTTTATTCCCCCCTCCCCTCCCCAAAAAAAAGAGCTGCATCCCTATCTTCGGCTTCAAACACCACTAAATTTCAAACAGAAGTCAGGGAAACGTCACTCTTTAGCTCTTTATCGTTCCTCCGAGCATGGAAGTGGGAGCATTTGGTAGTTCTGTCACCCACGAATAAGAAGACTTGACCTCTGGAGTTTCACTTGAACTCGTTACCCTAACCTGCTGTCATCTGAAAGCAAATAATTCATCTGTGTGTCTCAGTCCCTCAGGGTACGCTCGGTATTCTCACCAATTTTCCACTTGCACATTGCCCTTATTACAAATTTAACTGGAATTATATCAGGTGAGGAACTTTCATTATCCGCAATTGGACTGGGACAATTTTGAAAGAGGACCTCATTACCAGTTAATAATAATTCATCATTTATAAGAAATTCCCCGGTGCTCTTTATACTGTATGTAAGAAGATGAAAACTAGACGCATGTGCAACATCTGGGTATCTTCTTTGTAGACAATACGTCTTCAGTGAAGATACCCAGATGTTGCATTTGCCTAATTTTCAATATAAAATATTTCGAATCAACATATATCCTTCAAAATGGAAGAGAAATTACTTCCTAATAATACGACTTCAGTAGTTCATATTGGTTGGCACTTGTGTTTTCCGATGTTGGAAAAACACACACTATTATATTCAATAAAGGACAATAAGTACACGTATTCCTCCAGGTGATGATTCCTTTAATGTCCCTCTACTCTTAATTATAGAATGGAGCAATGTAAGCATCCATATCATTGTCAGAAAAGATGTGTATTAATTGGGACTTTTTACTTATAGGCTCCAGATTGTTGCATTTTTTCGTGTTCCCAGACTTACCAGTACATGAAGACTCTCTGGAGTTTGAAAGAATATGGTTAGTTTCAAAGACGTTTGCCAGTTTCAGTTAATGATACAGGGATAATATCTAGAAATACACAAAAATCTGAACATACAATTTCTAAAATGTAGTCGGACAGCATCATTTACACAATCTCAATGCAATTAATGTTACCTGCTGCTTTATATCGCTTAGTAAAGATTCTTGATTGGTGCCTAGCAAAATTCATATAAGACTGCCCAGACTGATGCCCATTTAAATTAAACTTTCCTCTATGTTGCGCTGGTATACAATGATAGGCACTTAGAACTCCAGACTTAATATTGCTGTTATTGAGAAAGGTCTCATCACACTGGCTAGATGCACACACTTTGGCATTCCCATATAATAGTGTGTGAACCAAAGCAGCTCGGTGCTTGATCGATCACCGTAAAGCTCGGGCCTGATTCTCGAAAAAAAAAATAAAAAATCTCCTAAAGCTTTGCTTCAGAAAAAAAGTGGTACTAACCATACATTCCTGTTCACCAAAACACTCATCGCTGGTACTACGACACTGCCTCTTCTATCCATCATATTCCTCCTTGGCAAAAGTTTCTTCTTCCTAGTCTGCTCCAGAGCAAGCATTGCTAATTTCAGCACAAGAGCAGCAAATGCGACGTGAGTCGACCCAGGTCTGCCGTCGCCTACCTCCTCAACTGACAAATGATCAAGGTACGGTGAACCTCCATTAAAAGAAGGAAACGGATTGGGGAGTAGACTACATAGCACGAGTTCCCAATGCAGTGGACACTAGATGGAGACATAAAAGCCATGATTAATGGTGAATTAATGTTTATTAAATCACAAAGCTGTGCAGATTTATATTCCTTCTAGTCTGTGAGAGGCACTACCAGTTATTCAAAAGACAGACCTTAAGTGAATATTGTGCTTGTGTACTTCAGGGTTAACAAAGAAGATAGCTGATTTATATTGTTGAGTAAGAGAAATGCTGCAGAAATTGTTTAGATAAAGCAGACAGTGATTATGACATCAAACGCCTGACTTGCGCAGGTGGCATTATTCAAATGTCAAGCAGCAATGCAGCAACATAACCAGAAGCGCCAAGCAGCAATAAAGAAATGCAACGAGCAACAAAATGCTCTCAGAGAGGTTCCATTATCACGAACACAATTACTCTTAAAGGCTTGTTGTACCTAGCCGTGCAACATACCTGCACAAGCACAATCAGAAGAGCAATCAAGAGAATAAAGATTAAGGCATACACAAGATGTTACCTTTTGATTTACTATTTGTATTTCAGCCACCAAACCATTTTTCAAATATTTACGCTTTTTTCAGAAGGTTTATGAAATACCATAGTATGAGAAGGTTTAACGAGAATGTATGAGTATTCTCACTAGTTACAGTTTTAGACGCTAATACAGAGGAAGATTCTGCTATTATTTTAACATGTTCGAGGTTTGTGACGATCTGAAGCTTCTGGGCAGCTCCTAGTTGTCAGGTAACTTTTTCTGGGGCTCTTCCCTCATCCTGACAGGCAGACCTACAGCATACACTAAGTTACCTTGAATCACAAATAGTACAATCAGACGGACAGGTGAGGAACAACTATGCTGAACTGTTAGGTTTTTGATGGCATGCAAAAAAAAAAAGTGTGGTTAAATATGATGCTCTCGAACTAATAAAGTATTCGACGTATGTCTCACTAGAGTAAATTAGAGTAGTTAGGTTAAAATAGGTTAGCTCATGATTAGTTTACATTATGCTTAGAATAGGTTAGGTTAAGGTATGATTAACTTAGGAAAGATAGGTATGTGTGTGTGTGTGTGTGTGTGTGTGTGTGTGTGTGTGTGTGTGTGTGTACTCACCTAGTTGGGGTTGCAGGGGTCGAATCACAGCTCCTGGCCCCGCCTCTTCACTGGCAGCTACTAGGTCACTCTTCCAGCTCCATGAACTTTATCATACCTCTTCTTAAAGCTATGTATGGATCCTACCTCATCTACATCACTTTCCAGAATGTTCTATTTCCTGCCAACTCTGTGACTGAAGAAATACATCCTAAAATCCCTGTGAATCTTCTGAGTCTACAGCTTAAAACTGTGACCCCTTGTTTCTGTCCCAACTCTGGAAAATCCTGTCTCTGACCACCTTGTCGATTCCTCTCAAGATTTTATGTCGTTATTCTCTCCTCCCTATCTCTCCTGTCCTCCAGTGTCGCCACCTCTCCTCGTAGGACATACCCCTTAGCTCCAGGACCAGTCTAGTTGCAAACCTTTGCACTTTCTCTAGTTTCTTTACGTGCTAGGCTAGGTGCGGGTTCCAAACTGGTGCTGCATATTCCAATATGGGCCTAACGTACACAGTGTACAGGGTCATAAACGATTCCTTATTAAGAAGTCGGAATGCTGTTCTTAGGTTTGCTAGGCGCCTGTATGTTGCAGCAGTTATTTGGTTGATGTGCGCCTCAGGAAAAGTGCTCGGTGTTATACTCACCCCAAGATCTTTTTCCTTGAGTGAGGTTTGTAGTCTTTGGCCCCCTAGGCTGTACTCCGTCTGCGGTCTTCTTTGCTTTTCCCAATCTTCATGACTTTGCACTTGGTGGGGTTAAACTCCAGGAGCCAGTTGCTGGACCAGGTCTGCAGCCTGTCCAGATCACCTTGTAGTTCTGCTTGGTCTCCGTCCGATTGAATTCTTCTCGTCAACTTTACACCATCTGGAATCATGGACACTTAGTAGTCTATTCCTTCCGTCATGTTCACAAATACCAAAAACAACACAGTTCCCCGGACTGACCTTTGTGGAACCCCGCTCGTCACAGGCGCCCACTCGGACGTCTCTCCACGTACCATGACTTGCTGTTGTCTTCCTAACAGGTATTCCCTGATACATTGCAGTGCCTTCCCTGTTATACCTGTCTGATCCTCCAGCTTTTGTACTAGTCTCTTTTATGGATCTGTGCCAAACGCCTTCTTACAGTCCAAAAAAATGCAATCTTATCACCCCTCTCTCTCTCTCCTGTCTTACTGCTGTCACCCTGTCATAGAACTCTAGTGACACAGGATTTCCTGTCTCTGAAACAGTGCTGGCTGTCATGATAAGCTCATTCCTTTCTAGGTGCTCCACCATTCTTCTCTTGATAATCTTCTCCATGACTTTGCATACTATACATATCAGTGACACTGGTCTGTAGTTTAATACCTCGTGTCGGTCTCGTCCCCTCTTTTTTTTAAATTGGGACTACATTTGCTGTCTTCCATACCTCAGGTAGTCGCCCAGTTTCGAAAGATGTGTTGAATATTGTTGTTAGTGGTACATATAGCGCCTTTGCTCCTTCAGGACCCTTGAAGAGACGTTATCTGGCCCTATCGCCTTTGAGGTATCTAGTACACTTAGCCTCTTCACTTCTTCCTCGGTTGTATGTATTGTGTCCAACACTTGGTGTACACCATCTTTCTCGCTTTTTGGAGTCCCTTCTGTCTCCTCTGTGAACACTTCTTCGAATCTCATGTTGAGTTCCTCAAATACTTCGTGGTCGTTTCTTGTGATCTTTCCTGCTTTCTTCCTCAGCCTGATTACCTGTTCCTTGACTGTTATTTTCCTCCTGATGTGGCTATACAACAGCTTTGGGTCAGATTTGGCTTTCGCTGCTGTCATTTTCATATTGTCGTTGGGCCTCCCTTCTTATCTGTGCATATTCATGTCTGGCTCTATCACTTATCTCCCTATTCTCCTGGGTCCTTTGCCTTCTATACTTCTTCCATTCTCTAGCATACTTGGTTTTGGCCTGTTGACACCTTTGGGAGCACCAAGGGTTCATCCTGGCTTTCTCGTTATTTCTGTTACCCTTGGGTACAAACCTCTCCTCAGCTTCCTTGCATATTCTTGTCACATATCCTATTATCTTGTTTACTGACTTCCTTGCCAGTTCTCTGTCCCACTGAACCCATGTTGGAAATTCTTTACTGCTGTGAAGTACCCTCTCTTGTAGTTTGGCTTCATTCGTCCTGCCCTTCCTACGTCCCTCTCCACTTGTAACTCTATGTATTCGAAGTTCAGAACCACATGATCAGTGGCCGCGATAGGTCTCTCATATGTGATGTTCTCATTGTCTGCACTATTCAAGCTGAATACTAGGTCCAGTCTTGCTGGTTCATCCTCTCCTCTCTCTGGTAGTGTCCCTTACGTGTTGGTACACGACGTTTTACAGTACCACCTCCATCATCTTAGCCCTTCACGTTTCTGGGCCCCTATGAAACTCCAGGTTCTCTCAGTCAATTTCCTTGTGGTTGAAATAACCCTTAATCAGCAGCTTTGCCCTGCTCGAATGAGCCCTTCTAGCCACTTCATCTAGTGTGTCAGTGATCGCTCTGTTACTCATCATATTCTTGCCTTGGCTTCTTATTGTTCTGTGGTGCTTTATACATCACTGCAATTACCATCTTGGGACCTCCAGACTTGGATGTTCCCATTATGAGGTCTCTTGCTTCTCCTCTGTCCCCTCTCAAAATCCCATCGGTTTTTGATGAACAGTGTCACTCCTCCACCCGTCTGTTCCCTCTGTCTTTCCTCAGGATCTGATATGCTTTTGGAGAAATGGTATCTGTTATTATTCCTGTCAGTTTGGTTTCTGTGAGAGCCATGATGTCTGGTGATGCCTAACTCTTTGGTGCCATTCCTCCCACTTATTCATTCTTCCATTAGCGTTGGTGTACCATACCATCAGTTTCCTCTCCAACACTCTGTTTGGGGGGTCTGTGAGGGTGGGGGACCTAGTAGTGTGCTGTGGGAATCTACAGCGTAGTGTGTATTGACCTAGTTGTGGTTGCAGGGGTAGTGTGTGTGTGTGTGTGTGTGCGTGTGTGTGTGTGGGGTGTAGGGGAGGACAGGATAGGGCAACTGATAAGTCATATCTGGTGATCTAAAAATATGCTGAGGTAATATTCTCTTACCTCGACCTGTACTAACGAGGAGAGAGGGAGAGGCAGAAATTTACAGCAACACCACCTCACTGTGCAAGGCTTGGGAGGGTAGAGACAGGAAGGAAGGGAGGAATGAGGGAGAAGCAGATGGAGAAGTGAGAGAACACAAGGGGAGGATAAGAATAGGTGGATCGGGAAAGTAATGAAGGAGCGAGGGGAAAAAATAAGGCAGAAAGAGTAATCAAGAAGTATGCGAGGATGGGAAGGTAGGTGAGGCAGTAGTAGATGAGAGCGGAGTAGATGATGGAAGGGTAGGTGAGGAAGTAGTAGATGAGAGCGGAGTAGATGATGGAAGGGTAGGTGAGGCAGTAGTAGATGAGAGCGGAGTAGATGATGGAAGGGTAGGTGAGGCAGTAGTAGATGAGAGCGGAGTAGATGATGGAAGGGTAGGTGAGGCAGTAGTAGATGAGAGCGGAGTAGATGATGGAAGGGTAGGTGAGGCAGTAGTAGATGGGAACTGAGTAGATGATGGAAGGGTAGGTGAGGCAGTAGTAGATGAGAGCGGAGTAGATGATGGAAGGGTAGATGAGGCAGTAGTAGATGGGAACTGAGTAGATGAAGGAAGGGTAGGTTAGGCAGTAGTAGATAAGAATGGAGTAGATGATGGAAGGGTAGGTGAGGCAGTAGTAGATGGGAACTGAGTAGATGAAGGAAGGGTAGGTGAGGCAGTAGTAGATGAGAGCGGAGTAGATGATGGAAGGGTAGATGAGGCAGTAGTAGATGGGAACTGAGTAGATGTAGGAAGGGTAGGTTAGGCAGTAGTAGATAAGAATGGAGTAGATGATGGAAGGGTAGGTGAGGCAGTAGTAGATGGGAACCGAGTAGATGATGGAAGGGTAGGTGAGGCAGTAGTAGATGAGAGCGGAGTAGATGATGGAAGGGTAGATGAGGCAGTAGTAGATGGGAACTGAGTAGATGAAGGAAGGGTAGGTTAGGCAGTAGTAGATAAGAATGGAGTAGATGATGGAAGGGTAGGTGAGGCAGTAGTAGATGGGAACTGAGTAGATGATGGAAGGGTAGATGAGGCAGTAGTAGATAAGAATGGAGTAGATGATGGAAGGGTAGGTGAGGCAGTAGTAGATGGGAACCGAGTAGATGATGGAAGGGTAGGTGAGGCAGTAGTAGATGAGAGCGGAGTAGATGATGGAAGGGTAGATGAGGCAGTAGATGGGAACTGAGTAGATGATGGAAGGGTAGGTGACGCAGTAGTAGATAAGAATGGAGTAGATGATGGAAGGGTAGGTGAGGCAGTAGTAGATGAGAGCGGAGTAGATGATGGAAGGGTAGGTGAGGCAGTAGTAGATGGGAATTGAGTAGATGATGGAAGGGTAGGTGAGGCAGTAGTAGATGGGAATTGAGTAGATGATGGAAGGGTAGGTGAGGCAGTAGTAGATGGGAATGAAGATGGAAGGGTAGGTGAAGCAGTAGTAGATGAGAATGGAGTTATTGAGGGAGAACTGAGAATGTGAGAGAAAGTAGAATGCAGGGCTAGGAGTAGGTGAGGGAGGGGTGGGTGAGAGTAGTTGGCGAGGGAGTAGTTGGCGAGGGAGTAGTTGGCGAGGTAGTAGGTGAGGAAGGACTAGGTGAGGGAGTAGTATGTGAGGGAGGAGCAATGGAGGGAGTAGTAGGTGAGGGAATAGTAGGTGACATAGTAGGTGACGGAGTAGTAGGTGAGGGAGTAGAAGGTGCGGAGGAGTAATCGAGGGAGTAGTAGGTGCGGGAGGAGTAATGGACGGAGTGGTGTGAGGGAGTAGCAGGTGAGGGAGTAGCAGGTGAGGGAGTAGCAGGTGAGGGAATAGTAGGTGACATAGTAGGTGACGGAGTAGTAGGTGAGGGAGTAGAAGGTGCGGAGGAGTAATGGACGGAGTGGTGTGAGGGAGTAGCAGGTGAGGGAGTAGCAGGTGAGGGAGTAGCAGGTGAGGGAGTAGAAGGTGCGGGAGGAGTAATGGAGGGAGTGGTAGGTGAGGGAGTAGCAGGTGAGGGAGGAGTAATGGAGGGAGTGGTAGGTGAGGGAGTAGGAGGTTCGGGATTAGGAATGGAGGGAGTGGTAGGTGAGGAAGTAGCAGGTGAGGGAGTAGGAGGTGTGGGAGGAGTAATGGAGGGAGTAGTAGGTGAGGGAGGAGTAATGGAGCGAGTGGTAGGTGAGGGAGTAGGAGGCGCTGGAGGAGCAATGGCGGGAGTAATAGGTGAGGGTGTAGTATAGGTGAGGGAGGAGTAATGGAGGGAGTAGGTGAGGGAGGAGTAATGGAGGGAGTAGGAGGTGCGGGAGGAGTAATGGAGCGAGTGGTAGGTGAGGGAGTAGCAGGTGAGGGAGTAGCAGGTGAGGGAGGAGGTGCTGGAGGAGTAATGGAGGGAGTAGTAGGTGAGGGAGTAGTGAGGGAGAAGTAGGTGAGATAGAAGGTGAGGGAGTAGGAGGTGCAGGAGAAGTAGGTGAGGGAAGAATAATGGAGGGAGTAGTAGTTGAGGGAGTAGTGGTTGAGGGAGTAGTAGTTGAGGGAGTAGTAGGTGCGGGAGGAGTAATGGATGGTGTAGTGAGGGAAGGGTAATTGAAGGAAATGAGGGAATTGATGGTAAAACGTGAGGGATAAGAGGAAAGGGAGAAGAGTAAGAACAAAGAGGAGGGGAGAGGCGAGGAGAGTGGCAGGAGGATGAACGAGGAAATGAAGAGAAGGTCAGGTAGGAGAATAAGAGGAAAAAAATGATGAGAGGATGGGGAAGGTTGAAAGGGAAGATGGAAAGAGAGGTGCTGGTAGAAGAAAAGAGAATAAGAAGAATGATGAGAAAAGACACATTTTTTCAAAGTTCACAGACAAAAATTTCTGTAGTGATAACTCGGTGATAAAGACTTCCATTGTGATGTAGGACGTGTATATTACAATCCACATACATTTTTAATGGATGATCCTCGGAACCCTGTCACTGTTTGCCAGATTTCTGACATAACCCTAACTCCACTAGGCTTTGAGAAGACAAACGTAATGCAGATGAGGTATACACTGAATTTGCAAAAGCCTTTGGCAAATGCGATCATGATGTAATAAGTCACAAAAATCGTGCTAAAAGGATAACTGACAAAGTGGGCAGATGTATCTTCAGCTTTCTGACCAATCGAACACAAAGACTAGTGGTAAATAGTTAAATCGGAAGCTGCCATAGTGAAGAACTCTGTTCCACAAGGCACAGTACTCGCCCAAATCCTGTTCCTCATCCTCATATCATACATAGACAGAGATGTAAACCATAGCACCGTATCATCCTTTGCAGACGACACTAGGATCTGCACGAGTGTCATCCATTGAGGACACGGTAAATCTCCAAGAAGATTTAAACCAAGTTTTCCAGTGGGCAACGGAGAAAAATATGATGTTCAATGAGCATTAATTCCAACTATCCAGTTATGGAAAACTAGAGAAAATAATAGCTAGAACTGAATATACTACAACCTCTAATCACACAATAGAGAGGAAAAATAATTTGAAGGACCTGGGAGTGGTAATGTCCGAAGATCTCGCCTTTAAGGATCACAACGCTGTCACTATCACATCCGCGTGGAAAATGATAGGATGGATAATGAGAACATTCAAAACAAGAGATGCCAAGACAATGATGATCCTTTGTAAATAACTTGTTCTGTCTCGGCTGAAATACTGCTGTCTATTAACATCTCCAGTCAAGGCTGGTGAAAACGCAAATCTAGAGAATGTACAGAGAGCCTTAACTGCACATATAAGTTCCGTCAAACACCTTAACTACTGGTAATGCTTGGAATCGCTTGATTTGTACTCACTGTAGCGCAGGCGAAAGAGAATCATAATCTACACCTGGAAAATCCTTGGGGAACTAGTCCTTAATCTGCACAAAGAAATCACTCCTTCCGAAACCAAAAGACTTGGCAGGCGGTGCAACATATCTCCAATGAAAAATACGGCGAGCCATTAGTACACTAAAAGTAAACAAAGTAAGTGTCCAGAGCCCAAGACGGTTCAACAGCCTCCCACCAGGCATAAGGGGAATTACCAATAAACCTTTGTGGTTCTTACGTTGGACAACATGCCTAATTGATCAGGCCCTGATTCACCCGAACGCTTGATCTTTGACAGCGCATTGATCCCCGGAATGCCCCCGGGTAGGTAGATTGTGTATGTGCACTGAGAGATATCTTTCATCCCAATTTTAGGGATTAAAGTAGTTTTGCCTGGTGAACATGCTACATTATGAAGCCGATACATCAGCTCACAGAGCGGATGAGACTCTAGCTCATGGTCGACTACTCCCAAAACTCGCAGACCAGTGTGCTTAACCAGTGACCCATGTCGCCCTAGCATGATTTATTTGCAGCCGTCTTAGTTATTGGCTAAATGTAAAATATTACACAAGGTTCATGCTGCCACCTAATGGCAGCACGAACCTTGTGTTCAGGACACCATGTCAGTGGTGATAATTTGAAGCCGATCAGAGGACTCATTCTTCAGTTATGGTATGAATTTTAACGTTCCTAAGATTTTTGTACTATATTATTGCAATAAAATTGCCAACAGTCAAACGAGGCTTAACAGACACTATCCTGACCCTCAGATACCTCAAACAAAGCTTAACAGACACTATCCTGACCCTCAGATACCTCAAACAAAGCTTAACAGACACTATCCTGACCCTCAGATACCTCAAACGAAGCTTAACAGACACTATCCTGACACTCAGATACCACAAACGAAGCTTAACAGGCACTATCCTGACACTCAGATTCCTCAGCCATTAATTACTGCAGCCGTTCAAGAGAGGTAAAGTGAAATTTTACTCATAAAATTCCCTGGTATTATAATTCATAAAATTCTCCGGTATTTTATTCATAAAATTCCCCGGTATTTTAATCATAAAATTCCCCGGTATTTTATTCATTAAGTTCCACACTATTTTACTCTTAAAATTCCACGCTATTGTACTCATAAAATCGTCAGACCTGCAAATACATCTGATTTTCACTGCCTTCATCGTATTTTCTTGGCATCTCTGAACGTTATAGGACACGTGACTATGCTAACTCTTCCAAGAATTTAGCCCTCGTTACCGTACACAAGTTTTGAAAGTTGAAGCCTACTGGAAGAGGCGTTCTCGAGTTATAAACAAAATAAAAACGAAAAGTTTGGGAAAAAAAAATAATTGAAGGTATCTCTCCGAGGATACATAATGGAGGAGGCGGACGGGAAGCACAGACAGAACAATGGTATTCAACAACTTAGTGAATGAATCACTGACGTAATAATTGAACTGAAATACTACACGGAGACTACCTGAAGCAGATTTTCTGGTTGTGGTTAATCAGGCTGTTGGTGCCAGATTCCACAGCAATCACTACATCCAGTCTCCCAAGTTTAGGGAAACTTGGATACAACTCAACTTATCATATATCATTCTCTCTGCACTTAAGTGTAACCCGCCTCCACTTATATAAATATTGACCTAATTTATCAGAACTACAATCAAAGCGCAAATTATGTGTATATAATCAAAATACGAATAATTATGAACAAATATATAAATTGGAGTGTCGCTAACAGTGCCTTTATTAGTGTAATTTGTGAAGGATACCATAACATTTAATGTCATTATATCTTCAATAACTGTTTAAAATTATTCTGAACTTCAGTGATGGCAAGTAGTAAAAATATATTAATATTACCTTACCAGGTGCTGCATGCACTCTTCAGGGTTATTTAGTACTGTAATGAACTTGGTACACTTTTCCGTGTACCTAATTTGCTGTAGTGCACTAGGTACACCTCTCTGTTAATTCTTAAGTACATTAGTTAACTAAACACATTTCTTCATGACTAAAATCCCACGTTACACAGAGGTACATTATGTCGATGTTTTGGTCCTACCAGGACTATTGTCAGGTGTTTGTATTGTGCTGGCGAACTGGTGCCTTTACTACTGCTGTAGTTATGTAGGTGATAAACCATAACCCTAATTGAAATTGACAATTGGTCTATCGTGCCAACTTGCAATGCTATATTTAGTTATGTGGAATTATATGTCAATGTCATTAAATGTCACTGGAAATAACCTTGGGGAGCTTTGGAAATAGGTTGGATAGTTGTGATTGTGTGAGGGGTTGGATGTAGGGTGGCTGGCTGGCTGGCTGGCTGGCTGGCTGGCTGGCTGGCTGGCTGGCTGGTGTGGGCCAGCGACTCAGTATTCCGTCATGCTTATGTTTTTATGTCACTGCTTGTAATCATAGATTTTCCCAGGACAATGGCTGCAGATCCAATGTATCCAGGATTTATATAATGTCTGCCCTTGTCATTCTTTTATTTAGAAGATAATAGCCAACCATCATGACTTCACTAACAAAGTGAGTGAATAACTAAATCTTTGATGGACGGCGTGAGTGAATTATGAAAGTAAAATCAAGCGAATGTGATTATCCTTTTCACATTCTACGTTAGAGGGAATGATCAGTTATAATATAATTAGGTCCTTAGCTAAAATATAGTACACTAACATTACAGACACAGATCTACAACTCATCTACCAATCATCGCGTCTGTCACAAGGCTAATTATGTGGACATCCGTATTTATTCAAAATTAAATATATATATATATATATATATATATATATATATATATATATATATATATATATATATATATATATATATATATATATATAATATATATATATGTCGTGCCGAATATGTAAAACTGGTCAATTAGCAAGAACTCATTTAAAATTAAGTCCTTTCTAAAATTTTCTCTTATACGTTTAAGGATATAATTTTTTCATTAATGTTAATGTAAAAAAAATTTAATTTTGCACCAAAAGAATCTTAGAAAACTTACCTAACCTTATTATAACAAGAACAATTTATTTTAACCTAACCCAACTAAATATATTTTAGATTTGTTTACAATAATTTAATACTAAACAAACACAGTGAAATACATCTTTTCGTTAGGTTCAGAATGATTTTGACGAAATTATTGCATACACAAATTTTCACTTGTCCGATATGGCAAGATGAGCGTTGCTATTTAAGCCAAGATGGCAAGTTCTGCCTATTCGGCACGACATAATATATATATATATATATATATATATATATATATATATATATATATATATATATATATATATATATATATATATACGCTTATTTTTATTAATTAATTTCAAGAGTATCTTTTTAGGGTATCTTTTTATTTGAGGTGTTAAACCTGTGTTAGATAATAAATACAAAATACTTACGCTTTAATACAAGTTTAATGGAAACCTTCTTGGTCACTACATATGTGCATAAAGTTAAGAAAAACGTAAGCTAATATAATCAGACAGGTTCCCGAGAATAAGCAAGGCTTAGGAGCATAGCTTGTTTGATAGACCTATGTACCAGTGTTCCAGCCTCTTTGTGTGACCTTATATGACCTTGTGTGACCTTGTTGGAGAACTCAGGAACGCCTACCGACAACGGCGTTTAAAGCGATTAATTTCGGCGGCGATCATTTGCTCTTCCCTGCAATCCATTAGCTGTGTGTCTGTGTTCCTGTGTTGCACGCATGCATTGGTAAGCTCGTCCATGTTGCATGGAATTGCAAGTTCATAGTTTCGTAGCCAAAATAAATATTGAAACAGATTTAACTAAGCTGGAATTTTTCGGGGGTAGATAGATAATATTCTGATCTTTAATGTGTGTATTACTGAACAAGGCAACTAGTGAGAATGTATGAACCAGTGAGAATGTATGAGCCAGTGAGAATGTATGAGCCAGTGAGAATGTATGAGCCAGTGAGAATGTATGAGCCAGTGAGAATGTATGAGCCAATGAGAATGTATGAGCCAATGAGAATGTATGAACCAGTGAGAATGTATGAACCAGTGAGAATGTATGAGCCAGTGAGAATGTATGAACCAGTGAGAATGTATGAACCAGTGAGAATGTATGAGCCAGTGAGAATGTATGAACCAGTGAGAATGTATGAGCCAGTGAGAATGTATGAACCAGTGAGAATGTATGAGCCAGTGAGAATGTATGAACCAGTGAGAATGCATGAGCCAGTGAGAATGTATGAACCAGTGAGAATGTATGAACCAGTGAGAATGTATGAACCAGTGAGAATGTATGAACCAGTGAGAATGTATGAACCAGTGAGAATGTATGAGCTAGTGAGAATGTATGAACCAGTGAGAATGTATGAACCAGTGAGAATGTATGAACCAGTGAGAATGTATGAGCTAGTGAGAATGTATGAACCAGTGAGAATGTATGAGCTAGTGAGAATGTATGAACCAGTGAGAATGTATGAACCAGTGAGAATGTATGAACCAGTGAGAATGTATGAACCAGTGAGAATGTATGAACCAGTGAGAATGTATGAACCAGTGAGAATGTATGAACCAGTGAGAATGTATGAACCAGTGAGAATGTATGAACCAGTGAGAATGTATGAACCAGTGAGAATGCATGAACCAGTGAGAATGCATGAACCAGTGAGAAAGTATGAACCAGTTAGAATGCATGAACCAGTGAGAAAGTATGAACCAGTGAGAATGCATGAACCAGTGAGAATGCATGAACCAGTGAGAATGCATGAACCAGTGAGAATGCATGAACCAGTGAGAATGCATGAACCAGTGAGAATGCATGAACCAGTGAGAATGAATGAATGAACCAGTGAGAATGCATGAACCAGTGAGAATGTATGAACCAGTGAGAATGCATGAACCAGTGAGAATGCATGAACCAGTGAGAATGCATGAACCAGTGAGAATGCATGAACCAGTGAGAATGCATGAACCAGTGAGAATGCATGAACCAGTGAGAATGCATGAACCAGTGAGAATGTATGAACCAGTGAGAATGCATGAACCAGTGAGAATGCATGAACCAGTGAGAATGCATGAACCAGTGAGAATGAATGAATGAACCAGTGAGAATGCATGAACCAGTGAGAATGTATGAACCAGTGAGAATGTATGAACCAGTGAGAATGCATGAACCAGTGAGAATGTATGAACCAGTGAGAATGTATGAACCAGTGAGAATGTATGAACCAGTGAGAATGCATGAACCAGTGAGAATGTATGAACCAGTGAGAATGTATGAACCAGTGAGAATGTATGAACCAGTGAGAATGTATGAACCAGTGAGAATGTATGAACCAGTGAGAATGTATGAACCAGTGAGAATGCATGAACCAGTGAGAATGCATGAACCAGTGAGAATGCATGAACCAGTGAGAATGCATGAACCAGTGAGAATGCATGAACCAGTGAGAATGAATGAATGAACCAGTGAGAATGCATGAACCAGTGAGAATGAATGAATGAACCAGTGAGAATGAATGAATGAACCAGTGAGAATGAATGAATGAACCAGTGAGAATGAATGAATGAACCAGTGAGAATGAATGAACCAGTGAGAATGAATGAATGAACCAGTGAGAATGAATGAATGAACCAGTGAGAATGAATGAATGAACCAGTGAGAATGAATGAATGAACCATTGGGAATGTATGAACCAGTGGGAATGTATGAACCAGTGGGAATGTATGGACCAGTGGGAATGTATGAACCAGTGGGAATGTATGAACCAGAGCGAATGAATGAACCAGTGGGAATGTATGAACCAGAGCGAATGTATGAACCAGTGGGAATGTATGAACCAGTGGGAATGTATGAACCAGTGGGAATGTATGAACCAGTGGGAATGTATGAACCAGTGGGAATGTATGAACCAGTGGGAATGTATGAACCAGTGAAAATGTATGAACCAGCGAGAATGTACGAACCAGCGAGAATGTACGAACCAGCAAGAATGTACGAACCAGCAAGAATGTACGAACCAGCAAGAATGTACGAACCAGCAAGAATGTATGAACCAGCGAGAATGTATGAACCAGCGAGAATGTATGAACCAGTGGGAAAGTATGAACCAGTGAGAATGTATGAACCAGTGAGAATGTATGAACCAATAGGAATGTGTGAACCAGTGGGAATGTATGAACCAGTGAGAATGTATGAACAGTGACATTGGAGCAGTAACAATGAATGAACAGTGACATTGAACCAGCAACAATGTATGAACCAGTAACAATGTATGAACCATCAACATTGAACCAGTAACAATGTATGAACCAGCAACATTGAACCAGTAACAATGTATGAACCAGCAACATTGAACCAGTAACAATGTATGAACCAGCAACATTGAACCAGTAACAATGTATGAACCAGCAACATTGAACCAGTAACAATGTATGAACCAGCAACATTGAACCAGTAACAATGTATGAACCAGCAACATTGAACATGTAACAATGTATGAACCAGCAACATTGAACCAGTAACAATGTATGAACCAGCAACATTGAACCAGTAACAAT
The DNA here is from genome assembly GCF_038502225.1 of Cherax quadricarinatus. Lineage (NCBI taxonomy): Eukaryota > Metazoa > Arthropoda > Malacostraca > Decapoda > Parastacidae > Cherax > Cherax quadricarinatus. The sequence goes on along the minus strand of NC_091354.1, from coordinate 21,450,251 downwards.
GTATGAACCAGCAACATTGAACCAGTAACAATGTATGAACCAGCAACATTGAACCAGTAACAATGTATGAACCAGCAACATTGAACCAGTAACAATGTATGAACCAGCAACATTGAACCAGTAACAATGTATGAACCAGAAACATTGAACCAGTAACAATGTATGAACCAGCAACATTGAACCAGTAACAATGTATGAACCAGCAACATTGAACCAGTAACAATGTATGAACCAGCAACATTGAACCAGTAACAATGTATGAACCAGCAACATTGAACCAGTAACAATATATGAACCAGCAACATTGAACCAGTAACAATGTATGAACCAGCAACATTGAACCAGTAACAATGTATGAACCAGCAACATTGAACCAGTAACAATGTATGAACCAGCAACATTGAACCAGTAACAATGTATGAACCAGCAACATTGAACCAGTAACAATGTATGAACCAGCAACATTGAACCAGTAACAATATATGAACCAGCAACATTGAACCAGTAACAATGTATGAACCAGCAACATTGAACCAGTAACAATGTATGAACCAGCAACATTGAACCAGTAACAATGTATGAACCAGCAACATTGAACCAGTAACAATGTATGAACCAGCAACATTGAACCAGTAACAATGTATGAACCAGCAACATTGAACCAGTAACAATGTATGAACCAGCAACATTGAACCAGTAACAATGTATGAACCAGCAACATTGAACCAGTAACAATGTATGAACCAGCAACATTGAACCAGTAACAATGTATGAACCAGCAACATTGAACCAGTAACAATGTATGAACCAGCAACATTGAACCAGTAACAATGTATGAACCAGCAACATTGAACCAGTAACAATGTATGAACCAGCAACATTGAACCAGTAACAATGTATGAACCAGCAACATTGAACCAGTAACAATGTATGAACCAGCAACATTGAACCAGTAACAATGTATGAACCAGCAACATGCTACGGAGATCTTCCTTTAGCTTTACCTTTTACGAGAAGAATTTAAAATCAAATGAGCATTTATCAAAGGTTCCTCCTTGTTTACCTGAATCCTGAAGCCTTTCTTCCTTCTGTAATAAAAATGTCTTCCACCCAGTGAGAGAGAGAGAGAGAGAGAGAGAGAGAGTCAGCGTTTGTTTGCTTGTATGAATGCGCTCTCCTATTAGAAAGTGCAGGGTTCAAGTCCCAGCTCTTGGCATTGCTTCTCTGTTGGTTGCTACTGGTATTTCCTCCCCCCTCTCTAGGCTGCGTGAGCCTTATCAAATATTTTATCCCTGGCTGTCTTCCAGCAGGCACTGGAGAGCTTCCTAAAGTCAGTACCTGACCAGCCGGGCTGTGGTTCGTACGTTGGATTACGTTCGGCCAGCAATAACAACCTGGTTGATCAGGCAATGATCCACCATTAGACCTGGTTACAGACCGGGCCGCGGGGGCGTTGACCCCCGGAACTCTCTCCAGGTATACTCCAGGTATATCTGGATCCTGCATTATAAGACAGCAACTTTCATTAATTGATTAGAACTGATCACCCTGTCAATCTATTCTCTGTAAGTTACAGCAGATGAAGGCATCGTTTCTGGGAGACACCAGAGACAATACCTTAATCTGCTGTAACTCATCTGACTCCAGAATATAAGCTCACTTCCTCTTCCTGTGCTCCAGATTCATCCAGACTACGGTTCTGGGTGAGGGACTGATTACCTCATCTGCCTCTCCTGTTTATTCCTTGTATTGAAAAAGCCACTGGTTGGTGAAACGTCTGCATAATTAACTTACCCAGTCACAACATATATATCTAATACTTCACCTGGTCGGTATTATATAAAATTGGTTATGATACCTGTCGGATACACAAACATCTATAGCATCTCTGTATAGAGGATATCACAACTACCTATACTACCGCTGACCCATCTTTTGGGCATGACCTACTTCAACTGGGAAATCCCGTCTCTCTCCTCTAAGTTTAGGCATCATAAATATAAGCAGACGGGTGTCAGTGGCTGCGCAATAAGCGAAAGGTATTCCTGAATTCCATAATCACAGATCCTTGTGCATCAGTGCATGTGAGTGGAATAGTGCAGTGTCTGGGATAAGGTGATGCTACAGTTAAGTATTTGTGTTGAAGATTTGAAGGGAATTAAAAGAGGCATTTATAAGTCATCATATAAAAATTAAATCCAAATTTATTGAAAAAAAAAATAGCGAATTAGTACATAAACTATACACAAATAACCAGCACATAGAAAGAGGAGCTTACGACGACGTTTCGGGACGACTTGGACCATTTACTAAGTCACAGTAACAGAAGAGGAGCCAGTTGATGGAGCCAGTATACATAAGCCAGCTGACAGGGACGGGACAAAGAGGTAGGAAGAGCAGCAGTGGTAAGTCAGGAAGTGAAAGTTGCAATAATAACAACAATTTCTTTAAGTACATGTACAACGTATACAAACCTAGCTGACATCAATGACATACTACTACATAGAAAGCCCCTTGTTATGCAGAGTATTTCGGGCACATTAGGTCAGTTTTGCCTCAGGATGCGACGCACACCTGTCGACTAACACTCAGGCGCCCATTTTACTGATGGGCGAACAGGAGCAGCAAATGTCTTTTGGATAAACGTTCTAATATTTTTCATCTGTACCGGGGATCGGTACTGAACCTTACTGTGTAAGCTGAGTGTGCTAGCGATGATACTAGGGGCGCCTAGTAGTAGAAGTGATAGTAGAAGGGTAAGGCAGGTGGCAGTAGTAGAAATAGTGGTAGAATAAGGTAGAGTGAGTGGTTGGTGGGACAAGAATAGAAAGGGGAAGTGAGGGTGAAGGGAGGAAAAAGTGAAGGTAGGGGCCAAAGGTAGTAGGAAAGGAAGTAGTAGTAACATAAGTGGCGTCACCCAAAGGTCAAGAAAGAGGAGTACCGCAGGAGAGCTAAGAACCCACGATGGTTAAGACCAAAAACACAGAGACAGGGGCAAACTGGAGGACAGAACACCAAAGGCAGAAGGAAGGAAACCCAAAACCAGAAATAGGATAAATGGGAAAGGAGAAGAGGTAGAGAGAGGAGGAGAAAAATAAAAGAATCAGGTTCAGTCATGTGGAGCATTTGGCAATTTACTGAGAAAGGAAGACATCTAAAGAGACAAAGCCATGACTAAGATTCATACAAATCAAGTTGTGTATAAGGGATGATTCAACAGGACGACTGTGAATGTTAGAACTAGCGTAGACAGTTTTAGCAGATGACCAGTCAATAGGATGACTCTGATCACTAAAATGACAGAAAAGAGCATTATCGCTGTCGGCCTAACACTACTTTTTGGCAAAAAGTTTGATGTCTAAGGAAAGGAGAGAGTTGTTGACATTAGAAAGAATGGGAATGTAAGAGGAAGGAAGAGAACAGATTTCACAGGAGTAGAGAGTTTGGGACAGAAGGATGTTCGTTTAGCACATGAGAAAGCCGAGTTTATGAAATGAGAAAAGTAGCCAAGACCAGAGAATGAATTACCTTTTAAATAAACAAGCACATTAAGCCGTTCAGAAGTGGAATTATCAAGTTATAAGCACGGAGGGTTTGAAGCCAATAGGATGCTGCATTCAGAAACTTTCGCATGAAAACCAGTACCATTTCCTTTCAAAAATGGTACTGGTTTTCATGCAGGACAAACACAGACTAAAATCAATCAAAACCTTCCTCTGTGCGACATGGCAAGGTTTTCGTAAGAGTAATGTACTTAACATACAAGTGCTACAGAGTGGTCTCGAGGGCACACACATGTTATAGGCACATAAAGAATTATTAACTTGATTTAACTAGGATTACGAAATAATGTCAAACACTGTGACTTATTTTTTATCAAAAGATATATTCTCCAAGTAATTTACAGAAAGTAACTTGATTTAATAAAATAAGCACATGATAATTTACACAACCTAACATCAAGAGATTATTTCGTTTGAGAAAATGGCATCAGCAATTAAAGTTTAAAGCTTACCTGAACATGCATTTTCTAGTTCAGCGGTTCTTAACCTGGGGGTCGTGACCCCCTGGAGAGTCGTTTGGGGTTTCTCGTGGGGTCACAAAGGGTTCGGGAGAATATAATTTATTTTTATATATTTGAATCAGTCAGTTCGCTGAGTGCCAACACTGATCACAGGTGCGGTAGTTTGCTACAGTAAACACATCAACCACAACCAGTCACTCAGGTCATGGCTACGGTGTGGGATGTCAGTGTGTCGCTCTTGCTCCATGACTCCCAAGATGGTTTCCTGTTTCCACTGTCTGCTAAGAAGCCTTACGTGTAATGAAGCCTTACTGAAGATGGGCTTCACAAAAATCATTCACAACTCTGTGGTCCAGCCGCAATGTATCGTTTGCACCAAAGTTTCGAGTCACGAGAGTATGAAGCCAAGCAATCTGAAGATCCATTTTGAGTTTTGCCACAGCCATCTAGTGGACAAAAAATTTGACTTTTTCGAGCAAAAAGGAGCTTCTCTGATTCCACTGGTGACTTCACTCGTCAGAATGAAGCAGCGTTGGAAGCTTCATACAGAATTGCTCTAAAAATCGGGCAGACCAAGAAGCCTCATACCATTGTCGAAAACCTGAATAATCCTTGCATTCTGAAAATAACGAAGGTGGTTCTTGCAGTACAGCAGGCAAGCAAGTTGAGGGCAATTTCCCTTTCGAATGAGACAGTCAGAAGTGGGATCTCGGACATGAGTGAGGATATTCTGCTGCAGATAGTGGCTGCTGTGAGTAGTAGTCCAGTGTGTTCATTGAAACTGGACGAGTCAACGGAGGTTGCTTCATGTTCCCAACTTCTTGCTTATGTTCGTTACCTTGACAGGGAAGTTATAAAGGAGGAGTACTTGTTCTCTGAACCATTGGCTACAACCACTTGTAGAGAAGATAGGCTTCAATGATTTTAAAAATATCTCCTTAAACAGGAGCTAGACTGGGAAGCACTTGTCGGAGTGTGTACTGATGGGGCTCCTTCTACAACCGGTTGCAAATCCAGCTTCAACGCCTTGGTGAAGAACGTCGCTCTACATGTCTACTTCATTCACTATGTTTCATCGGCATGCTTTGGCGATGAAGACTCTCCTACGTGGACTTCAAGAAGTGCTCACAGGCGTTGTAAATATTGTGAACCATATCTGAGGGAGCGCAACGACTTCAAGGACTTTTAAAGTGCTTGTGAAAAGTGGGTGCCGACCATCGCGTGCTACAGCTTCGAGAAGAAATAATGCTGTTGGAACGAGGTCGTACGGCAAAGGAGAATCTTCATGAAAATATGCAGGATGACTGTTTTGTGACAAAGGTTGCCTACTTGGCAGATTTCTTCTCTGAAGTGAATTCCCTGAATATTTCGCTCCAAGGAAACATTACAGTGCCGCACACAGCACGTGGCAAAGTGGCAGAGTTCAAGTGTAAGATTCAACTTTACCAGAAAAGAGTTGAGGACGGTGACACAACTTTCTTCACTAAGATGACTACTCTCTTGGATTCTATGCCAGATACTGAATGCAGTTTCAGTGAGATCATCTCAGCTCATCTTTTGTCAGTGAATAGCGCCATCGAAAGTTACTTTCCAGGACAGGACGACCGCTGTACTGATGAGTGGATCTACAGACCCTTTTCAGTCAAGGACAGTGTCATCATTGATACTGATGTTGCTTCTAAGGTAGAATTTCTTCAAATTCCCGAGGATTCTCAGCGTAAAGTCGATGTTACTGAACAAAAGCTCCCGACATTTTGAGCAAAAGTGCAACACGACTGTCCCATTCTTTCGATACGTGCAGTGACCATGCTGATCCAGTCCCCGTCAACCTTTCGCTGCGAGGTTGGATTCTCAGCAATGGTAACACTGCAAACGAAGGCACGCAGTAGGCTTGTGATCGATACTGACATGAGGTGTTGCCTATTGAGCACTGCTCCTCGCTTAGATAGGTTTAAGGCTGCAACACAATTTCAACCCACCCACTGAGTGAATGAGAAGTAGGTTTTGTATAATCAATAGTTCTGTGGAATTTGCAACATTCTGGCACTAGTAGAGGCTATGTAGAATTTTTCAAGGTTTTTGTTCTGTGGTATTTTCAATAAACCATGGTCTTCCTATCATTTTGTTTTATCTTACCCTTTCACAAGGTCCACCATTTCAAAATTTATTATAGGGGTCACGGTAATACCCTGAAGAGTTTCGGAGAGTCATAGGACGAAAAAGATTAAAAACCACTGGTCAAGGTACTGCAAAAAATTTAACAAAATTTGAGCCTACACGGCCTAAACCCATAACACCTTTCATTCATTCCATACAATGCATCAGCCATGGAAGACTTGTACCATTCACAACTGTTATATTTTATTTGGAGGAAAGCACTTAACCCGTAAGGATCATACAGCGCCTGTAATATGTCAGGCATTCAAATTCGATTCAATCCAGGGGAAGATAAGTTTAGTTCCTTGGATCAAGAGCCCCTCACCAGCATCAAGGGGAAAAGGAATGCTACGAGGTAAAATAATACTGTAGCATTTTGACGTTAAATATCACAATGTCATCTACACACATCATCATCTCAGTAGAATAAACAGGTGTTGAGAATTTTTGAAGCCGGTCAGCGGAGCCTATCACTCGCAATAACACTTCAAGTGTAGCACTGTGTATAGGGCATCTACGTATGGTAAATAGGCCTATGATACATTACACAAACGTTGAAAATTTTGAAGCCAATCGAATAAGGCGTTCTCGACTAATTAACAAAACCGTTGCTAAGAACCACGATTTTTTTCCCGTTTAATTTTTTTTCATTTACTGGACTGGTAAAAACGTATTTATTTATTACTGAAAGATCCAATTTGATAATGAAAAAAATTGGCAGCCACACGGCCCAAAATTAATTATAAAAGTACTTTTAAGATACACCAGTATTTAGGGTTTGATGCTGATGACCCCTTAAGGGAGGTCCCTAGACGCTGGTGAGGGGCTCTTGATCTAGGGAATTGGCTCTGTGCTCCAATTCCCTGAATTCCCTGAATTGGTGGCCCGGTGGCCTGGTGGCTAAAGCTCCCGCTTCACACACGGAGGGCTCGGGTTCGATTCCCGGCGGGTGGAAACATTTCGACACGTTTCCTTACACCTGTTGTCCTGTTCACCTAGCAGCAAATAGGTACCTGGGTGTTAGTCGACTGGTGTGGGTCGCATCCTGGGGGACAAGATTAAGGACCCCAATGGAAATAAGTTAGACAGTCCTCGATGACGCACTGACTTTCTTGGGTTATCCTGGGTGGCTAACCCTCCGGGGTTAAAAATCCGAACGAAATCTTATCTTATCTCTTAATACCTTCCTTCCCTCTCCCCCCCCTCACAGGCGCTGTATAATCCTGCGAGTTTAGCGCTCCTCCATGATTATAATACTAATAATGCTGATCAGAGGAGACATTCACTAATTACTGCACAGGAAACTATTTGCCGAAATACAAATGGCAGATTTAAATTGACAAAACTTAAAGTAAGAAACTGTATTTTAATAAAGGCCACCATTGCTAAAAGTTTGAAGCCGATCATAAGATACATTCTCCAGTAATTGATATGATTCCAGAGACACTTTCTTGTTCAATAATGTTTTTAAGTCAATCACAAGAAATATTCTTTAGATTTTCAATAAATTTGTTTATTCCTATTTATTCAATTAAATTAGGAAACTAGAAATAATGGCTTAAAATAGCAGCGCAAATCATGCGTTCAGGAATTCACACCAGTTGTGAAAATATGAAGCCGATCTATTGAGTCATTCTCCATTTATAACTCGGATTCTAACGATTTCAAGTTTTTTGCTATTTTACTACTTAAAGTAATTTTGGTGCACGCAAACGGAAGTTAATAGGTACTAACCTGACCCTAAGATACACAATCCATTAAATATTAAAGCCATTTTTAAGCGGTAAACTTAAAATTATTAAACGTGATTTAACGAGAATAAAAATTTCACACCATATATAAATAAAATGATCTAGTCTGTTGATATACACTTAAATTTCACATTCCTTCAGCCTCGATTTTTTTTTTGGGGGTACTTCTTTTTATACATAGGTAGTAGGTTGGTAGACAGCAACCACCCAGGGAAGTACTACCGTCCTGCCAGATGACTGTGAAACAAAAACCTGTAACTGTTTTGCATGATGGTAGGATTGCTGGTTTCTTTTTCTGTCTCATAAACACGCTAAGATAACAGGGATATCTTGCTACTCCTACTTACACTTTGGTCACACTTCATAGACACGCACATGCATATATATATATACATACATCTAGGTTTTTCTCCTTTTTCTAAATAGCTCTTGTTCTTTTTTATTTCTTCTATTGTCCATGGGGAAGTGGAAAAGAATCTTTCCTCCGTAAGCCATGCGTGTCGTATGAGGCGACTAAAATGCCGGGAGCAATGGGCTAGTAACCCCTTCTCCTGTATACAATTACTAAAAAAGAGAAGAAGAAAAACTTTATAAAACTGGGTTGCTTAAATGTGCGTGGATGTAGTGCGGATGACAAGAAACAGATGATTGCTGATGTTATGAATGAAAAGAAGTTGGATGTCCTGGCCCTAAGCGAAACAAAGCTGAAGGGGGTAGGAGAGTTTCAGTGGGGGGAAATAAATGGGATTAAATCTGGAGTATCTGAGAGAGTTAGAGCAAAGGAAGGGGTAGCAGTAATGTTAAATGATCAGTTATGGAAGGAGAAAAGAGAATATGAATGTGTAAATTCAAGAATTATGTGGATTAAAGTAAAGGTTGGATGCGAGAAGTGGGTCATAATAAGCGTGTATGCACCTGGAGAAGAGAGGAATGCAGAGGAGAGAGAGAGATTTTGGGAGATGTTAAGTGAATGTATAGGAGCCTTTGAACCAAGTGAGAGAGTAATTGTGGTAGGGGACTTGAATGCTAAAGTAGGAGAAACTTTTAGAGAGGGTGTGGTAGGTAAGTTTGGGGTGCCAGGTGTAAATGATAATGGGAGCCCTTTGATTGAACTTTGTATAGAAAGGGGTTTAGTTATAGGTAATACATATTTTAAGAAAAAGAGGATAAATAAGTATACACGATATGATGTAGGGCGAAATGACAGTAGTTTGTTGGATTATGTATTGGTAGATAAAAGACTGTTGAGTAGACTTCAGGATGTACATGTTTATAGAGGGGCCACAGATATATCAGATCACTTTCTAGTTGTAGCTACACTGAGAGTAAAAGGTAGATGGGATACAAGGAGAATAGAAGCATCAGGGAAGAGAGAGGTAAAGGTTTATAAACTAAAAGAGGAGGCAGTTAGGGTAAGATATAAACAGCTATTGGAGGATAGATGGGCTAATGAGAGCATAGGCAATGGGGTCGAAGAGGTATGGGGTAGGTTTAAAAATGTAGTGTTAGAGTGTTCAGCAGAAGTTTGTGGTTACAGGAAAGTGGGTGCAGGAGGGAAGAGGAGCGATTGGTGGAATGATGATGTAAAGAGAGTAGTAAGGGAGAAAAAGTTAGCATATGAGAAATTTTTACAAAGTAGAAGTGATGCAAGGAGGGAAGAGTATATGGAGAAAAAGAGAGAAGTTAAGAGAGTGGTGAAGCAATGTAAAAAGAGAGCAAATGAGAGAGTGGGTGAGATGTTATCAACAAATTTTGTTGAAAATAAGAAAAAGTTTTGGAGTGAGATTAACAAGTTAAGAAAGCCTAGAGAACAAATGGATTTGTCTGTTAAAAATAGGAGAGGAGAGTTATTAAATGGAGAGTTAGAGGTATTGGGAAGATGGAAGGAATATTTTGAGGAATTGTTAAATGTTGATGAAGATAGGGAAGCTGTGATTTCGTGTATAGGGCAAGGAGGAATAACATCTTGTAGGAGTGAGGAAGAGCCAGTTGTGAGTGTGGGGGAAGTTCGTGAGGCAGTAGGTAAAATGAAAGGGGGTAAGGCAGCCGGGATTGATGGGATAAAGATAGAAATGTTAAAAGCAGGTGGGGATGTAGTTTTGGAGTGGTTGGTGCAATTATTTAATAAATGTATGGAAGAGGGTAAGGTACCTAGGGATTGGCAGAGAGCATGCATAGTTCCTTTGTATAAAGGCAAAGGGGATAAAAGAGAGTGCAAAAATTATAGGGGGATAAGTCTGTTGAGTGTACCTGGTAAAGTGTATGGTAGAGTTATAATTGAAAGAATTAAGAGTAAGACGGAGAATAGGATAGCAGATGAACAAGGAGGCTTTAGGAAAGGTAGGGGGTGTGTGGACCAGGTGTTTACAGTGAAACATATAAGTGAACAGTATTTAGATAAGGCTAAAGAGGTCTTTGTGGCATTTATGGATTTGGAAAAGGCGTATGACAGGGTGGATAGGGGGGCAATGTGGCAGATGTTGCAAGTGTATGGTGTAGGAGGTAGGTTACTGAAAGCAGTGAAGAGTTTTTACGAGGATAGTGAGGCTCAAGTTAGAGTATGTAGGAAAGAGGGAAATTTTTTCCCAGTAAAAGTAGGCCTTAGACAAGGATGTGTGATGTCACCGTGGTTGTTTAATATATTTATAGATGGGGTTGTAAGAGAAGTAAATGCGAGGGTCTTGGCAAGAGGCGTGGAGTTAAAAGATAAAGAATCACACACAAAGTGGGAGTTGTCACAGCTGCTCTTTGCTGATGACACTGTGCTCTTGGGAGATTCTGAAGAGAAGTTGCAGAGATTGGTGGATGAATTTGGTAGGGTGTGCAAAAGAAGAAAATTAAAGGTGAATACAGGAAAGAGTAAGGTTATGAGGATAACAAAAAGATTAGGTGATGAAAGATTGAATATCAGATTGGAGGGAGAGAGTATGGAGGAGGTGAACGTATTCAGATATTTGGGAGTGGACGTGTCAGCGGATGGGTCTATGAAAGATGAGGTGAATCATAGAATTGATGAGGGAAAAAGAGTGAGTGGTGCACTTAGGAGTCTGTGGAGACAAAGAACTTTGTCCTTGGAGGCAAAGAGGGGAATGTATGAGAGTATAGTTTTACCAACGCTCTTATATGGGTGTGAAGCGTGGGTGATGAATGTTGCAGCGAGGAGAAGGCTGGAGGCAGTGGAGATGTCATGTCTGAGGGCAATGTGTGGTGTGAATATAATGCAGAGAATTCGTAGTTTGGAAGTTAGGAGGAGGTGCGGGATTACCAAAACTGTTGTCCAGAGGGCTGAGGAAGGGTTGTTGAGGTGGTTCGGACATGTAGAGAGAATGGAGCGAAACAGAATGACTTCAAGAGTGTATCAGTCTGTAGTGGAAGGAAGGCGGGGTAGGGGTCGGCCTAGGAAGGGTTGGAGGGAGGGGGTAAAGGAGGTTTTGTGTGCGAGGGGCTTGGACTTCCAGCAGGCATGCGTGAGCGTGTTTGATAGGAGTGAATGGAGACAAATGGTTTTTAATACTTGACGTGCTGTTGGAGTGTGAGCAAAGTAACATTTATGAAGGGATTCAGGGAAACCGGCAGGCCGGACTTGAGTCCTGGAGATGGGAAGTACAGTGCCTGCACTCTGAAGGAGGGGTGTTAATGTTGCAGTTTAAAAACTGTAGTGTAAAGCACCCTTCTGGCAAGACAGTGATGGAGTGAATGATGGTGAAAGTTTTTCTTTTTCGGGCCACCCTGCCTTGGTGGGAATCGGCCGGTGTGATAATAAAAAATAATAATTCTTTTTATACGTTTGAAGCTTCGTCAGTAAGGATTTTGGAAGTTATGAGCCGTTCCAGGATGATGGAAACTGGATCAACAACTCTGGTCATAGGACATGTGAACATGGCAGGTGTTCCCAGAATCTGATCCTCCATACCCTGCACTACTGTTGAATTATTATTATAATCAAAATTAAGCGCTAAACCACCGGGGTCTTACAGCGCTGCCACAAATTTTGAAAATTTGTAGCCTATTAGGTGAGGCGTTCACGAGTTATGAGCTAAATAAAACACAGCTGGAGGAAGAAAAAGAAAAGAAAATTAAGGAACCATCTTTCACGTACCTTCGGGAACTTCTAGTAAAGACAAAAACTTCGGTTTGAGGAAGCTTCCTATATACAATGATTCTCCTGTGCACCGGACTTCTCTATATCAATGACCTGAGAAAGTCTATTGCGTAGGGAAAACGTTGTCTAAATAAAGTTTCTTATCATTGGAATTTATATCTTTACTACTTACATATGACCGGTTAATTGACCCCTTTATAAAGAGGATAAATAAATATACAAGATATGATGTAGGGCGAAATGACAGTTTGTTGGATTATGTATTGGTAGATAAAAGACTGTTGAGTAGACTTCAGGATGTACATGTTTATAGAGGGGCCACAGATATATCAGATCACTTTCTAGTTGTAGCTACACTGAGAGTAAAAGGTAGATGGGATACAAGGAGAATAGAAGCATCAGGGAAGAGAGAGGTGAAGGTTTATAAACTAAAAGAGGAGGCAGTTAGGGTAAGATATAAACAGCTATTGGAGGATAGATGGGCTAATGAGAGCATAGGCAATGGGGTCGAAGAGGTATGGGGTAGGTTTAAAAATGTAGTTTTAGAGTGTTCAGCAGAAGTTTGTGGTTACAGGAAAGTGGGGGCGGGAGGGAAGAGGAGCGATTGGTGGAATGATGATGTAAAGAGAGTAGTAAGGGAGAAAAAGTTAGCATATGAGAAGTTTCGACAAAGTAGAAGTGATGCAAGGAGGGAAGAGTTTATAGAGAAAAAGAGAGGTTAAGAGAGTGGCGAAGCAATGTAAAAAGAGAGCAAATGAGAGAGTGGGTGAGATGTTATCAACAAATTTTGCTGAAAATAAGAAAAAGTTTGGAGTGAGATTAACAAGTTAAGGAAGCCTAGAGAACAAATGGATTTGTCAGTTAAAAATAGGAGAGGAGAGTTATTAAATGGAGAGTTAGAGGTATCGGGAAGATGGAGGGAATATTTTGAGGAATTGTTAAATGCTGATGAAGATAGGGAAGCTGTGATTTCGTGTATAGGGCAAGGAGGAATAACATCTTGTAGGAGTGAGGAAGAACCAGTTGTGAGTGTGGGGGAAGTCCGTGAGGCAGTAGGTAAAATGAAAGGGGGTAAGGCAGCCGGGATTGATGGGATAAAGATAGAAATGTTAAAAGCAGGTGGGGATATAGTTTTGGAGTGGTTGGTGCAATTACTTAATAAATGTATGGAAGAGGGTAAGGTACCTAGGGATTGGCAGAGAGCATGCATAGTTCCTTTGTATAAAGGCAAAGGGGAGAAAAGAGAGTGCAAAAATTATAGGGGGATAAGTCTGTTGAGTATACCTGGTAAAGTGTATGGTCGAGTTATTATTGAAAGAATTAAGAGTAAGACGGAGAATAGGATAGAAGATGAACAAGGAGGCTTTAGGAAAGGTAGGGGGTGTGTTGACCAGGTGTTTACATTGAAACATATAAGTGAACAGTATTTAGATAAGGCTAAAGAGGTCTTTGTGGCATTTATGGATTTGGAAAAGGCGTATGACAGGGTGGATAGGGGGGCAATGTGGCAGATGTTGAAGGTGTATGGTGTAGGAGGTAGGTTACTGAAAGCAGTGAAGAGTTTTTACGAGGATAGTGAGGCTCAAGTTAGAGTATGTAGGAAAGAGGGAAATTATTTCCCAGTAAAAGTAGGCCTTAGACAAGGATGTGTGATGTCACCGTGGTTGTTTAATATATTTATAGATGGGGTTGTAAGAGAAGTAAATGCGAGGGTCTTGGCAAGAGGGGTGGAGTTAAAAGATAAAGAATCACACATAAAGTGGGAGTTGTCACAGTTGCTCTTTGCTGATGACACTGTGCTCTTGGGAGATTCTGAAGAGAAGTTGCAGAGATTGGTGGATGAATTTGGTAGGGTGTGCAAAAGAAGAAAATTAAAAGTGAATACAGGAAAGAGTAAGGTTATGAGGATAACAAAAAGATTAGGTGATGAAAGATTGGATATCAGATTGGAGGGAGAGAGTATGGAGGAGGTGAATGTATTCAGATATTTGAGAGTTGACGTGTCAGCGGATGGGTCTATGAAAGATGGGGTGAATCATAGAATTGATGAGGGGAAAAGGGTGAGTGGTGCACTTAGGAGTCTGTGGAGACAAAGAACTTTGTCCTTGGAGGCAAAGAGGGGAATGTATGAGAGTATAGTTTTACCAACGCTCTTATATGGGTGTGAAGCATGGGTGATGAATGTTGCAGCGAGGAGAAGGCTGGAGGCAGTGGAGATGTCATGTCTGAGGGCAATGTGTGGTGTGAATATAATGCAGAGAATTCGTAGTTTGGAAGTTAGGAGGAGGTGCGGGATTACCAAAACTGTTGTCCAGAGGGCTGAGGAAGGGTTGTTGAGGTGGTTCGGACATGTAGAGAGAATGGAGCGAAACAGAGTGACTTCAAGAGTGTATCAGTCTGTAGTGGAAGGAAGGCGGGGTAGGGGTCGGCCTAGGAAAGGTTGGAGGGAGGGGGTAAAGGAGGTTTTGTGTGCGAGGGGCTTGGACTTCCAGCAGGCATGCGTGAGCGTGTTTGTTAGGAGTGAATGGAGACAAATGTTTTTTAATACTTGACGTGCTGTTGGAGTGTGAGCAAAGTAACATTTATGAAGGGGTTCAGGGAAACCGGCAGGCCGGACTTGAGTCCTGGAGATGGAAAGTACAGTGCCTGCACTCTGAAGGAGGCGTGTTAATGTTGCATTTTAAAAACTGTAGTGTAAAGCACCCTTCTGGCAAGACAGTGATGGAGTGAATGATGGTGAAAGTTTTTCTTTTTCGGGCCACCCTGCCTTGGTTGGAATCGGCCAGTGTGACAAAAAAAAAAAGAATTTGTGGCCCTGACGTGTTTGTCCGTGAAGTTCTTCAGCCCAAAACCCATTAGTTTAGCTCATCTCTTGTCTGGTGTTCAGTCAGTTCCCGGTTCTCCCAGTACATTTCCTTGTGAATGAACCATTCGTATTCTTGCCGCTTCGTATAGTGGTTACCATTCCTTCTTACTCTCCTCGTACTCCTGTCTAGGTCTGTGGTTATGGGGGAAGGATGGTGAGGGTGCTGTTGATCAACTCAATTACTGCCATTGGCTCTTTGAATATGACTGTGCTCAGCATGTGGGTTGATGTAGGACGTTGTATTGCTTCCTATCCTTCTCAACTACACCATTTCTCTGACTTTTTCACGTTGTTCCATTTCTCAACCTGCTCTGTCCCCACGTTTCTTCGATATTTGTATCCAACAATGATCGCTATTGTCTCTGTTAGTAATTTCTCCGAAAGGGCAACGATGTCTTCTGTTACCAATGCAGCTGTCTCATTGATATCAGTGTTCTTGTTTGTAATCCTTTATGCACTAGTGTACTAGGCTCTGACTTTTCTCTTTTGATATTTTGCTGTCATTACTTATAACTAGGATTTCTCTGGTGTAAAGTGATGGGTGGGGAGAGAAATCTGCTTCAGTAGAAGCTAGGTTACAAGAGCTGCTACTGAGAGGAGGGAGTGAAGTGTAGTAGGTGCGAGTGCAGGTGTCTTTCGTGCGAGGCTTTGTGGTGGGTTAGGAAAGTGTTGTGCTGATGGGAGATAGAAGGTTAGGAGGTATTCCCGTATGTAGTTTGGGTGAACACTTATTGCGTGTGTGGACAGTGGTTGGGGGGGGATGATTATCAAGTTAGGGGTTACTTTTAGAGATAAAGGAAGAGAAGGGTAGGGGTCTGGAGGAGAATATGTGAGAGTGAGTACAGAAAAAAGTCGAGTCGGAAAGGAAGAGAAATATGAGTGAAATGACGGGAGAAGAATAATGGAGCAGTTGATGAAAGATGAGGAGGATGGGAGAAGAGGTTCTGTACACACCGACTTTTGTTTGCAAGAATCGAGTCTGACTTATGGCTCCACCTCTAAGACTCACAAGTTTAACACATTTTGTATCTCTATTTGCTTAAACTAGTGTCTGATTACTTAGTGATAACTTCAGAGGCAGGAAAATACTTGTGTAATCTTACCTTCATTATAAATATGTTTTTCCGGGATTGTTTGATTAGAATGAACAAAATGTACTCGAGGCGTTCACTAACTCAGCTGTCTAAACACCAGAAATTGCTGAAATTACTACAACTTCACTTCTGTTATGTCCACTGTGCTGCTTTCATTTCACTTTGTTGCTAGATTTACCACTTTGCTGCATTTCAAGGCCCAAGACTCACTTGCCACAACCCGTATGACAGTTTATTTTAAGACACTGGCCAGACGCCACGATACAGAAATCACCACTGTGTAATAAATAATTAAGCGATGATGTGTGAATATTGTAATAATGTTGGTAGAATTATCCACAATATGTAAGGTAAAAGGACACAAGTGCAACTTACGTGGCATTTTATTGAGGCAATGTTTCGTTCTCCAGGAGCTTTGACAAATCGTTACGGCATGACAAAGCTCCTGGAGAGCGAAACGTTGGCATAATAAAATGTTTCATTAGTTGTACTTGTGTCCTTTTAACTAACATGTGGAATATTCGGGTATGGTGAACATAAAAATGGTATAAAATACCGACAGGTTGTTAGGTAATACACATATGCAACAGTTAGGTATCTTTATTTCGAAACGTTTCGCCTACACAGTAGGCTTCTTCAGTCGAGTACAGAAAAGTTGATAGAAGCAGAAGAGACTTGAAGACGATGTAATCAGTCCATCACCCTTAAAGTTTTGAGGTGGTCAGTCCCTCAGTCTGGAGAAGAGCATTGTTCCATAGTCTGAAACAATATTGTTTCAGACAGGCAGAAGCTCACACCACTGAGACGCATGCTTTACATATAATTTGTGTGCAAACACTGATCTCTGGCTGAAGGAGACTCGAACCTACGAACCTTGGAACAAGATACGCAGTGCTTTACCAATCTACCCACACTGGACCAATACCTTGGAGTCCAGCTTGCGCTAGACTTTGATCCAAGACAGCCAGCTTTCAGGAAGAAGGCTTACAGCTTTTCATCTCATCCCCTGCATGCATCAGCCTTACTAGAGATATTAGCAATGCAAGGAATTCGCAAGAGCAGGCTAAATATACACAAACACTGATCTCTGGCTGAAGGAGACTCGAACCTACGAACCTTGGAACAAGGTACGCAGTGCTTTACCAATCTACCCACACTGGACCAATACCTTGGAGTCCTGCTCTTGCGAATTCCTTGCATTGTTAATATCTCTAGTAAGGCTGATGCATGCAGGGGATGAGATGAAAAGCTGTAAGCCTTCTCCCTGAAAGCTGGCTGCCTTGGATCAAAGTCTAGCGCAAGCTGGACTCCAAGGTATTGGTCCAGTGTGGGTAGATTGGTAAAGCACTGCGTATCTTGTTCCAAGGTTCGTAGGTTCGAGTCTCCTTCAGCCAGAGATCAGTGTTTGTGTATATTTCGCCTGCTCTTGCGAATTCCTTGCATATATATTGTGTGTGTGTACTCCCCTAATTGTGGTTGCTGGGGTCGATACTCAGCTCCTGGCCCCGTCTCTTCACTGATCGCTATTAGGTCCTTTGCTCCCTGAGCTTTGTCATACCTCGTTTTAAAGCTATGTATGGTTTCTGCCTCCACTACATCACTTGCTGGATTATTTCACTTCCTGACAACTCTGACTGAAGAAATACTTCCTAACATCCCTGTGACTCATCTGAGTCTTCAGCTTCCAATTGTGACCCCTTGTTTCTGTGTCCCATCTCTGGAACATACTGTCTCTGTCCACCTTACCTATTCCACACAGTATTTTATATGTCTTTATCATGTCTCCCCTAACCCTCCTGTCCTCCAGTGTCGTCAGGCCGGTTTCCCTCTACCTTTCTTCGCAGGACATCCCCCTGAGCTCCGGAACTAGCTTTAGTGTGCGTGTGCGTGCGTGCATGCGTGCGTAAGTCTCCGAGATTTCATAATCTTTAAGAGTCTCCTGACACAATTGGGCCGCCAGTGATTTAAAACGACAGTGAATTTATGAATCTGCGTCAGAGTTTGCTTCCGCTGCACGAGTCTTCACCAGCCGTCTGGGTCTCGGTTCCTGTGAACCCGTGCTGTTCACCGGGAGCCACCCAGTGAACCACCTAGTGAACCATCGTGGAGACCACATTATGAGCTACTGCATGAGCCAACGAATCCCGATGTGAACCACCTACTGAACCACCAGGTGCATCACCGAGTTTACTTCATATACTGAACCACTGTATGAATCACTGAGTGAATAAACTTTGAAACCAGCTAGTAAACTAGCATCGAGTGACCAGTGTAAACCAACGAGTGAACTATGTTGTGAACACTTTGTGAACCTCCACGTGAAATAAGAGTAAACTAGAGTGCATTAGTAAGTGAACTAGCATTTAAAAACGACTAAACTAGAATGAACCAAAATCTGAAAAATTATATCTTTAAACACTATGGAAAACGAGTAGAGAGCAACGTGAACCGCCTTGTGAAACAGTAACTGAATCAAGTGAACCACTTTACAAACCTCCAAGTGAACGGTAATATAAACCAATGAGCGAAATGGCGGATGAACCACAATCCGAAACAATGAGTAAACCATTGAGTGAAATACTATGTGGTTCACTATCTTCATGAACCACCCTGCAAACCAAGGTGTGAGCCACTCACTTCATCACTACACGAACCACCGAGTGAACTGCAAAGTGAACCACCTTGTCATTTCCTATTTGCAATTACCAACCAGTAATTACTTACTCATAACTGTAGTTGATCTACGTCGTTTGTGTTCGGTCTTCAAGACTCTTATTTATCCTACAGTAGTTAGTGTTTAATTTTAAATGCAACATATAAAGAACCAGTCATAATACCATGACTGGAACAATTCACTACAAAATCATCCTCTAGAGAGGAACTTCACAACATGGCAGTAGTCTAGAACTGACTGAAATGTCTAGATAAGCTTTCTAAGTGCGGGTCTTGGGTCATTTGTAACACAAACACAAACTGGCTCCACTTTGTCATTCACTCCATTGGTCTATCTGAGATGAACAAAACTTTTGGTGTCTGTTTAGCGTTACTGTTCAGTTTGTTAGGTAAGACACGTATGCAACAGTTAGGTATCTTTATTTCGATACGTTTCGCCTACACAGTAGGCTTCTTCAGTCGAGTACAGAAAAGTTGATAGAAGCAGAAGAGACTTGAAGACGATGTAATCAGTCCATCACTATGGAACAATGCTCTTCTCCAGACTGAGGGACTGACCACCTCAAAACTTTAAGGGTGATGGACTGATTAAATCGTCTTCAAGTCTCTTCTGCTTCTATCAACTTTTCTGTACTCGACTGAAGAAGCCTACTGTGTAGGCGAAACGTTTCGAAATAAAGATACCTAACTGTTGCATATGTGTCTTACCTAACAACCTGTCGGTATTTTATACCATTTTAATGTTCACTGTTCAGTTTACAAGTGTGGTTTCCTTTTATTCCTTCAGCATGTAATACGAAAGCTTTGTAAAGTCTTTCATGTCTTTTTAGTGACTTTTTATGTAGTTATCGTGTCTCCTCTTCTATCAGCGTGGGAATCGTTAATGTTTTCAACCTTTCATTACAATGCATATATCTGATAATCATTTTGCATCACATTTTTAGGCCTTGTGTAATATATCCACATATTGTAGGTGTGGCTACCACATAATAACCACATATTCCAGTGTCAGAATGCAGTAAAATGTGTTGTAAACAGCATTTTTTTAATATTACCTTTTTTTCAGTGTATTCGTAAGTTATGATTCTCCAAAATAGTATATGAATTTATAAAAAAAATATTTATGAGGTTCCTGTGAAATTTTTCATTAATAAGTCCCCCTCTGTACGATACTTTCAATATTTTATCACTATTTTTCAAGTGGCTTGATCTCATTTATTTCCATTTATATTACATGAAATTTGTGTACATTAAATTCCACCGCCTATCACCCCGTTTTTTCTATTCATCTAACTCTATGAACCTCAGTGTAGACCGCTTAGTGAACCAGTATTAGAATCACCAGGTAAACGACAGTGTAAGCTGTCCTGTGAATCACCAAGTAAACGACTGTGTAAGCTATCCTGTGAATCACCAGGTAAACGACAGTGTAAGCTATCCTGTGAATCACCAGGTAAACGACAGTGTAAGCTATCCTGTGAATCACCAAGTAAACGACAGAGTAAGCTATCTTGTGAATCACCAGGTAAACGACAGTGTAAGCTATCCTGTGAATCACCAGGTAAACGACTGTGTAAGCTATCCTGTGAATCACCAGGTAAACGACTGTGTAAGCTATCCTGTGAATCACCAGGTAAACGACTGTGTAAGCTATCCTGTGAATCACCAAGTAAACGACTGTGTAAGCTATCCTGTGAATCACCAGGTAAACGACAGTGTAAGCTGTCCTGTGAATCACCAAGTAAACGACTGTGTAAGCTATCCTGTGAATCACCAGGTAAACGACAGTGTAAGCTATCCTGTGAATCACCAGGTAAACGACAGCATAAGCTATCTTGTGAATCACCATGTAAACGACAGAGTAAGCTATCTTGTGAATCACCAGGTAAACGACAGTGTAAGCTATCCTGTGAATCACCAAGTAAACGACTTTGTGAGCTATCCTGTGAATCACCAGGTAAACGACAGTGTAAGCTATCCTGTGTATCACCAAGTAAATGACAGTGTAAGCTATCCTGTGAATCACCAGGTAAACGACATTGTAAGCTATCCTGTGAATCACCAGGTAAACGACATTGTAAGCTATCCTGTGAATCAACAGGTAAACGACAGTGTAAGCTATCCTGTGTATCACCAGGTAAACGACAGTGTAAGCTATCCTGTGAATCACCAGGTAAACGACATTGTAAGCTATCCTGTGAATCAACAGGTAAACGACAGTGTAAGCTATCCTGTGAATCACCAAGTAAACGACAGTGTAAGCTATCCTGTGAATCACCAAGTAAACGACAGTGTAAGCTATCCTGTGAATCACCAAGTAAACGACAGTGTAAGCTTTCCTGTGAATCACCAAGTAAACGACAGTGTAAGCTATCCTGTGAACCACAAAGTAAACGACAGTGTAAGCTATCCTGTGAACCACAAAGTAAACGACAGTGTAAGCTATCCTGTGAACCACAAAGTAAACGACAGTGTAAGCTATCCTGTGAACCACAAAGTAAACGACAGTGTAAGCTATCCTGTGAACCACAAAGTAAACGACTGTGTAAGCTATCCTGTGAATCACCAAGTAAACGACAGTGTAAGCTATCCTGTGAACCACAAAGTAAACGACAGTGTAAGCTATCCTGTGAATCACCAAGTTTCACACCGAATAAACAACGGACTAAAAAATTTATTAATACAATCAGAATGAATCAGTTACTAATACTGAATTCCCGAAATGAGGAACATATCAAGTTACATTATGAGATTTGTATGAAGGAATGTTATAACGATTAAATATACCAAGAAACTGGGCAGCTAAACAGCGGAAGTGTATGGTAGCCGGTTAATAAGGTATGAGGAATGAACGAAATATTCACTAATAACTAGCACGTGAGAGAATGACATTTCGGTCCGACTTGGACTATTGTTCCACTCAGTGCTATTGTGCTATTTTATTCTTTTCGATCAGATATACAACGAAGGTGTATGGGAGCTGGCTGAACACAGGTACGAGGTAATGAACCGCCTGTAGGAAATCAGGTCCTGCAGAAAACAGACCCCTAAACCACCGGCCGAGCTTTCATACAGTGGCTAGTCATCACCCGAACACTCATCTGGTCTCCAACTATGGTCCAAACACTAATCGAGTCAAGAACTAGAATTCCGATACCTATCATGTCACGAACTAATATTCCGCACTCTAGTGACCAACACTCATTTAGAAACAAACTGTGGTCTTAGCACCAGTCTAGAAATAAACTATGGTCTGAGGTCTCATCTAGAAACAAAGAATGGTCTGAACACTCATCAAATCATGAATTTTGGCTTACACTCATCATGTCACGAATCATACTCTAGACTCTCAATTATTAGCCATGAACAACGGTCCGAACGCTCATGTAGCGTGAGCCATTGAATGAAACTAAATTAGCCAAGAACCATGGTTCGAATACTTCTCTTGTCTCGAACCATAGTCGGAACACTTAGTCACGAACGATTGTCTGGACACCCAATTAGCCACGAACTTATAGTCTGAAGACTAGTTTACTCATGAACCATGACTCAGATACCACCATCTATAATCCGAACATTCGTCTAACCACAAATCATAATTCAAACGCTCTTGTACTCAACACTCGTCTAGTCACGAACCACAGTCCGAATACTCGTCTAGTCATGAATCATGGTCCGAACACTCATTTGGTCGTGAACCATGATTAGAGTACTCATTTAGATTTGAATAATGGCCCGAACATTTATTTAACTGTGAGTAATAAACAAACTAGTCCCGAACTCACTCGTTACGAATGTCGGAACATTTATCTAGCTACAAACCATGGTCTGAACACCATGGTCTGAACACCATGGTCTGAACACCATTCCATCTGGTTCTCTGCAGTCACTTCGTTAGACAATATTTTTTTGGTTATTATTATTACATTTCCTTTGTAATCCTGATTAATATGTATTTATTTTCTCTCCTCCTACATATACTTTTATATTCGTATATATGTATAAATGTGTATGTATATATGTCGTGCCGATTCAGCGTAAATTTTTAATTAAATTCAGGTATGTATAGCATATGCCAGATTAAATATATTTATCATTGCTTCAAATCAGAGATACATATTTTCTCGTTGCGATCAGACTGATTTCCTCTCAATAATGCCAAAAACATATATATATATATATATATATATATATATATATATATATATATATATATATATATATATATATATATATATATTATAGGTAGTAGGTTGGTAGACAGCAACCACCCAGGGAGGTACTACCGTCCTGCCAAGTGAGTGTAAAACGAAAGCCTGTAATTGTTTTACATGATGGTAGGATTGCTGGTGTCCTTTTTTTCTGTCTCATAAACATGCAAGATTTCAGGTACATCTTGCTACTTCTACTTACACTTACGTCACACTACACATACATGTACAAGCATATATATACATACCCCTCTGGGTTTTCTTCTATTTTCTTTCTAGTTCTTGTTCTTGTTTATTTCCTCTTATCTCCATGGGGAAGTGGAACAGAATTCTTCCTCCGTAAGCCATGCGTGTTGTAAGAGGCTACTGAAATGCCGGGAGCAAGGGGCTAGTAACCTCTTCTCCTGTATATATTACTAAATGTAAAAGGAGAAACTTTCGTTTTTCCTTTTGGGCCACCCTGCCTCGGTGGGATGGGGCCGGTGTGTTGAAAGAAAGAACCATTTTGTGTGTGTGTGTGTATATATATATATATATATATATATATATATATATATATATATATATATATATATATAATTTTTTTTTTTTTTTTAAGTACCACCTCTATAGCTGAAATGGGGACCCTCATCCTCAGAGAAGACAATAAACGTACCTCAGGGAAAACTCAAGGTTCTCCCCGGAGCTGTTTGAATATTTTCTTCTCCTACCACCTCCTATATTTTATATTCTATGTGAACATTTATTAATAAACAAAATACATTTACAGAAAAAAAACATAAACATGAATACAATGGCACAATGTATCAAAGATCATGAATTTCCTCCAGCTCCTCCGAGGCTGGACGCGAGCCAAGTATGCAGTAAGCATTTCCCCTCTGGATGGCGACGCTGAGGCGCTGGAACATGAAAGTGGCTGCCCTTGGGTCCCTGGTGGTGTCGATGAGTCTGGAACCCAATTCTTTAAGGAAACGTGTGGCATTTTTTTCTCATGATTCCAAGGTCTCTGATCCCACTGGGACAAATTGATACTGTTGGCTTATGTCCCTGTACTTGCTGATCTTGTACTCCTCCCTGTGGTCAGCAGCTCCTCCCTGTCGCCCCACACTGTGATGGATATAGGTGTCAGCCAGTGTGGACACACAGGTATAGTCCCATGCTAAGAGCTTGCCATTCTTCCAAGGATAGATGGTGATCCCGTCGGGGCGGTTTGCTGGGTTGTGGGTATTGTTGGCTGCTAGTGATCGGGGCTCCCTCTCGGCAGGGCATCCAGCTGTAGCAAGGGTTCTCTTAATGATGTCGTTGACCTCATTGTGTCTTGCATGCCAGCCCTTGGTTTTGGAACAGTTAAGACCATGTAGACCATATTGGTCTGCTTGCACTTCGCCGCAAATACACATACATTCTGTGTGAATTGGGGCAGCAAGGCGCAGAGCCACTGCAATACGGAGGGTCTTAGGGTCGAGTCGCGTTTCCATTGCCGATATGGGAACTGTTTGGAGGAAGTCCCCGGAGTGAGGTGCACTCACAGCCTGGAGACGGGCAATCTCCCTATCTGATGTTGCAGCCCTGAGCATGTTGGCAAGCACCTTTTCAGCAATCGGGCCATCCCAGCTTGACTGTTTGTGAGCCAGTGCTCTACTAGGGTTTGGTGCTGGAGCAGCAAGAGTCTCCCATTCGGTGATGGCACTGGCATAGCTAGGGTCTTCTATTCCTGCTGAGTCACTGAGGGTGTCAGGAAGAATTTGTCTTATCAACTCGTTTGATGCTATGGAAGAGGATAAGAAAACTGGTAGAGCAATCTGGGAGGATCTGCGTACTCCTAGCCCTCCAAGCCTGACCGGAAGTGAGGCTTGCAACCACTGTCCATCGTCAAGGGAAAGATTCAATACACACTCTAGCATGGCCTTCAGGAGAGAGTCATATTCCTTGAGTTTTGGACTGCTGAAGGCTGGGGAGCATCTCAGAAAATAGGTAAGTTTTGGGATTGACAGGCACCTGGTGAGTAGGTAGAAGGCATCGTGTGTGTCAATGTCTTTCATTCTGCTTTCCATCGTCCGGAGGTCTGAGACTTTTTTTCCTAGGATCTGATCGATGGCATTGGACCCAAGAGGAGCACCGAGGAGAGTGCTATTGGCTGGATCAATGGCTCGTGCTCCTGGTAAAACGGCACTAATATTCTGGATCATCTGTTGATTCGTAGAAACTATTTCACATTTGGTGGGGTTTAAAGAAAGGCCCAGGCTTTCTCCCATGTCTTTAATTTTACTGATGTCCTCTAGGAGAGATTCTGTTGTGCCAGCTAGGGTACCGTCGTCCAGGAACCAGATATTGAGCTCGCTGGAGAGTGCCTCCGTGACTTCCTTGATGACCAAACAAAATAGAAAGGGGGCGAGAGGGTCCCCCTGTTGCACGCCCTCACACGAGTCAATTTCATGTTCCCCAAACAATAGTTTGGAAGTCACACTTTAACACGATTCTATGAAGGGATAAAGGGAAGGGAAGTTTCTATAAACTGCTTGGAGAGCAGCATCCCTTCTGACTGAGTTGAAAGCATTGGCAAAGTCCAATTTGACAAAGGCTTTTTCATCGGGAAAAGATTCTGCTCTTGACTCTTCCCCTCCCCGTTGGGGAGGGGAACCTTTACCAGCGTTGTCATCGCCTTGACTTACACGATGAGCTACGCAAATCGTGTAAAGATCAAACCAAGAAATGGTACCGTTGATGATTCAACGAAGATTGCTCTTGCAACTGTTGTTCAGGGAGCACTGGAAGTAAAATTCGACACCATATTGTCACTGAAAGAAGCATTCATTGTTGTGTGTCACGATGATACTGAAGCAGAGAAGCTACTCACTACAGAAGCTACCACAACTCTTACTACTCAAGGGTTTACTGTTACGTCATCTCCTGCCCTCAGGGCAAGGAAATCAGTATTCCTAAAAAAACTGGACAAGATTCTGACATCTCAAACACCTGCTGAACTCAAGTCATCCATCGAGACGCAAAATACTTGGGCTACTGTTGACAGCATTACAAAAATCCCAAATGCAACGTCCATGATCAAGGTCACCTTCACCGACGTGAACATGGCTGCCACTGCACTGAACGAAGGTCTTGCTATCTACTACTACTACATCAGTCCCACCTACATTGAAGCAGAGAGATATCACTACATCCAACACTGCTGGAACTGTTATTCATACCATCACACCACTAAAGCATGTCCAGTAAAAGACAAGAAGTTCTGCACTACATGTGGTAGTGAGGGACACACCTTCAGTTCCTGCACCGCTGCTGCTCCAACACAACCAGCGTGCTTAAACTGCAAGAGTAATGATCACCATACACTGGCAGCAAAATGTCCTACAAGAAAGGATATTATGAAGAAAACACAAGATGCAGCAAAGAAAAAACCTACTAGCAACACTCCAACGTATGCAGCAATTGCAAAAATACAAGCAGACACTACAAAATTACTTCAAGCATCTACTCAGCCCGCCTCCACCACCACCACTACCATCACTCCTCTAACATGTGACGTAACGAAGATTCACTACTGTCTACTATACGCTCATATGCAAAACATGGCTGTACCTGGATCATTTAACTCTACCATCAACGAGTTATTTGCATTAAATAACATGCCTTCATTTACATTTCCAGCATCTCCACCTTCTGAAGAAATTCTCAAATTCACCAAAAAACTTAATCGCCAACTCTTCTGCAGAAGTTCCATCAACACCACCAACTAGTGACGTCAATCCAACAACGACCAATGAGAAGCCTCCACCGCCACCACCTCTCACTGAATCCAACCAATCAGAAGCCTTACCACCAGAAACATCTAATTCGTCTACTGAAGTTGAAAACGAAGCAACACCACCTTCCTCTACTTCACCACCGCCTTCTCTACTTAGCTCACGTCGATTACCTGGAACACCATGGGTTAAACACAAAGGACTCAGTCTACACCACGAGGCTATACCCTGCAAGCATGACTCGCCTAGAACTCATCCAACATCTCCAAGACAACACTGTATCGTACCAAAGCGAAGAAAGACCATTCCCTACCTACAACCAGATACTCCACCAACTCCAAACCAACGAATACTACTTCAGCTCTCCCATAAGTGTGATACAACTCTCCCGAAAACAATTTACCGCACTGATAAACGGTTTAAGACCATAACCAACTCATCCTGCTTGCTGCCTTCTGACACTCCCAGCTCCTACCGCTGCCTTCGCCATCCTCTCCTAGTGAGCCAAGCAATGACATCAGTCAAGCCTCTCTATCTACGTCTCCAGTACTTTTGTACCACATGTCCCAAAGTGGTTGGGCCACTTGCCTTGATTCCTCCTCTCCCCATCCTTTTCCAGTTATTTCCATCCTTCCTTATCCTTCTTCCTTCCCATCTTACGACAGCTCTCGTCGTCCTCGATTCGATTCGATTCGATTTTTTCATCGGACATGTTTTTGATATATACTCGTGCTGCGTGGGCAGCTGCTTCACAGCCCTGTTGAACGCCGAAACCGAGCTGAGTTGGTTTCAGCATTGCAGCAGCCTCTTGACTCGCCCTTCTTACTGCAGCCTTGGCGACTAGGCGCCGAAGGGTGTTACCCACTGCAATGGGCCTGATTCCGCCATCCTTTTTCCGGAGGGCACACAATGAGGCACCAAAGAAAAGGGGTCTGATGGCCTCTGGGACACTGCCAGCCAGGCACAGGTTGGAAAATTTGGTGAGTTCAGACAGCAGCCTCTCTGAAACCTCACCAAGTGCTGGATTGAGTATTTGTTTTAAGTGTTGAGGCCTTAAACCGGTGAAACCTCCTGCTGAGCCCTGTGGAAATGACATAGCAGCTTTATACACATCAGCATCCTGTTAGGTTAGATGTTCTTCGCCTGCTGCAATATATATTATATATATATATACATAAAGAATATAGGGAGGTACCCAGAATACTACCCTGGGAAACTCTACATACTATCGGCAGGGGTTCTGATTCTGACTGGTTGACTCTGACAGTTTGTTTCCTGTGGAAACATAAACACATATGCAGTTTAATGTGATCCTTTATTGACAACGTTTCGCCCACACAGTGGGCTTTTTCAAGTCACAAACAGATCTACCTGGGGTGGAAGGTACGGGAGTATTTATAGTCAGGTTCAGAATGTTGAGGTCAGGTGGAGAATGATGCATCTGATCCACTGGGTGGGGTTATAGTCTTGGGTAGCTTGGCAGGGGTATTGGACAAGTTGTGAGTAGACCTTCTGCAGTGTTCTATGTTCTTAGGTGGGATGGCGATGAAGAAGTTTCTTGGCAAGTGGTTCAGCTATGTTATAGAAGCCATTGTTCTGGTTGAAATTGTTGGTTATAGAGATAAGCGATGATTCCAGGATTCTTCGGTATTGAGTGTTGTCCTCTGTGGCGATAAGTCTTGAGTTTCTGTAGTTAATTAAATGGTTGTGTGAATTGCGATGTTGTACACAGGCATTCCTTGGAATAAACCTTGGTAATAAATACCGACAAGTTGGTTTAGAAAGACACGTAAGCAAACACTATAACATATTTATTAGAAAACGTTTCGGTCCTGGGACCTTGATCACTTCTAACATACAGAGGTAGGAAGACATTATATATTGGCGGAGAGTGAGGTGTGACGCACGTGACCTGAGGAATGTCATAAGAACATAAGAATGGAGGAACACTGTTGAAGGCCTACTGGCCCATGCGAGGCAGATCCTTATCAAAAACAACCTCTGCCTATGATGAGGACGGGTAGACGATGAAATCACGTGACTCCTGTGTTGTTGGGTTGGTGCTGCTTAAGTATCATGTATGCCAAGTTTTTTAAATTTTGTAGTTTCCAGTGTTGCGTTCTATAGTGTCGGTGACGGCGATTAGTGAGGCTTCTAGGCACCGTCGGCGTCTGAGGTCTGGTTCTGTGAGAACGAGTTGTGCCTCATTCCAGTTCATCAAATGTCCCGTGGAGTCTCTGTGGAGGACACAGGCGTACCTTACATCATCTCTGTTAGAGGCATTTCGATGCTCATTCAGGCGGACTGCAAGATCTCTGCCTGTCTCGCCTACATATGTAGGCAGAGGTTGTTTTTGATAAGGATCTGCCTCGCATGGGCCAGTAGGCCTTCTACAGTGTTCCTCCATTCTTATGTTCTTATGACATTCCTCAGGTCACGTGCGTCACACCTCACTCTCCGCCTATATATAATGTCTTCCTACCTCTGTATGTTAGAAGTGATCAAGGTCCCAGGACCGAAACGTTTTCTAATAAATATGTTATAGTGTTTGGAAATAAATGGTATAAAATACCGACACAATGGAAATATAAACACAAATGCAGTATAATGTGATCCTTTATTGACTACGTTTCGCCCACACAGTGGGCTTTTTCAAGTCACAAACAAGTTTGTGACTTGAAAAAGCCCACTGTGTGGGCGAAACGTAGTCAATAAAGGATCACATTATACTGCATTTGTGTTTATATTTCCATGTTATAGTGTTTGCTTACGTGTCTTTCTAAACCAACAGGCATTCCTTGTATCGTCAGTCCTGCTTGCGTATTAGTGTTCTGAAATACGTGTTTGGAGGTCTCTTGATGTTTCGCCCAGGTATAATTTGCTGCAGTCATTACAAGGGATTATGTATATCCCTGCAGAGGATGGAAGCTTGTCCTGTCTACTACTGGTGATGTCCTTGATGGTCCTGGTTGTGGAGGTAGATAATTGGAATGATGTATTGGAAAAGATGTTGGAAACATGTTTGGCAATGGAGTTGGTGGGGAGGACTATGTATCTCTTCTCGTTGAACATTAAAATGGTATAAAATACCGACAGGTTGTTAGGTAAGACACATATGCAACAGTTAGGTATCTTTATTATGAAACGTTTCGCCTACACAGTAGGCTTCTTCAGTCAAGTACAGAAAAGTTGATAGAAGCAGAAGATACTTGTAAAGTAAAAGGACACAAGTGCAACTAATGTGACATTTATTGTGGCAACGTTTCGCTCTCCAGGAGCTTTATCAAGCCATTACAAACAATACATGGACACAGAGGGTATATAAAGGCTCAGAGTGAGGTGAATACTAGTGAGGTACCAATTTGATGTTCACTAGTGGTAGTAGTAGTAGTAGTAGTGGTAGTGACAAAAGTAATACAATATGGTAGAGCAATTAATTCGTACATGAGTAAAAGGATATAAAAGCTATTACTTGGGTAACATAAAAATAGGTTGGACAAATATAAACTGGAATGAGGCAGCTTGTTTCAGTGTTCACTCTCTGTGCTTTGTGTAGTATAACAGGAGAGACTATGTGATGGCAGGGTTTACTGTTTTCAGGAGGATTCTTGCTAAGACTTCGGAGATGGTGAAGCTGCCGTTGTTTTGTTTAATTGTATTCGAAACAGCGATCAGTGCTGATTCAAGGCACTTGCGTGTGCGAAAATTATTTTCTTTTATCACTAATTGGGCGTCTCTGAATTTCATAAGATGATTTGTGGAATTTCGGTGTTGTACACAGGCGTTGTTTAAGTTGTCGTTCCTGCATGCGTATATGTGTTCATTGAGGCGGGTGTCGAGGTTTCTTGCTGTTTCACCTACGTAGATCTTGTCACAGCCTCCACAGGGTATAGTGTAAACTCCTGCATTGACAGGTTCGTGGTGCTTGGGTTTTGTCCTGGTTAGATCCTTTATTGAAGTGGTAGAAGCGATGGCCATCGCTTCTACCACTTCAATAAAGGATCTAACCAGGACAAAACCCAAGCACCACGAACCAGTCAATGCAGGAGTTTACACTATACCCTGTGGAGGCTGTGACAAGATCTACGTAGGTGAAACAGCAAGAAACCTCGACACCCGCCTCAATGAACACATATACGCATGCAGGAACGACAACTTAAACAACGCCTGTGTACAACACCGAAATTCCACCAATCATCTTATGAAATTCAGAGACGCCCAATTAGTGATAAAAGAAAATAATTTCCGCACACGCAAGTGCCTTGAATCAGCACTGATCGCTGTTTCGAATACAATTAAACAAAACAACGGCAGCTTCACCATCTCCGAAGTCTTAGCAAGAATCCTCCTGAAAACAGTAAACCCTGCCATCACATAGTCTCTCCTGTTATACTACACAAAGCACAGAGAGTGAACACTGAAACAAGCTGCCTCATTCCAGTTTATATTTGTCCAACCTATTTTTATGTTACCCAAGTAATAGCTTTTATATCCTTTTACTCATGTACGAATTAATTGCTCTACCATATTGTATTACTTTTGTCACTACCACTACTACTACTACTACTACTACTACCACTAGTGAACATCAAATTGGTACCTCACTAGTATTCACCTCACTCTGAGCCTTTATATACCCTCTGTGTCCATGTATTGTTTGTAATGGCTTGATAAAGCTCCTGGAGAGCGAAACGTTGCCACAATAAATGTCACATTAGTTGCACTTGTGTCCTTTTACTTTACATATTGTCGGTAATTCTACCAACTTTATTACAGAAGATACTTGAAGACGATGTAATCGGTCCATCACCCGTATCTCTTCTCGGCAGTCTTCTCTGGGTGTGTTGATGTGACAGTTGTGTACTAGAATTAAAACAATTTGCCACGTTAGTTATCGATATTTAGTACTATGTTAGATCTGTCTACTGGTTTATGGCTACACCCCAACTGTTTTAGTTGTTGCCAGAGTTTTCTGGGATTATTCTCGCACTCTTCGATTTTTGAGTAATAATACCATGCCTTTGCTCTTTTTATAAGCCTCTGCAGTCTGCTCCTCACTCTTTGGAATTCATTTAGCGCTGCAATATCCTGTCTGTTTGCCTTAAATCTTTTCAGCAGCTGGTCTCTGAATTTCATATTATCTAATATCTCAGTAGACGTCCAGCAGTGTTCATGACTGGAGGTGAAGAGGAGATCCGTACACTTGAATGATCCTCATGTGGTTGATAGACTTTAAATTCCAAAAACCAACCAACCACCAGCTTTTAGCCTGTAAATTAAAGGTGCATCAAACATTAACACTTCCTAGTGTTTATTTTAAGGTGAAGAATCCTTGACACTCTGCTGTTTCTTAAAAGTTAAGATGTGTAATATGAGATGTACTTTGTTTGTTCCTGTGTATTAACGTGATCCGCCTCCGGAGGTTTGTTTGTCTTTCCTTGCTGCTCGTAAGGTGCAAAACAATAACAAAGAGAGAGAGTTTATTTTCTCGCGTTGTAATTACTCTGAGACTTGGAGTTTGTGCGGCCTTGTGAAGACGTGCACCCGTGTGCGGTGCGTGGGCACGCACGCGCACGCACAAATACGCAAGGGCGCGCACACACACACACACACACACACAAATATACACACACACACACACACACACACACACACACACACACACACACACACACACACACAGAGGGATAGGAAGTATTTCTTCAGTTACAGAGTTGTCAGGAAGTGGAATAGCCTGGGTAGTGACGTAGTGGAGGCAGGATCCATACATAGCTTTAAGAAGAGGTATGATGAAGCTCACGGAGAGGGAAGAGTGACCGGGTAGCGGCCAGGTGAAGAGGCGGGGCCAGGAGCTCTGAATCCACCCCCGCAACCACAACTAGGTGAGTACACATGCACACACACGCACGCACACAAATACATATACAAATACACACTCCCACACAAGTACACACACGCGCGCGCACTGGAGGACACTGGAGGACACTGGACACTGGAGGACAGGAGGGTCAGGGGAGACATGATAACGACATATAAAATACTGCGTGGAATAGACAAGGTGGACAAAGACAGGATGTTCCAGGGAGGGGACACAGAAACAAGAGGCCACAATTGGAAGTTGAAGACACAAATGAGTCAGAGAGATAGTAGGAAGTATTTCTTCAGTCATAGAGTTGTAAGGCAGTGGAATAGCCTAGAAAATGACGTAGTGGAGGCAGGAACCATACACAGTTTTAAGACGAGGTTTGATAAAGCTCATGGAGCGGGGAGAGAGAAGGCCTAGTAGCAACCGGTGAAGAGGCGGGGCCAGGAGCTAGGACTCGACCCCTGCAACCACAAATAGGTGAGTACAAATAGGTGAGTATACACACACACACACACACACACACAGGTAAAGAAGCTGCTAAGTGAAATTCATACCTCAAAGGCGGTGGGACTGGACAATATCTGTCCGTGGGTCCTTAGAGAGGGAGCAGAGATGTGTGTGTCACTAAAACAATTTTCAACACATCCATTGAAAATGGGCAAAGACCTGAGGTATGGAAATTGGCAAATGTAGTCCCTATTTTTAAGAAAGACACGAGGCACTAAACTACAGACCAGTGTCACTGACGTATATAGTTTGCAAAGTCTTGGAGAAGATTATCAGGAGGAGAGTGTTGGAGCTCCTACAACGGAACAGGGTTATAAACGACAAGGAGCACAGATTCAGGGAAGGAAAATCCTGTGCCACGAACATAGTAGAGTATTATGACAAGGTAACGTAAGTAAGACACGAGAGAGAGGGGTGAGTAGATTGCATTTTCTTGGACTGCAAGAAGGCTTTCGACACAGTTCCTCATAAGACAATAGTGCAAAAGCTGGCACGCATAACAGGCAAGGCACTGCAATGGATCAGTGAATACTTGACCGGAAGGCAACAATTGTCATGGTACGTGACGAGGTGTTCGAGTGGGCGCCTGTGACGAGTGGGGTTCCACAGGGTTTGGTCCTATGACCAGTGCTGTTATTGGTGTGTATGAATGACATGACGGAGGGGATAAACTCAAAAGTGTCCCCATTTGCAGATGATTTGAAGTTAATGAGGAGGAAAAAATCGGATGAAGATCAGGCAGGATTACAAAGAGACCTGGACAGGCTTCAATCCTGGTCCAGCAACTGGCTCCTTGAATTTAACCCCCCCCCCTCCTCAAATGCAAAGTCATGAAGATCGGGGAAGAGCAAAGAATACCGCACAGAGTACAGGCTAGGTTGCCAAAAACTGCAAACCTCACTCAAGTAAAAGGATCTCGGAGTGAGTATAATACCGAGCACATCTGAAGCGCATATCAACCAGATAACTGCTGCAGCATATAGGCGCCTGGCAAACATGTGAATAGCGTTCCGATACCTCGGTAAGCAATCGTTCAAGACTCTGTAGACCGTGTACGTCAGACCCAAATTGAAGTATAGGGCACCAGTTTGGAACCCACACCTGTTCAACACGTCAAGAAACTAGTGAAAGTCCTAAGGTTTGCAACAAGACTAGTTACAGAGCTTGAGGACACTGGAGGACAGGAGGGTTAGGGGAGACATAATAGTGACATATAAAACACTGAGGAATTGACAAGGTGGACAGATACAGGATGTTTCGGAGATTTGACACAGAAACAAGGCGTCACAATTGGAAGCTGAAGACTCAGATGAGTCGAAGAGATCTTATGAAGCATTTATTTAGTCATAGAGTTGTCAGGAAGTGGTATAGTCTGGCAGCTGACGTAGTGGAGGCTGGAACCATACACAGCTTTAAGACGAGGTATAATGAAGCTTAAGGAACAAGGAGAGAGAGGACCCAGTAGCGATCAGTGAAGAAGCGGGGCCAGGAACTATGAATCGACTCTTGCAAGCAAAAATAGGCGAGTACAAATAGGTGAGTACACACAGACAGACAGACACACACACACACACACACACACACACACACACACACACACACACACACACACACACACACACACACACACACACACACATAGGTTGTTCCAGAGAGGGGACACAGAAACAAGTGGTCACAATTGGAAGCTGAAGACTCAGACGAGTCATGGGGATGTTAGGAAGTATTTCTTCTAAGTCATAGAGTCCTCAGGAAGTGGAATAGCCTAACAAGTGATGTAGTGGAGGCAGGAACCATACATAGCTTTAAGACGAGGTATGATAAAGCTCTGGAAGCAGAGCGAGAGAGAGAGAGAGAGAGAGAGAGAGAGGACCTAGTAGCGATCAGTGAAGAGGCGGAGCCAGGAGCTGTGTCTTGATCCTTGCAACCACAATTAGGTGAGTACAATTAGGTGAGTACACACACACACACACACACACACACACACACACACACACACACACGGAATTGACAAGGTGGACAAAGACGGGATGTTCCAGAGAAGGGACACAGACACAAGAGGTCACAATTGGAAGCTGAAGACTCGGATGAATCAAAGGGATGTTAGGAAGTATTTCTTCAGTCATAGAGTAGTCAGGCCGTGGAATAGCCTAGAAAGTGACGTAGTGGAGGCGGGAACCATACATAGTTTTAAGGCGAGGTATGATAAAGCTCATGGGGCAGGGAGAGAGAGGACCTAGTAGCAATCAGCGAAGAGGCGGGGCCAGGAGCTATGACTCGACCCCTGCAACCACAAATAGGTGAGTACAAATAGGTGAATACACACACACACGCACACACACACACACACACACACACACGCACACAAATACACAAATACACACATACACTACTAACCAGTGCCACACGACATACATGATATGCAAGGTTAAGACGATAATCAAGAGATGTTGGGTGGAGCACCTAGAAGGTAGTGGCTCACTTGAGAGGCAAATTGTACACACCTCCCTCAAGGAGAAGGACCTCGGTGTGAGCATTGTATCGAATATATCATCTGAAATGCACGTCAACCGCATAACTGTTGTTGTAAGTGCGCGCATGACTACTCGCAGCTCTCAAAAACCTGATCAAGACACTGTATATTGCATACGTCAGGCCAATAACCGAGTATGCTGCACCAAAATGGAACCCACACCTAGTGAATCATGTCAAGAAATTCGAGAATGTGCAGGGCTTTGTACTGAGGTTAGTCCGATAGCTAAGAAAATGTCCTATAACGAGAGATTAAGAGAGCTATGTACGATGACATTGGAAGCAGTAGGGTGATATGATAACGTACAAATTACCGAGAAGAATTGACAGGTAAGAGAGGGATAGATTGTTCGAGAGACGAAAAGCAAGAATAGGAGGGCACAACTTTAAGTTAAAAACAAAGATATATAACAGGAATGTTAGGAAGTATTTCCTCAGTTCTAGAACAATCAGGAGGTTGAATGACCCCGTCAGTGGAGTGATAGAAGCAAGATCCATATATAGGATTTAGAGGGACGATAACGTTGTCAAAGCCAGGTGAGGATGAACTTTCTAGGTTAACGAAGAAGACATCTTGGCTAGGAGGAAGTAAATCCCTCGGTGAACAGTGCAAAGGAGAACCAAGAGCTGAGATAACGCCCACAACGCAAGTATAGAAGAACAAGAGGTAATTTCAGGCCAGTATTACTAGCAAGTATGTTATATAGAGCAGATGAAAACAATTAATAGGTGGTTGGCTAGACACTAAGATTAGGAGAGACTTTGTTTTAGAAAAACCAACATGAATTTGGGGAAGGTCCTGCATCACAAGCCTTCTCGAAATCGGACATAATAACTGAGTTTAAACAAGAACAACAGGGTTACATAGAGTACAAATAGGGTACATATACGTGGAGGGCAGAAACGCACATAACACATTCTTCCCAAACACTAGTTCACAAATTAGTGGAGCAATAATGGATTCAGTATGCCAATTACTATCATATCATACCTACAGAAACCTGTCAGATGGAACTGAATCCTACGTTTCGTTGTTGGCGATGGCGTAAAGTTTGAGTAAGAACAAGAATGTTAGTAGATTGAGACATGCAACAGGAAGACTTGGAGAGGCAAAGAGGGTGGTGGCAGAGATTGCTCAACTGATATAGGTGGAAAGTCATGCCAGCTAGGAGGGATAGAGGAAATCAAAGTGGAGGGGCAGTCCAGGAGATGTCAAACTATAACTATGGCCCATGAAAAAAGGAGCCCATGAAAAATGTTGCGATATATGCAGATTAAACAAACTTCAGAACTGCCTTCAGGTTTCTTAACATTTCTTCGGAAAACATCATTTAAGACTCTATACACAATATATATCAGAATGGAAATTAGTAAAGCACCTTGAAAAACGCATACATTGTTTGAAGAATCTACAGGAAATCTCTCAAAATTAGAAGAGAAGTTTGGGGATGGCATATTTGAAAGTATTTCGACTCACTGGGAATATTTCTGGGTATCTTCAGCAGTGAATGTACGTTTTGGCATATCTAAGATTAGCTTTCAGAAAACTCAATAAAGAAATTTCCTTGACCCTAAATACTAGATATGTCAGACTTATCTTCAAGTATGCAGCATCAGCACTGAGCCCAAACCCAATAAAGCATTTAAAGAAACTAGAGAAAGCGATGAGGTATGTAAAAAATGTGGGTCTAGAGATAAGAGAAACGAAAAAGGAAGAAAGTTTTAAATAAATCAACCTTATTACATTACAGGATAGACGAACCACGGGAGATTTATTGATGTAAAATTGAGAGAACAGAGATAAATGAAGCGTAGAAAGAGTAACGCTGCTAATCAGAAATGACCACAAATTGGATTAGTTATTAATGCAAATCAATACTGGTAGTTTAGATCAATGTAACAAAAAATTAACCATATAAAGTACCGGGTCTTATTAGATGGTAGCAGCAGTCCAACACTAGAAAGTGGTATAAACTCTCCAGCAACCACATCCATACTAAACAAGTTGGCAGAGAAAACGAGCTAAGTCTGAGCTGTATTGATTATGCTATTGATTTCAGCCATGTAGAGAACACACTAAGTTCTCGGATCTCCACAGAGGCATTCATAATGGAACATGTTCAGGAACCGATAAAATTATGAGAAAACTATTAACAGGAAGTAATGGTGGAATTTCTCTCTTTCAGTAAATCATATACGGGAATACAGAGAACCTCTTGGACCAATCTACTTAACGACCAAGACACCTACAAACCTCTCGCAAGATTTGCCTCATACTGTGGGACTCCTAACAAGGGAATAAACTTCTACACATAATTTCCAACAATCCCAGTCCTGCTATAATGTACAGCTTGCCACACTCACTAGCCAGGAGTTCCACTGAGGCAGAGGTCCTCTTAAGTAGGCAGTTTAAGTAGGCATTGCTCCCCATCCCTCCTCAGGAATTCTTACTAAGCACCTTTCTAAACTTTTGGGCACAAGTCAAGCCCCTCTTGAACACACTGGTGACCTCAATCGCATCTGCAACATTAACATTAGGAAGAAGAAACTCTCTAGACGTATCATTCCTAATACCTAGGTACCTACTACAAAAACCATTCGATGGTCCAAGTCGGACCGAAACGTCGTCGTAAGCTTCTCTTTTATGTGCGGGTTATTTGTATACAAAAATCATTGATCTCTTGCACCGGAAAATTGACGACTCCCTTGACCGTCCTGTTCCAGCCAGTGAGTTCATCGACCTTGTTGAACTGTGTGTTGGCTTCACATGTTTCTGTTTTGAAAATCGCCTTTTTCAGCAGATTATTGGACGACCTATGCATGGTATATCTAGAAGACGAATGATTTTCATCTATTATTCTCTCTCCGGTCACCTGGCTCTGTTATGGTGACGACATTCTTATCATAACTCCCAGACGCCTTAACGTTCCCACTATCCAACACAAGCTCAACCAGGTCGAGCTCTCAATTCAATTTACACTATAATAAGTCGACAAAACTCTTCCTTTCCCTGTTCTTCTCTGTAAAGCTGACCACGAACATCGCTTTAAAGTCTATCGAGAATCTACCAACCAACACGACCTTCAGTCCTCGCCAACTCCGTTGCCGAACAAGCTTTTTACATTTTTTCCAACACCTCTTTCCAAGTATCTACCTCCACATCCACCACCATCAAAGACATCATCAGTAAGAGACATCACATGGTCCCTTGTAACGATTGCAATCAATTATAAGTGGGAGAGACATCCAGAGTCCTCGAAACATGTATTTCAGAACAACAGTACACAAGCAGAACGGACAGTTAAAGGAATGCCTAAGTTTTACACAGAAACTTCCACAACCGTTTAATCAACTACAGAGACGCAAGACTCATCGTCAGGGAAGACGACACTCAGTACCGCAGAATCTTGGAATCACCACTTAAGTGTATATCCAGCAATTTCAATCAGAACAACGTCATTTACAACATAGCTGAACACTTTGCCAGGAAACTTTATCGTTATCCTACATAACAACACACCCAACCGTTCCTTGCACGTCTGTCTCAAATCCATCCTTCCCAACATTCTCCTCCTGACTCTCAACTCTATGTATACTCATGTACGCTTTATCCATTTAGATCTGTTTGTGACTTGATAAAGTCCACTATATGGGCGAAACGTAGTAATGGATCGCATTATATCGCATATGTGCTTATTTTTCCATCGTGTCCATATTTTTATACTATTTCTCTACATCTTATGAAGGTCAAGTTTAAAACAAGACAAAATGTTTATAAAAATTAAAGTTTAATGATATAATATGACAAATCGAAATATATTTCTTTAATCAAGTGGAAGACTGAATGAAATGAATTCAAAAGACATGACTGAGAGTCATACCGTTACGTAGTTGATGAATAAATACTTTCTCTAAAACTCCGTGACCTTTATTGTATGCGTTGCCTTTAAACTTTCCAAAGGTAAACAGCATCATTAGGACACAATGGACTAATCTTGTTTGAGTTTCTTTGAATACATTCATAACTTCTGAACACTGACATTGTTCTTGTCTCTTCCTTGAGGACCAGACGAATGATTTAACATTGAAATAAGTGTTAATACATCTATGTTTCTGTATTGTCTTAAGCTTCACTAACTACAGTGGTTGCACAAATTCGACTTAAAACTTGTACCCCTGACCCTGTCTGGCTTTCCACAATCGTCAGCCTCCCACACCTGACTGCCTACCACACCTGTCTGCCTCCAACTCGTGTCCCCCACCTGTCTCGCTCTCTTTCCCAACCCTCCTACCCAACAACCTGTCTGACTTCGCCCACTTATTTGACTCCCCACCTGTCTCACCCCTCCCCCCCCACCAACCTGTCTCACGTCCATCATTTTCCCCTCCAGTATGTTCCCCATGTTTTAATCTAGTGCGTACTCCACGTTTACCACCAGTGCGTACTCCGTTTACCACCAGTGCGTACTCCACGTTTACCACCAGTGCGTACTCCACGTTTACCACCAGTGCGTACTCCACGTTTACCACCAGTGCGTACTCCACGTTTACCACCAGAGCGTACTCCACGTTTACCACTAGTGGGTACCGCATGTTCACCAGCATTTTCTCCACAGTCTAATCCAGTATGTACTCCATATTCTCCACCAGTGTGTACTCCATATTCTCCACCAGTGTGTACTCAATATTCTCCACCAGCGTGTACTCCATATTCTCCACCAGTGTGTACTCCATCTTTTCCCCCAGTGTTCTGCACCTCCTCCAGGGTACTCCATCGCCTCCTCCAGTGTCCACCACTTGCCTGTGTAGTATTACGCTTTTATTACCTGGTCTCTTGTGTCTCTTGTGTCAATATAAACTTCCTCTTCCTCTGTCTTCATCAGCTTTTATCTATCATAATTTAATATATATATATATATATATATATATATATATATATATATATATATATATATATATATATATATATATATATATATATATATATATATATATATATATGGTTTTTAATACTTGACGTGCTGTTGGAGTGTGAGCAAAGTAACATTTATGAAGGGATTCAGGGAAACCGGCAGGCCGGACTTGAGTCCTGGAGATGGGAAGTACAGTGCCTGCACTCTGAAGGAGGGGTGTTAATATTGCAGTTTAAAAACTGTAGTGTAAAGCACCCTTCTGGCAAGACAGTGATGGAGTGATTGATGGTGAAAGTTTTTCTTTTTCGGGCCACCCTGCCTTGGTGGGAATCGGCCAGTGTGATAAAAAAAAAAATAATATATTTCATTATCACACTGGCCGATTCCCACCAAGGCAGGGTGGCCCGAAAAAGAAAAACTTTCACCATCATTCACTCCATCACTGTCTTGCCAGAAGGGTGCTTTACACTACAGTTTTTAAACTGCAACATTAACACCCCTCCAGAATGCAGGCACTGTACTTATAGGTAGTAGGTTGGTAGACAGCAACCACCCATGGAAGTACTACCGTCCTGTCAGATGACTGTGAAACAGAAACCTGTAACTGTTTTGCATGATGGTAGGATTGCTGGTGTCTTTTTCTGTCTCATAAACACGCTAGATAACAGGGATATCTTGCTACTCCAACTTACACTTTGGTCACACTTCACAGACATGCACATGCATATATATATACATTCATCTAGGTTTTTCTCCTTTTTCTACATGGCTCTTGTTCTTCTTTATTTCTTCTATTGTCCATGGGGAAGTGGAAAAGAATCTTTCCTCCGTAAGCCATGCGTGTCGTATGAGGCGAATAAAATGCCGGGAGCAATGGGCTAGTAACCCCTTCTCCTGTAGACATTTACTAAAAAAGAGAAGAAGAAAAACTTACATATATATATATATATATATATATATATATATATATATATATATATATATATATATATATATATATATATATATATATAATTTATATATATAATTTATATATATATTAAGTCATTCATTCTGTTTCCCCTCATAAATCTTTGATAAGACACGCACAACACCTTGGTAACTTTATTGAATAATAATATTTATGGCATTTACGGATTTGGAAAAGGCGTATGACAGGGTGGATAGGGGGGCAAAATGGCAGATGTTGCAGGTGTAGGAGGTAGGTTACTGAAAGCAGTGAAGAGTTTTTACGAGGATAGTGAGGCTCAAGTTAGAGTATGTAGGAAAGAGGGAGATTATTTCCCAGTAAAAGTAGGCCTTAGACAAGGATGTGTGATGTCACCGTAATTGTTCAATATATTTATAGATGGGGTTGTAAGAGAAGTAAATGCGAGGGTCTTGGCAAGAGGCGTAGATTTAAAAGATAAAGAATCACACATAAAGTTGGAGTTGTCACAGTTGCTCTTTGCTGATAACACTGTGCTCTTGGGAGATTCTGAAGAGAAGTTGCAGAGGTTGGTGGAGGAATTTGGTAGGGTATGTAAAAGAAGAAAATTAAAAGTGAATACAGGAAAGAGTAAGGTTATGAGGATAACAAATAGATTAAGTGATGAAAGATTGGATATCAGATTGGAGGGAGAGAGTATGGAGGAGGTGAATGTATTCAGATATTTGGGAGTGGATGTGTCAGCGGATGGGTCTATGAAAGATGGGGTGAATCATAGAATTGATGAGGGGAAAAGGGTGAGCGGTGCACTTAGGAGTCTGTGGAGACAAAGAACTTTGTCCTTGGAGGCAAAGAGGGGAATGTATGAGAGTATAGTTTTACCAACGCTCTTACATGGGTGTGAAGCATGGGTGATGAATGTTGCAGCAAGGAGAAGGCTGGAGGCAGTGGAGATGTCATGTCTGAGGGCAATGTGTGGTGTGAATATAATGCAGAGAATTCGAAGTTTGGAAGCTAGGAGGAGGTGCGGGATTGCCAAAACTGTTGTCCATAGAGCTGAGGAAGGGTTGTTAATGTGGTTCGGACATGTAGAAAGAATGTAACGAAACAGAATTACTTCAAGAGTGTATCAGTCTGTAGTGGAAGGAAGGCGGGGTAGGGGTCGGCCTAGGAAAGGTTTGAGGGAAGGGGTAAAGGAGGTTTTGTGTGCGAGGGGCTTGGACTTCCAGCAGGCATGCGTTAGCGTGTTTGATAGGAGTGAATGGACACAAATGGTTTTTAATACTTGACGTGCTGTTGGAGTGTGAGCAAAGTAACATTTATGAAGGGGTTCAGGGAAACCGGCAGGCCGGACTTGAGTCCTGGAGATGGGAAGTACAGTGCCTGCACTCTGAAGGAGGGGTGTTAATGTTGCAGTTTAAAAACTGTAGTGTAAACCACCCTTCTGGCAAGACAGTGATGGAGTGAATGATGGTGAAAGTTTTTCTTTTTCGGGCCACCCTGCCTTGGTGGGAATCGGCCAGTGTGATAATAAAAATAAATAATAATAGTAATAGTATAATAATAATGCTTATTTCTACATGTACGTCACTTGTATATTTTGTACATGTAGATATTATTATTATTATTATTATTATTATTATTATTATTATTATTATTATTATTATTATTACATGTACACCATTAGTCAAGAATTCCTAAATCACACAGATACTGCTATGTTACGGTGTCATGAGAATAGAGTCTTGTTTTTATGGAAGTACTGAAAGAAGGTGGGCAATGCAGCAGTAGTAGACATAATCATACGTGGGTGGGGCCCACTAATGGAAGGAGTTCAGCC
The DNA here is from genome assembly GCF_038502225.1 of Cherax quadricarinatus. Lineage (NCBI taxonomy): Eukaryota > Metazoa > Arthropoda > Malacostraca > Decapoda > Parastacidae > Cherax > Cherax quadricarinatus. The sequence goes on along the minus strand of NC_091354.1, from coordinate 21,407,026 downwards.
CCTGAAGGTGAGTCAGAGATTTTGCCCAACTTATTTAGATAAAGAAGATAGGCTAACTCTCCAGCTCATCTCCTTTGCCTGACTCATCTACGCTAGGGATCCCCGCCCAAATGTGTTAACATATACAACTGCTGCGTCAATCCACTCCTTCTATTGGTTATAATATGAAAGTCTCAGCCCGAAAATCTTTTACTGAATCTCGCAAACATCTTGGCCTGACCTCACATGTTTGTACATAGAAACAGGTCAAGCGAAGGTCGTCAGGTCAGACGTGCTATAACTAGGGCCCCGCCCACATGAGATCACGTCTGCAACTGCTTCATCTTTCAATTTCTTAAACCGGCCTTGCTATAAACGGCCTCCACAACTCTGTGTTAAATTGGTGATACCTATAGTGGGCGAAACGTCTCTAAAATAGAGATATCTCTTATCTTATTCATCAACTTGACGATATTACACACTTCTTATCCCTGATAATCTTACATCTTTCTTTCTCTCTCTCTTTATCCTTCTTATTCTCCTTTCTTCTAATCTTCTTTTTATGCCTATAAGTCTTTGTCATTCTTGATCTGTTTTCATTGTTTCATTTTTTATGTCTTTGTTCCTCGTTATTCATTTTTATTCTTTTACATAATTTATCCTTATTATCATTCATTTTCCTTCCTTTATCCTACTTTACCATTCCCCATCATTCTTCATATTCCTTAATAATTCTTTTTCTGGCTTTATCAATCTTTATATAACCTTATAATTTCTTCATTATTCTTTATTAATATTCTTTTTTTTATTATTGTTCTATCTTTTATTAACATTTTTTTATCCTTTGTCATTCTTTATTCTTCTTTAAATACTTTTTATAATTTATTATTTCAATTCTTCATCATTCTTTGTTATTCTTGGTCATTTCTCACAATTTTTATTTTCATTTTTCATCATTATCATATTTTTATTTTTTACCAATCTTTATCATATTTTTATTTTTTACCAATCTTTATCATATTTTTATTTTTTACCAATCTTTATCATATTTTTATTTTTTACCAATCTTTATCATATTTTTATTTTTTACCAATCTTTATCATATTTTTATTTTTTACTAATCATTATCATATTTTTATTTTTTACCAATCTTTATCATATTTTTATTTTTTACCAATCTTTATCATATTTTTATTTTTTACCAATCTTTATCATATTTTTATTTTTTACCAATCTTTATCATATTTTTCGTTATTTATTATTTACATTCTTTATAATTTTTAAAAACTAATGATTATTTTCATCCCTTTTTATATATTTTTTTGTACTTTAACATCTTTATCCATCATTTTCTCTTAATTTTTATTCTTTTTCATTTCTATCATCATCATGATTTATCATTCTTTATCCTCCTTCATCAGTTGTTGCGAATCTTTATCCCTTCTTATCCTACTTTGTCTTTGTCTCTTTATCACTGTTACTTTACTGTGTTTTATCCAGTATTCTTTTTTCCCTCTTCTTCATTATTCTCAAGTTTATTTTATCTTAAGCCGCTTTTGTCATCTGATCTTCTGTCGTTTTTCTCTCCATTCATCTTCCTAAACATCTGTTATCTTCATTTGCCTTCATTTTCCGTATTTCTCTTTATCTTATTTCTTCCTTGTGCACCTTCCTCCTATTATTCTGCCTCATGGTCCTGTTCCTCCTGTTGCTCTGCCTCCTGTTCCTCTGTCTCTTCCTCTGCCTCCACTCTCCACGCCATCCACCTTCTTCTCTCTCTCCTTCCTTTATTTGTCTGTTTTTCATCCTTTTCTAGCGACTTCTTTCTCTTCCTACGTCCTCCGTCTCCCTTTTCCTCCACTTCTATCTTCTTCTCCCTCTTTCTATGTTCTGCTTCCTCCTCTTCCTAACTTCAGATTTTTTCCATTCCTTCACTTCCTCCCCTTCCTAATCTTCCTACTCATCTTCTTCCTTCTTCTTTCATTTATCAGCTATAACATCTCTCCCAACATTATCACCGGTAACTTTTTATCCTCAAGTTGTTTCCTGCCTCCCACACTGCCTCTCTCACTGCCTCCCACACTGCCTCTCTCACTGCCTCCCACACTGCCTCTCTCACTGCCTCTCTCACTGCCTCTCTCACTGCCTCCCACACTGCCTCTCTCACTGCCTCCCACACTGCCTCTCTCACTGCCTATCACACTGACTCTCTCACTGCCTATCACACTGCCTCTCACACTGCCTCTCTCACTGCCTATAACACTGCCTCTCTCACTGCCTCTCTCATTGCCTCTCTCACTGCCTCTCTCACTGCCTATCACACTGCCTATCACACTGCCTCTCACACTGCTCTCACACTGCCTCTCACACTGCCTCTCACACTGCCTCTCACACTGCCTCTCACACTGCCTCTCACACTGCCTCCCGCACTGCCTCCCACACTGCCTCCCACACTGCCTCCTGCACTGCCTCCCGCGCTGCCTCTCCCACTGCCTCTCCAACAGCCTCTCCAACTGCCTCTCACACTTCCTCCCACACTGCCTCCCACACTGCCTCCCACACTGCCTCCCACACTGCCTCCTGCACTGCCTCCCGCGCTGCCTCTCCCACTGCCTCTCCCACTGCCTCTCCAACTGCCTCTCACACTGCCTCCCGCACTGCCTCCCACACTGCCTCCCGCACTGCCTCCCGCACTGTCTCCCGCACTGCCTCCCTCACTGCTTCCCGCGCTGCCTTTCCCACTGCCTCTCACACTGCTTCCCGCACTGCCTCCCACACTGCCTCCCGCACTGCTTCCCACACTGCCTCCCACACTGCCTCCCACACTGCCTCCCGCACTGCCTCCCGCACTGCCTCCCGCGCTGCCTCTCCCACTGTTTCTCACAATGCCTCCCGCACTGCCTTCCACACTGCCTCCCGCACTGCCTCCCACACTGCCTCCCGCACTGCCTCTCACACTGCCTCTCTCACTGCCTCCCGCACTGCCTCCCGCACCGTCTCTCACACTGCCTCTCACACTGCCTCTCACTCTGCCTCTCACACTGCCTCCCGCACTGCCTCTCACACTGCCTCCCGCACTGCCTCTCACACTGCCTCTCACTTTGCCTTTCACACTGCCTCTCACACTGCTTCCCGCACTGCCTCTCACACTGCCTCTCACACTGCCGCCTGCACTGCCACCCACACTGCCTCCCACACTGCCTCCCACACTGCCTCCCACACTGCCTTCCGCACTGCCTCCCACACTGCCTCCCACACTGCCTCCCGCACTGCCTCCCGCACTGCCTCCCGCACTGCCTCCTGCACTGCTTCCCGCGCTGCCTCTCCCATTGCCTCCCACACTGCCTCTCACACTGCCACTCACACTGCCTCTCACACTGCCTCTCACACTGCCTCCCGCACTGCCTCTCACACTGCCTCTCGCACTGCCTCTCACACTGTCTCCCGCACTGCTTCTCACACTGCCTCCCGCACTGCCTCTCACACTGCCTCTCACACTGCATCTCACACTGCCTCTCACACTGCCTCTCACACTGCCTCCCGCACTGCCTCCCACACTGCCTCCCGCACTGCCTCCTGCACTGCCTCCCTCACTGCCTCCCACACTACCTCTCTCATTGCCTCCCACACTGCCTCCCACACTGCCTCCCACACTGCCTCCCACACTGCCTCTCACACTGCCTCTCACACTGCCTCCCACACTACCTCTCGCATTGCCTCCCACACTACCTCCAACACTGCCTCCCACATTACTTCTCGCACTGCCTCGCACACTGCCTCTCACGCTGCTTACAACAGTGCCTCTCGCACTGCCTGCAACAGTGCCTCTCGCACTGCCTCCCACATGCCTCCCTCACTGTCTCTCACACTGCCTACAACAGTGCCTCTCGCACTGCCTACAACAGTGCCTCTCGCACTGCCTGCAACAGTGCCTCTCGCACTGCCTCCCACATGCCTCCCTCACTGCCTCTCACACTGCCTACAACAGTGCCTCTCGCACTGCCTACAACAGTGCCTCTCGCACTGCCTGCAACAGTGCCTCTCGCACTGCTTCCCACATGCCTCCCACACTGCCTCTCACACTGCTTCTCATGCTACCTCCTTTCCACATTGCCTCCCTCCCACACTGTCTCTCACCCACACTACCTTCCTCCCACACTACCGGATCAGCCGGGCTGTGGCTCGTACGTTGGACTGCGTGCGGCCAGCAGTAATAGCCTGGTTGATCATGCCCTGATCCACCGTGAGGCCTGGTCATGGACCGGGACGAGGGGGCGTTGATCCTCGGAATAATCTCCAGGTAACCTTCCTCTCACACTGCCTCCCAGACTGTCTACCTCCCACACTGCCTCCCAGACTGTCTACCTCCCACACTGCCTCCATCATACAGTAATTTCCTCCTACAGAATCACTCCCACATCCATTGTTTTCCACAATCACTTCATCCAGCAGTCAATATCCCCCACAAGTGTTTCCTCCCACATATTTACTTTCATATTTACTTTCTCACACTCACCCCTTCCTACACTAGTTCTCTCCCACGCTCCACACACTGCCGCCTTTCCTCCTACCCTCATTTCCTTTACTCTGTCTCCCATACTTCCACATTTCCTCCCACGTTCACCTCATTTCACATTCCCTTCCACATTTACTCCCTCTCGCGCTTCCTTCCGACACTCCCATTCTACCTCCCAAACTCCTTCCCATTATCTTTCCCACACTCCCTTCTATTGTAAATCCCACACTGCCTCCTACATCAATCATTCCCTGCCACACCCACTACCTGCCACACTTCCTCCCCCCTCCCTCCTATTCTCCATTCCACCCTTCCTCTCACTTTCCCTCCCACGTTCCCTTCTCCGTTACTCTTCCTTCGTCACTCCCAGTACTCTCTCACTCCTTCCTGTGCCTAATTCTTCTCTCTCTCTCTCTCTCTCTCTCTCTCTCTCTCTCTCTCTCTCTCTCTCTCTCTCTCTCTCTCTCTCTCTCTCTCGCTGACATACTGCCTTTCACACTCAATCCCTGGCATACTGCCTCTCGTACTCCCTGGCATACTGCCTCTCATACTCCCTGGCATACTGCCTCTCACACTCTCCCTGGCACACTGCCTCTCACACTCCCTGGCATACTGCCTCTCACACTCCCTGGCATACTGCCTCTCACACTCCCTGGCTTACTGTCTCTCACATTCTCCCTGGCATACTGCCTCTCATACTCTCTCCCTGGCATACTGCCTCTCTCACACTACCTGGCATACTGCCTCTCTCACACTACCTGGCATACTGCCTCTCTCACACTACCTGGCATACTGCCTCTCTCACACTACCTGGCATACTGCCTCTCTCACACTACCTGGCATACTGCCTCTCACATTCTTCCTGACATACTGCCTCTCATATATTCTCTCCCTGGCGTACTGCCTCTCATACTCTCTCCCTGGCATACTGCCTCTCTCACTCCTACACTGCATCTCTCTCAAACACCTCCCCCCACTCCTACTCTCACACTCCCTTCTCTTCCACATTCATTCCCTCCTTCATTGAATCCCTCTCTTAATCTCTCACACTCTCCCTCCCGCATTCCATCCTCCTCACTCTCCCACAACCACTCTCCCACGATCACTCTCCCACAACCACACTCCCACGATCACTCTCCCACAACCACTCTCCCACGATCACTCTTCTATTCATTCCTTCTCACACTCATTCCCTCCTTTCTATATTACTCATCTCTTGCACTCTCTCCCTTCACTCTCCTACACTCATTCCTTCCCACATAACCCTCCTCTCACATTCCCTCTCACCCTTAGTAACTCTCACTCACTTACTTTGTCATTCCCACACTCACTTCCTCACTTCTTCCCTCACTCCTTAACTATCTAACAATACCTTCCACACTCCATCTCTCGCATACTTTCTCCCTGTCGCTGCCCCTCCTCCATTCTAACTTCCTCCACACTCACTCCCCCACATTCACTCTCCCCATACTCGCTTCCCCGCACTCACTCCCCACACACTCACTCCCCCTACACTCCCACACACTCACTCCCCCTACACTCCCCCACACACACTCCCCCTCCACTCGCTTCCACACACTCCCCTACACTTACTCCCCCTCACATTCCCATACTCCCTCATACACTCCATCCCACACTCGCATACTCCCACAACTCCTATGTTACAAACACAAGTATGGTTATATAACCTGTTGATAATAGCATGGTCGATCTTGTGACAACAGTTGCATCTTACAGCCTCCGAGGTCTTTTCTCTGCTTCTGTGACTATTTCCAATAGGTACATTGTTCACTCATAATATCACTCTTCGCAACACCTGAAGTTTTCGCCCGATGGTCTTTTTTATTTATTTATTTATTTCCAATTTGAGCACACATACAGAGGTACAAAAAAATACAGGTAAGAGCAGCATGCCAAAGCCAGGCGGGAGAAAGATTTAGTGTGGTGTGGTTTCTCTGACTCGTGGTAATACGTGGTCCTCCAGGAATACGTGTACATGCGGATTAACATCCTCTGGAAAGTTGTCTAAATGAATTATCTGCAGCACATTGCTGAAATTAGTTACACCCACCGCCTTGTACCACTGCATAGTTTAGATTTGCCTCTAGCCCAGAATGGTACCTCTTTATCTTAAACTCACACCGTTAGTTTCCTGGAATACAATAATATGCATGGGGGTCAGCAATAATTTACAATATCCTTATCACCCATATTAGAAGCATATTCTTGTGCCTTTCCAGGCAATGTCGTGTGCAGCAGTGCCTCTCAGTGCTCAATCGGCCACTACAAAACTCAGGTTTGACTCTCGAACGATTTCAAGATTTAATCAGACTTAGCTTCAGGAAAACGTGGTACTAACGATAGAGACTTCTGCTCTGTAAAATGCTCATCATAGGTATGATGGTATTATCTCGTCTCCTCTGTATCACATTCATCCATAGCCAAAGCATCATATTCTCTAGTCTTTAATTAAACCTAGAGTAAGCTTGCCAGTTCGAGTGCTAACGAAGCGGATGCATCCTGAATTAACCCTCACTTAGGGCCACTTGCCTCTTCAACTAATGGATTATCAGGTTAGCATTTAATCGCTACCATTACGAGAAAGGCATCTGCGTGGGGAACAGAGAGCATCACCAGCTCCATGTTCAGCACACACACCAGACTGAGAAGCCATGATTTATAAATCTGTCCTTAGCTTGTTTCGGATTAATTCACGCGACGATATTCAGTGTTAAATCGAAAGAGAAATCTGATAGTAACGCTGTAGAGATAATCTTAGCTGACTTCCGCCAGTGACATTACCAAAAAAGTAATGTAACATCTTGTAGCATCTAGTAACAGTGTTCACAATGCAAGGCAGCAATAACGTATGATAGTAAAACACAAAGCAACTATCAATGTAAAGGAGAGAGAAAGCGATACAACAAAATGCTTCAGGACAGACATCCCGCATTACGAACACGGTACAGTTAAATGGCCTGAGGTGTCTGTAAGTACAGACAACACCAACAAGGAAGCAAGTAATAAGTCAATGAGAATGTTTAGGACAAAAGCATACACAATTTGTTATTTTTTGAGAACTTGTACATTCCCATCACCAATTATATTTACAGCATGGTCATAACATTTTGGCAGATACAGGATAATAAACAGTTTAACAAGTGTTAGAGACAGAGCAAGAAGAGTTCTCCCGCTGTTTATAACTTACACACCCTACAGAGGACAAAAGTTTAGCATCCGTTAATCAGCTGAAAGCAAGCGAGTAACTGACCTCCAATGCAAATATTAAGCACAAGATGGCTAGTTTGAAGTCCACCTCTCCCCCGCCGTCACACCTAATTGGAATGAAATTGTATGCATATTGTAACAAGTACGTATATATATATATATATATATATATATATATATATATATATATATATATATATATATATATATATATATATAGAAAAGGCATTCCCCTGCACAGTACACATATACACTCCTTTCTGCTCCAGGTCAAAGATAGCAGCAGCCGGCCTGAGTCCATGACTTTATACACACAGATAATTTGGAATTTTCAGTTTAATTTCCATATTCAGTGAGTTAACATGAGTAAAGAATGACTAGGCTTGGTTCCCAAGTACTTTGGTTGTAGACTTTTTATTGATGGATGTTGAATGTGTGGTAGTGTGTGATGCACGAAGAATGATAATGACAGTCTAGGTGCATGCTACTCTCTCTCTCTCTCTCTCATTCACTCTCACACTCTCTTCCTCCCACGTTCGTTCACTCCTTCACTCACGCACACTCTCACTCTTTCAACCCACTACGTACTACACTCCTTCTTCCCACACTCCCTCCCTTCCACACTTCCTCCGTTCTTCACACCATCCATCACTCACTCCCACACTCACTCCCTTCTCTCCCATACTACATTTCTTCCACATTCACTCCCTCTCCCTTCCACACTATCTCTCTTCCACACTCCCTTTCACACTCACTCCCTCTGTCTCACACACTCCCTTTCACATTCACTTCCTGTCTCACACACTCCCTTTCACATTCACTTCCTCTCTCACTTCCTCCCATACTTCCTCTCTCCCACACTCCCACCCTGACTGGTACTCCCACCTACACTCATTCCCACTAACACATCCACTGTCTTACTCTTTTTCCACACTCCCATACTCCCACACACCAACATTCTCTCCCACTCACCCACACACTCCCATTCTTCCCTCACTCCCTCTCTTACACTCAGCTTCATCACATTCCACCCCTTCACACTATTTTCTTTCACAATTCTCTACATTAGCTGGTAGTGTTGTTGTGGTTCTCTTACATAATTATTCACTTGAAGTCCTCATCGTTCCTGGTTACTTTATCTGGGAGTTGGAGATGTTAGTTTCTGTGAGTCTGACTGATAGTGATTTGTGTTCCATTCTAAATGAGGGTTAGTGATATGTGTTCCTTGCTGTCTGAACGCTGTTGTGTGTTCCTTGCTGATGGAGATTGTGTGTTATTGTCTATTGGAAAATTGCAGATTTGTATTCCTGTCTATCGGAAAGTTGGTGATTTTGTGTTCTTGTAAGTCTGTCTGTAGGTTGGAGATTTGTGTTCCCGTCTAAATGTGGGCGATATTTTTTTTCTGTATAAAGGGAAGTGATTTTTGTTCCTCTTTATGTGAAAGTTGTTCATTTATGTCGCTGGCTATCTGCCTATATGGCTGTCAGTCGGAATGAATCTTTGCTGCATATCTGTCTTTATATCTGTCTGTCTTTATCTGTCTGTCTGTTTTGACTGATGGTTGAACAAAAGGTTAAAAATGTGTTTCTGTCTGTTAGGTTAGTGGCTTGTGCTACTCTAATGAGTATACGCAGGTTTTTCTGAACGCTCGTTTGGGTATACGTGTACATAAACTTGCTTAAATGTTTTTGTGTGAGAGTAATCAGCAGAGTACGAGAGAGACAAGAGTCAGGAGCTATTCTCACCTCAACATTTCTACTCGGCCCTGATAGTTCCTCACCTTCCACCCTCTGTGTTGTGTTTCTTACAAGTTATTGTATGGAATTCACACACACACACACACACACACACACACCCACACCATGGTGGGTGCAGACGTGGGTACACAAGGCTCCGAGAACCTTCGTGTTTTTGAGGGGTGCAACAACCCCTAGCAGTAATCAGTGGTAGTGACAAAGTCAGTGAACAAACCTACGAGTGATAACTATAGTTATTAGTTGAAAAAATTCGAGGGGAAACCTAAATTCAGTATTTTCTTTTAAAAGTGCCAAACCGTTGTGGATCTACTAGGCACTGTTGCCACACAGATACAAACATAAAAATATCAAAGTGAGTGTGGAAACGGGTGATCAAGAATTACCAGCGTTTGGTTAACAAGTGAAATGTGGGGCACCGTAATGTGAGAGTGAAAAAGTTAATAGGCAAAAGGAGAAAGAAAAAATAAAATATACAACAAGGGAAGGTGGCAGTAGGCCTACTGAAGCAGTGACGTCTCAACAGTTTGTATGCCATTATACATATAAAGTGTAACACCGAATGTGAAGTGTATTCTGTAATAAGTGAAAAGTGAAATCACTTGAGGAACGCGGGATGCATGAGCATATATGATGATAAACATCACGGGTGAAGGAGTTACAAAATAGTGAGAGAAGGCCTATGTACGACCACTACGTCATCAGCTTCTGGCAACTTGTCATCACACCGCTGTCAGCGCAAGTATTCCACCTGTTGAGGTTGCATATTGCAAGATTGAGTCTGGTCCTGCATCACTGTTGGATACTGGTCACTCACTCCTGCAAGCCATTACCAGAATTAGAGTAGAAATAGCATAGAGGAGAGTGCAAGGAGTAAAGCGGTAGTGAGGGATAACGTCAGACACTTAAGCTGAGACAAGCTAAATTTTACAACCTAGCTACTTTCTGAATTTTAGAAGTAGAATCGATAAGTGTTACAAGTATTGGTAAGCTTAGAATTACTGGTATCTACCGGTATTTATTAGCAGTATGAATACTTAGAAGTGGGGGCACACACACACACACACACACACACACACACACACACACACACACACACACACGCACACGCGCACACACACACATACACATACACACACACACACATACACACACACATACATACACACACACACACACACACACACACACACACACACATACACACATACACACACACATACACACACACATACACACACACACACACACACACACACACACACACACACACACACACACATATACACATACACACACACACACACATACACACACACGTACACACACACACACACATACACACACACACACACACACACGTACACACACACACACACACATACACACACACACACATACACATACACATACACAGGAACAAGCACTTGTAAGCTGTAGTACACACGCAAACACACATACACAGGATTTCACACCGTCCTGTGAACTGACCATCTGAACCTTTCTCCTCTCCCCCCCCTCTTTCTACCCTAAGTAGACCTATCTCTACCTCTCTCACTCTTTACCTATATCTCTCTCTCTACCTATCTCTCTCTCTTCCCTCTCCCATCTCTCCCCTCTAACATCTCTTACCTCTAACACCTCCCCCCTCTAACATCTCTCCCCCTCTAACATCTGTCCCCTCCCATTATCTCTCCCCTCTCCCTTTCCCCACCTCTTTCCCATCCTCCCCTCCCTCTCCCCCTAGCCTCTCTCCCCTCTCGCTCTTCCATCTCCCCCCTCTTTCCCCCTTCTCCCCCCTCTCTGCCCCCTCTTCCGCTCTGTGCCTTCTCTTTCTCTCTCTCTCACTCTCTCCCCCTCTCTCTCTCTCTCTCTCTCTCTCTCTCTCTCTCTCTCTCTTGCTCTCTCTCGTCCCCATTTTCCCTTCTAACTCTCCCCTCTCCTACTCTTCCCTTCACTCTCTCTCCCCCTCTACCTTTCCCTTCTCTCTTCTCTCACAAAAAAAAAAAAAAAAAAAAAAAAAATGGTGGGGACTCGCAGGAACCAAGGATCAGATGAGAATGGTTCTGGTAGGGAGGAGTGGATGGAGGAGCAGTGGAAAAGGATGGAACAAGAGTGTGAGAGAAAATTAGGAGAGCTTTCTGAAAAAATGGAGAAAGAGCTCTCTGTGAAATTGGAAAAGAGGTTGGAGAAGGAGACAAAGAATTGGGAGGCACAAGTCGAAACTGCAGTAGCCAAGATAAGGGTCCTAGAAGTTGAGATAAATAGGCTGAAGCGGGTTACAGGGGCAGTGACCAGAGAAGACACAGCATATGAAGCTGCGAGGCCGAACAGGAAGGAAGGAATTATGAATTATGCTAAGGTCACATCAGTCTGCCAAGGAGGACCAAGGAGTGAAAGGGAAGATCAGCTGGTTGCAGATGGAGAGGGTGATAGGTCGAATGCTGAGGCACAACAAGGCTATCAAGAGCCACTGGAAAAATCAAGGGAGAAACTGACCACATACAGGCAGGATCCAGAGTCACAGAGGGTGAGGCAATGGGAGGAAGAAAGGGCAAAATCAGTGTTTATCCATGGGCTTCAGGAGAGAGAGGAAAGGACACACACTGAAAGGCAGTAGGAAGAAAGAAAGGAGATTGAGAAAATCATCACGGAAATAGGTGATGAGATGGACGAGATTGTAAATTTTCAGAGAATAGGGGGGTACTCGAAGGGGAGAAACCGACCAATCAAGCTGATTCTCAGGACGGAAACAGTGTGGAACAGGATCCTCCAAGAGAAACCACGATTGAAATACTCGGAAGAGTACAAGAGGGTGTTCCTAGACAGAGACAGAACAAAATCAGAACGACAGCAGCTGAGGGAGAGGACAAAAAAGAGAAAGGAGCTAGGAAAAGAGACAAGGAGGGAACCAGCAGAGGTCAGTCAGAGCAGAACAGAACAGCAAGGGCAAGCACACACACAACTACTCTCAGAACCATACAACCTATCACACCATCCCAACACACACTACAATCCATACCCACAGCCTCCATCCAACACCGAGCTATAGAATCCCACAGTATGCCGCCAGGTCTCCCACCCTCACAGGCCCCCCAAACCACAGTGTTGGAAAGGAAACTGAAGGTATGGTACACAAACGCTGATGGAATAACAAATAAGTGGGAGGAGTGGCATGAAAGAGTCAAAGAAGCATCACCGGACATCATAGCTCTCACAGAAACCAAGCTTACAGGTATGATAACAGATGCCATCTTTCCAACGGGATACCAAATCCTGAGGAAAGACAGAGGGAACAGGGGGGGTGGAGGAGTGGCGTTGCTGATCAAAAATCGCTGGAATTTTGATGAGCTGGAGAGAGGAGACAGCGGAGAAGAAAGTGATTACATAGTGGGAACACTTCACTCTGGAGGTCCCAAGGTGGTAATAGCAGTGATGTATAACCCACCACAGAACAGCAGGAGGCCAAGGCAAGAGTACGACGAGAGCAATAGAGCGATGGTTGACACACTGGCTAGAGTGGCCAGAAGAGCTCATGCATGCAGGGCAAAGCTCCTGATCATGGGTGACTTTAACCACAAGGAGATCGATTGGGAGAACTTGGACCCACATGGGGGCCAAGATACATGGAGGGCTAAGATGATGGAGGTGGTACTGGAAAACTTCATGTGCCAACACGTAAGGGACACTACAAGAGAGAGAGGAGAGGATGAACCAGCAAGGCTGGACTTAGTATTCACCTTGAGTAGTGCAGATATCGAGGACATCACATATGAAAGACCCCTTGGGGCCAGTGACCATGTGGTTTTAAGCTTCGAATACACAGTAGAGCTACAAGTGGAGGGAGAAGCAGGAAGGCCAGGACGAATGAAGCCAAACTACAAGAAAGGGGACTACACAGGAATGAGGAACTACCTGAACGGGGTTCAGTGGGACAGAGAACTGGCAGGGAAGCCAGTTAATGAGATGATGGAATATGTAGCAACAAAATGCAAGGAGGCTGAGGAGAGGTTTGTACCCAAGGGTAACAGGATTAATGAAAAAGCCAGGATGAGCCCATGGTTTACCCAAAGGTGCAGATAGGCAAAAACCAAGTGTGCTAGGGAATGGAAGAAATATAGAAGGCAAAGGACCCAGGAGAATAAGGAGAACAGTCGTAGAGCCAGAAACGAATATGCACAGATAAGAAGGGAGGCCCAAAGACAATATGAAAATGACATAGCAGCGAAAGCCAAATCTGACCCGAAACTGTTGTACAGCCACATCAGGAGGAAAACAACAGTCAAGGACCAGGTAATCAGGCTAAGGAAGGAAGGAGGAGAGACAACAAGAAATGACCGTGAAGTATGTGAAGAACTCAACAAGAGATTCAAAGAAGTGTTCACAGAGGAGACAGAAGGGACTCCAGAAAGACGGAGAGGTGGGGCACACCACCAAGTGCTGGACACAGTGCACACAACCGAGGAAGAAGTGAAGAGGCTTCTGAGTGAGCTAGATACCTCAAAGGCAATGGGGCCAGATAACATCTCCCCATGGGTATTGAGAGAGGGAGCAGAGGCGCTATGTGTACCCCTAACAACAATATTCAATACATCTATCGAAACAGGGAGATTGCCTGAGGCATGGAAGACAGCAAATGTAGTCCCAATCTTTAAAAAAGGAGACAGACATGAAGCATTAAACTACAGACCAGTGTCACTGACATGTATAGTATGCAAAATCATGGAGAAGATTATCAGGAGAAGAGTTGTGGAACACCTAGAAAGGAATGATCTCATCAACAGCAGCCAACATGGTTTCAGGGACGGGAAATCCTGTGTCACAAACCTACTGGAGTTCTATGACATGGTGACAGCAGTAAGACAAGAGAGAGAGGGGTGGGTGGATTGCATTTTCTTGGACTGCAAGAAGGCGTTTGACACAGTTTCACACAAGAGATTGGTGCAAAAACTGGAGGACCAAGCAGGGATAACAGGGAAGGCACTACAATGGATCAGGGAATACTTGTCAGGAAGACAGCAGCGAGTCATGGTACGTGGCGAGGTGTCAGAGTGGGCACCTGTGACCAGCGGGGTCCCGCAGGGGTCAGTCCTATTACCAGTGCTGTTTCTGGTATTTGTGAACGACATGACGGAAGGAATAGACTCTGAGGTGTCCCTGTTTGCAGATGACGTGAAGTTGATGAGAAGAATTCACTCGATCGAAGACCAGGCAGAACTACAAAGGGATCTGGACAGGCTGCAGACCTGGTCCAGCAATTGGCTCCTGGAGTTCAATCCCACCAAGTGCAAAGTCATGAAGATTGGGGAAAGGCAAAGAAGGCCGCAGACGGAGTACAGTCTAGGGGGTCAGAGACTACAAACCTCACTCAAGGAAAAAGTTCTTGGGGTGAGTATAACACCAGGCATATCTCCTGAAGCACACATCAACCAAATAACTGCTGCAGCATATGGGCGCCTAGCAAACCTCAGAACAGCATTCCGACATCTTAATAAGGAATCATTCAGGACCCTGTACACCGTGTATGTTAGGCCCATATTGGAGTATGCGGCACCAGTTTGGAACCCACACCTAGCCAAGCACGTGAAGAAACTAGAGAAAGTGCAAAGGTTTGCAACAAGACTAGTCCCAGAGCTAAGAGGTATGTCCTACGAGGAGAGGTTAAGGGAAATCAACCTGACGACACTGGAGGACAGGAGAGATAGGGGGGACATGATAACGACATACAAAATACTGAGAGGAATTGACAAGGTGGACAAAGACAGGATGTTCCAGAGATTGGACACAGTAACAAGGGGACACAGTTGGAAGCTGAAGACACAGATGAATCACAGGGATGTTAGGAAGTATTTCTTCAGCCACAGAGTAGTCAGTAAGTGGAATAGTTTGGGAAGCGATGTAGTGGAGGCAGGATCCATACATAGCTTTAAGCAGAGGTATGATAAAGCTCACGGCTCAGGGAGAGTGACCTAGTAGCGATCAGTGAAGAGGCGGGGCCAGGAGCTCGGACTCGACCCCCACAACCTCAACTAGGTGAGTACAACTAGGTGAGTACACACACACACACACACACACACACACACACACACACACACACACACACACACACCTTGACCTTGATACATCAAAGGCAATGGGACCGGACAATATCTCCCCGTGGGTCCTCAGGGAGGGAGCAGATATATTGTGTGTACCATTAAACACAATACTCAACACATCCCTTAAACTGGGAAACTACCTGAGGTATGGAAAACCGCAAATGTAGTCCCCATTTTTAAAAAAGGATGCAGAAAAGAGGCACTAAATTACAGACCAGTGTCACTGACCTGTATAGTATGCAAAGTCATGAAGATTATCAGGAGGAAAGTGGTGGAGCACCTGGAACGGAATAAGATTATAAACGATAACCAGCACGGATTCATGGAAGGCAAATCCTGTGTCACAAACCTTCTGGAGTTATATGACAAAGTTACAGAAGTGCGACACGAGAGAGAGGGGTGGGATTGGATTTTCTTGGACTGCAAGAAGGCCTTCGACACAGTTCCTCACAAGAGACTAGTGCAGAAGCTAGAGGATCAGGCGCGTATAACGGGAAGAGCACTGCAATGGATCAGAAAATACCTGACAGGGAGGCAACAACGAGTCATGGTACGAGATGAGGTATCACAGTGGGCACCTGTGACGAGCGGGGTCCCACAGGGGTCGGCCTTAGGACCAGTGCTATTTCTGGTATATGTGAATGACATGATGGAAGGGATAGACTCAGAGATGTTCCTGTTTGCAGATGATGTGAAGTTAATGAGGAGAATTAAATCAGATGAGGACCAGGCAGGACTTCAAAGAGACCTGGACAGGCTGGACACGTTGTCCAGCAACTGGCTTCTTGAATTCAACCCTGCCAAGTGCAAAGTCATGAAGATCGGAGAAGGGCAAAGAAGACCACAGACAGACTATAGACTACTTGGCCAAGGACTGCAAACAACGCTTAAGGAGAAAGATCTTGGGGTGACCATAACACCGAGCATGTCTCCGGAGGCACACATCAACCAGACAACTGCTGCAGCATATGGCGCCTGGCAAACCTGAGAATAGCGTTCCGATGCCTTAGTAAGGAATCGTTCTAGATACTGTACACTGTGTACATCAGGCCCATACTGGAGTATGCAGCTCCAGTTTGGAACCCACACCTGGGCAAACACGTCAAAGGTTTGCAACAAGGCTAGTTCCGGAGCTCACGAAAGGTTGAGGGAAATCGGACTCACGACATTGGAGGACAGGCGGGTCAGGGGAGACATGATAACGACATACAAAATACTGCGTGGAATAGATAAGGTAGACAGACAGGTTGTTCCGGAGAGGGGACACAGAAACAAGGGGTCACAATTGGAAGCTGAAGACTCAGACGAGTCATAGGGATGTTAGGAAGTATTTCTTCAGTCAGAGTCGTCAGGAAGTGGAATAGCCTAGCAAGTGATGTAGTGGAGGCAGGAGCCTTGCATAGCTTTAAGACGAGGTATGACAAAGCTCAGGAAGCAGAGAGAGAGGGGACCTAGTGGCGATCAGTGAAGAGGGGGGGCCAGGAGCTGTGTCTCGACCCCTGCAACCACAATTAGGTGAGAGAGAGAGAGAGCGCGCGCGCACACACACACACACACACACACACACACACACACACACACACACACACACACACACACACACACACACACACACACACACACACACACACACACACACACACACAGTGTGATAAGAACATAAGAAAGAAGGAACACTGCAACAGGCCTACTGACCCATGCAGAGCAGGTCCATGTCCCCCCCCGGATTAGATAAATGACCCCCCCGGATTAGCCCAATGACCCACCCAGTCTGATCATCTCCACTCAAGGATTGAGCACTGCAACAGACCCTGCGGCACAAGCTAGTCAAGTCCAACTCACACCCACTCATGTATTTATCTAACCTATTTTTAAAACTACACAACGTTTTAGCCTCAATAACTGTGCTCGGGAGTTTGTTCCACTCATCCAGAACTCTATTACCAAACCAATGCTTTCCTATATCCTTCCAGAATCTGAATTTTTCTAACTTGAAACCATTGCTGCGAGTCCTGTCTTGGCTGGAAATTTTCAGCACGCTATTTACATCCCCTTTATTTATTCCTGTTTTCCATTTATACACCTCGATCATATCCCCCCTAATTCTACGCCTTTCGAGAGAGTGAAGATTCAGGGCCCTCAGTCTATCCTCATAGGGAAGATTTCTGATGCATGGGATCATCTTTGTCATCCTCCTTTGTACGTTTTCCAGAGCATTTATATCCGTTCTGTAATACGGTGACCAGAACTGAGCAGCATAGTCTAAATGAGGCCTAACCAAGGATATATAGAGTTGAAGAACAACCTGAGGACTTCTATTATTTATACTTCTAGATATGAAGCCAAGAATTCTGTTAGATTTATTGCGAACACTAATGCACTGTTGTCTTGGCTTTAGATTACTGCTAACCAGAACTCCTAAATCCTTTTCGCAATCAGTAGTATTAAGATCTACATTATTTAGTTTATATGTGGCATGGTTATTTACCTGTCCAACATTTAGAACTTTGCATTTGTCAATATTAAACTGCATCTGCGACTTCTCCGACCATTGCATCAGTCTATTCAAATCATCCTGGAGTGCTCTAGTGTCCTCATTAGAATGAATTGGACGGCCTATTTTGGTGTCATCAGCAAATTTGCTTATGTCGCTATTTATTCCCTCATCTATATCGTTTATGAAAATTGTGAACAACAACGGGCCCAACACTGACCCCTGAGGGACACCGCTTGTGATGTGCCCCCATTCTGATTTCTCCCCATTTATGCAAACTCTCTGCTGTCTATTTGTCAGCCATGCCTCTACCCAGGAAAAAATTTCTCCTCCTATTCCGTGTGCCTTAAGTTTCCTCAATAGCCTTTGGTGTGGAACTCTATCGAAAGCCTTACTGAAGTCCATATACACAATATCATATTCATTACCATGATCTACCTCCTCAAACACCTTAGTGAAAAAAGTTAGTAAATTCGTAAGACAGGAACGTCCCTTCGTAAAACCGTGTTGAGATTCATTAATCAATCTGTGCTTGTCAAGATGGCTAAGAATTGCTTCGGCAATTATTGATTCCATAAATTTTCCCACTATGGAGGTAAGGCTTATTGGTCTATAGTTCGAAGCCAAGGATCTGTTACCTGCCTTGTAAATAGGTATTACATTTGCCATTTTCCACTTATCATACACTATGCCAGTTTGTAGTGATATGTTAAAAAGATTAGCCAAATGTTCCTCTTTACATTCCTTTAACACCCTTGCAAACAGTTCATCAGGACCTGGGGATTTGTTAGGTTTTAGTTTCTCTATTTGTCTGAGGACCATGTCACTAGTTACCACAATCATACATAGTTTATTATCATCCTGTTCTACATAATCTATTATTTCTGGAATATCGCTGGTATTTTCCTGGGTGAAAACTGAGAGGAAGTAGGTATTTAGAATTTCACACATATCCTTATCACTGTCCATGATCTGACCAGAGTTACTCTTAAGTGGGGCAATCTTGTCCCTAATCTTACTTCTGTATACCTGAAAGAATCCTTTATGGTTAATCTTTGAATCCCTTGCGACCTTAGGCTCATAATCCCTTTTTGCTTTTCTTATTCCTTTCTTTATTTCTCTCTTTAATTGAATATATTCATTTCTTAACTGCCCATCCCCTCTTTTGATACTCCTATAAATGCCTCTCTTTTGACCAATGAGATGTTTTAATCTATTGTTCATCCATTTGGGATCATTTTTGTTAGATTTAATTTCCCTACTCGGAACAAAAGTTGTCTTGGCAGCTAGAACTATGCTCTGAAAAATGTCATATTGGCAACCAAGTTCACCTCCCTCACCCATAGTCAGGACATCCCAATTTAGCCCACCCAGGTAATTTTTCAGTCCCATGAAGTCGGCAAAGCGAAAATCTGGGACAGAGATTTGATTGCAGTTATCTGGGTAATTTCATGATATATTAAAACTATGTGATTTGTGATCACTTTCCCCAAGCTCATCATTAACCTCAAGATTATTAATTAGTGAATCTTTGTTGGCAAGAACCAAGTCAAGCAGATAGTTTCCTCTAGTTGGTTCTGTCACAAACTGTTCTAAAAAGCAATCCTGAACCATATCAAGAAAGTCACTAGACTCAAGATTTCCTGTCATATTGTTCCAATCAATTTGTCTAAAGTTAAAATCTCCCATTATAACAACACATTCATATCTAGATGCCTTTTGAATTTCGTCCCATAACAGCTTACTGCCCTCCCTATAAAGGTTTGGGGGCCAATAAATCACACCCAAAATTAATTTGTCATGTCCCTCGAGAAACTGTAGCCAAACAGATTCTGTGTTCGATGTCTCTAATCTTATATCATGTCTAAGACAACAATTTAAATTTTCTCTGTCATACATCGCCACCCCACCACCCTTCCTGTTGACCCTATCAGTGTGGAATAGTTTATAACCCTGTATGTTGCATTCAGAAGGCATTTCTCTATCTTTCAGGTTGAACCATGTCTCTGTTATACCAATAATATCTATATTACCTACACTTGCAAGTAATCTTAGCTCATCTATCTTATTTCTTAGACTCCTACTATTTGTACAGTAAACCTTAAGGGAGCTAGTCACTCGTTGCCCTCTACTATCCCTCTTTGTTTATTGATCATTTGATTTGCCATTACTAGCAACTTTATTTTGAATATTGTCTTTTAAACATATCCCTGAAGTATCCCGGTAATAACTGCTGTTTTTAACCCTAATGTTGCAGCCTGATTGTTTCCCACAAACACCCATACCTCTATAATCTATCAGTTTAAATTCCTAGACAAGTCATCAATTATCCTCTCAATTGTATTGGCTAATGCAACCACTCCATCCCCAGAGAGATGAACCCCGATCCCTTGCATACATATCACGTTTGTCAAAGAATAGGTCCCAGTTATCAATGAATGGGATTGCAAGTTCCTTGCAGTACTTGTCTAGCCAGCAATTTATACCAATTGCCCTAGACATCCATTCATTGCCCACTCCCTTTCTAGGCAAGATGCTACATATGACTGGGATCCCTCCCTTAGACCTAACTACTTCTATGGCTGACCTGTACTTATCCAGCAGCTCCTCTCTCCTGCCCTTCCCAATGTCATTACCCCCACCACTAAGACAGATAATGGGCTTGTTCCCATTACCTGCCATAATATTATCCAACCTGCTGACTATGTCACCAACACCAGCTCCCGGAAGACACACTCTCTGTCTGACCTTTCTGTCTCTGTTACAAAATACACTGTCCATATATCTTACCTGAGAATCGCCTACTATTAAAATATTCTTACCTTGATTACCAGGGGAATCAGTGGTACCTTCAACCTCACTAACCACTGAAGTACACTCGTCTTGGAGAACAGAGAATCGTGATGGCTATATCCTTGGTACCAACATTTTAGTGGTCCCCCTCAGCACCAGCAGTGCGCACGGCGGAGACTGTGTTAAGATAACGATGGCCAAGGTGCAGCAACCTACCTATTTAGAGCAAAGTGGATGGCTTGTGTTTAACTTGACTGTGCCTCCTGACACTCAACCACTGAAGTGAAAAATCAATATAGTATAGAATAAGTACTGAAAAGTGCTTGTTGGAAAAATATAACACACGCGAGAACGCACAAACATACACTCGCATACACACACACACACACACACACACACACACACACACACACACACACACACGCAGATGCTGTGTGTGCCACTAATAAAGCTCTTCAACGCATCCATTGAAACTGGACAACTACTTGAGGTACAGAAGACGGCAAATGTAGCCCCAGTTTTTAAGAAAGGGGACAGACACGCGGCATTAAACTACATACCAGTGACACTGACTTTTATAGTATGCAAAGTTATGGAGATCATCATCAGGAGGAGGCTGGTGGAGCACCTAGAAAGACAAGCTTATAAACGACAACCAGCACGGTTTCAGGGAAGGAAAATCTTGGACTACAAGAAAGCCTTCGACACAGTTCCTCACAAGAAGATAATGGAAAAGCTAGAGGATCAGGCACGCATAACTGGATAGGCACTGCAATGGATCAGAGAATATCTGTAAGGGAGGCAACAAGAAGCCATGGTACGTGATGAGGTATCAGAGTGGGCGCCTGAGACGAGCGGGGTTCCACAGGTGTCAGTCCCAGAGCCTGTGCTGTTTTTGGAATATGTGAATGACATGACGGAAGGGATGGACTCAGAAGTGGTCCTGTTTGCAGATGATGTGAAGTTAATGAGGAGTATTAAATTGGTCGACGATCAGGCAGGACTACAAAGAGACCTGGACAGGCTGGACACGTGGTCCAGCAACTGACTTTCCGAATTCAACCCTGCCAAATGCAAAATCATGAAGATTGGGGAAGGGCAAAGAAGACCCCAGACAGAATATAGGCTAGGTGGACAAAGGCAGCAAACCTCACTCAAGGAGAAAGATCTTGGGGGACCATAACACCGAGCACGTCTCCGGAGGCACACATCGACCAGATAACTGCTGCAGCATATGGGTTCCTGGCAAACCTGAGAATAGCGTTCCCATACTTTAGCAAGGAATCGTTCAAGTCAGTGTACACTGTGTACGTCAGGCACATACCAGAGTATGCAGCACCAGTTTGGAACCCAGACCTGGTCAAGCACGTCAAGAAATTAGAGAAAGTACAAAGGTTTGCAACAAGGCTATTTCCGGAGCTCAGGGGTATGTCCTACGAAGAAAGGTTGAGGACACTGGAGGACAGGAGGGTCAGGATAGACATGATAACAACATACAAAATAATGCGTGGAATAGACAAGGTGGACAGACAGGATGTTCCAGAGAGGGGACACAGAAACAAGGGATCACAATTGGAAGCTGAAGACTCAGACGAGTCACAGGGATGTTAGGAAGTATTTCTTCATCGAGTCGTCAGGAAGCGGAATAGTCTAGCAAGTGATTTAGTAGAGGCAGGAGCCATACATAGCTTTAAGATGAGGTATGACAAAGCTCAGGGAGCAGAGAGAGAGGACCTAGTAGTGATCAGTGAAGAGGCGAGGCCAGGAGCTGAGTCTCGACCCCTGCAACAACAATTATGTGAATTAGGTGAGTATATATATGCACACACACACACACACACACACACACACACACACACACACACACACACATAAGCACACACACACACACACCACTGTCAGTTTTCATCTTTATTCTATTGAGACCCAACTAAATTTTCGTTGTTGTGTTACACAGACAAGTGTTCCTCTCCAGTGTGTGCACTTTTAAGTTGTGTTACACAGACAAGTGTTCCTCTTCAGTGTGTGCACTTTTAAGTTGTGTTACACAGACAAGTGTTCCTCTTCAGTGTGTGCACTTTTAAGTTGTGTTACACAGACAAGTGTTCCTCTTCAGTGTGTGCACTTTTAAGTTGTGTTACACAGACAAGTGTTCCTCTTCAGTGTGTGCACTTTTAAGTTGTGTTACACAGACAAGTGTTCCTCTCCAGTGTGTGCACTTTTAAGTTGTGTTACACAGACAAGTGTTCCTCTCCAGTGTGTGCACTTTTAAGTTGTGTTACACAGACAAGTGTTCCTCTCCAGTGTGTGCACTTTTAAGTTGTGTTACACAGACAAGTGTTCCTCTCCAGTGTGTGCACTTTTAAGTTGTGTTGCACAGACAAGTGTTCCTCTCCAGTGTGTGCACTTTTAAGTTGTGTTACACAGACAAGTGTTCCTCTCCAGTGTGTTTCCTTCTTCCCCTCTGCATTTTCCTACAAATTCAGCCTCATAGTTGCGATGTTTGGCAAGGAAGACCGAGAGCTACACCACAACTCCTTTAGTAGTTTTGTAATGCTTTAATGGCCGGCATAATCAGTGGCCTTTCCATTACACTTGTAATCCATGTCATTTAGTTTTTTAACCCCTAAATTGATTTTGTAAATAAATTCTCACTCTCCCCCTCCTCTCCCTCCCTCTCTCCCTCTCTTCCTCTTTTTCTTCCTCTCTTCCTCTCTTTCTTCCTCTCTTTCTTCCTCTCTTTCTTCCTCTCTCCCTCTCTTTCTTCCTCTCTTCCTCTCTTTCTTCCTCTCTTCCTCTTTTTCTTCCTCTCTTTCTTCCTCTCTTCCTCTTTTTCTTCCTCTCTTCCTCTCTTTCTTCCTCTCTTCCTCTCTTTCTTCCTCTCTTCCTCTCTTTCTTCCTCTCTTCCTTTCTTTCTTCCTCTCTTCCTCTCTTTCTTCCTCTCTCCCTCTCTTCCCATCTCTCTGTCTCTTCCTCTCTCAATAAAGCTGACAAGGAACATTCTCTATCACACTGGCTTTATAGTTCATGGACGTGGAGTTTTTTTTATTAATTTTTGGGAGCGCTAAACCCTTGGGGAAAACAGTCGCATTCAATCTCGGGAAAGGAATGGTAGCTCTGAAACTCTGTATGAAGAGCTCTTCACCAGCGTTGAAGCACCCTCCCTGATGGGTCGTGGTAATGAGACTAGGCGCATACCCTCAAGTAGGTGACCTAATGCCGGTGAAGGGATCTCGATCCAAGAAACTGGAGCTGCCATGTGGGACTCCCACTCAAATCCTGTTCTTCATCATTCTCCCTTGTATGGACTGATGAAGTCACTGTGTGGCGAAACGTTTCCTCATTGAAGATACCCAAGTGTTGCACATGTGTCTAATTTATCAGCCCCTTTCACTCGACGTATTTATCTAACTTATATTTGGAACTAACCAAGGGTTTAACTTCACTGACCATACCAGCAAACTGTTCCACTCACGGACTACTCGATTTCCAAACCAGTACTTTCTTATACCATTTCTAAATCTAAACTTATCCAATCTGAATCCATTATTTCAAGTTCTTTCTTGAAGGGATACCCTCAGGACCTTATATCTCCTTTATGCCCATCTTCGACTTAAACTCTTCATTTACGTCTTCCTTCACTCAACGTCCTACAAAAGACCAGAACTGAGCTGCATAATCTAATTGAGGCCTTATTAAGGATGTATAGAGCTGTAGTATAACCTCTGGATTCCTGTTGTTTATACTTCTCGTATGAATCCCGATAATTTGTTTGCCTTGTTACGTTCCCTTAGGCATTGTTATCTTTTCTTCAGGTTGCTGCTTACCATAAATCCCATGTCTTTTTCACGTTCTGTATGCCCAAGATCTATATTATTTTGCTTATAAAACATATAAATGCACAAGGAGGAATATTTACCGATGAGTGTACTCCGACAGGTGTATATATGTCAGTGAATATACACCGAGAGATTATTTTAATATATTATTAATTAAGTGTTTTTGACTAGCAGTGACTGATGATGTTTAGGTGATACGCAGCTTTAATAACCATTGTTTGGTCAATAAACTCTAAAGCCAACAAGTTAACAAGCCGTTAGTATTGAAACAGAAACACAAGTTACAATGAAAGCTTTTGTTAAACGGAGAGAAACCTGTTCTTAATTTGCGTCTGTCTTGTTTGCAGTCCACCATTTCACGTAGGTCTGCAGATTGATCAGTTGATCATCCTTTGCTAAACATCGGCCGTCGAGCATGAGTGATTGATTAATGAAGTATTTAAGGTCTTACAACTTCACGAGAGTCGATATGGCTACATGTCACCGGTTCACTACTAGTAATAAATACATTAGTCCCTAAACTAGGGAATAAAGTAATGTGGAAAAAGACATTCATGTACAATATTTTTTTCCCACATTTTGTAGGGATCTCCAAACCATTTTTCAATAAAGTAATCTGTCAGTGTATTTGCCCAGAGAGACACAAACCTCTCGTTATGCATATCCTGATGCCGGACAGGAGGCAGTGTTGTTGTTGGTATATGATTGCCAGAACTCCTACTCTTTCCCCCTTGATACCTCAGGTGAGGTACCATGATGCCAGTGTAGGGTTCTTGATCATAGGAATTTAGCCTGTTTTTTTTCATTTCCTGGGACCGAACCTCATTGCCTCGAAATCTCGAAGACGCTGCATAATCCCTATTAATTTACAGTTTTTTCCCATCCCTTCATGACTGTGGATAAGTCTTCTCCTTGCTGGGGAAGCTGTGGAAGGTATGAGATGTGGTCTCAGTGGTTTAGTAAACCGACAAGTTAAAATGAAACACATGTGCGACATCTGGGACTTTTACTGATGAAGTGTTTCGCCAGCCAGTGGCTTCTCCAGTCCAATACAAAGGGACTGATTACCACAAACGCCTCTTCTTCCAACGTTATTCTTTGTATTGGACTGAAGCAGCCACTGGCTGGTGAAACTTTTTCTTAGAAAAAGAAAATTCCCAAGTGCTGCAATGGTTGCAGACAGTTCTTGCAGTAGCCTGTTGTTTAAAAGCGTTCCCTAATTTTCCATTGCCGTTCTACTTCTATCATTGTTTTTTGATAACGCCTCCCACCTGAGTATTTGTGTATCTCCCTTACTAACACACACACACACACACACACACACACACACACACACACACACACACACACACACGCACACATAAAAAAGCACAAGGAGTCACAATTGAAAGTTGAAGTCTCAGATGAGTCAGAGGGATGTTAGGAATAATTCTTCAGGAGGTGGAAGAGTCTGGAAAGTGATGTAGGGGAGGCAGGATCCATACATAGCTTTAAGAAGAGGTATGATAAAACTCATGGAGCAAGGAGAGAGAGAGATTATTATTACGATCATGGGGAGCGCTAAACCCGTAGGATTATACAGAGCGTGGGGGGAAGGGATGGAAGGTATTCAGGGAACCGGAGCACAGACCCAATTCCCTAGATCAAGAGCCCCTCACCAGCGTCAAGGAACCTCCCTTAAGGGGAAAGAGAGAGAGGACTTAGTAACGACCAGTGAAGAGGCGGGGCCAGGAGCTATGAATCGACCCCTGCAACCATAATTAGGCCAGTAAAATTAGGTGAGGTGAGTACACAGGCTTGCCTGTTGAGGTTTGTCTCATATACCTCTTCTAAACCTTATACTTAGCAGTAGCGGCGTCTCAGCAGTGAAAGCCACAGTAAAGCTGAACTGAGGACTTCGTTACACATTGCCGGTAAGGAATGTACTGGTGGTGGAGTTTAAAGATATTTGTAATGAAGACGTTCATCTGGTCATCAGCATCACCTTGAAGTAGAGCATTCCATTCGGATGTGGTAATCTTCGACCAAAGGGAAAGTCAGTTTGATCTCTCTTATAGCCAGGTTGTGCGTGATGGTTCGTCACCTCGTCTTGTTGGTATCTTCAGTATTGTAAACACATCCTTGTTATCAGATGAACCAACATAACCAAGAAGTTTGCAAGTGATTATGACTTCAGATAGATCGTTTATTGCTAGGTCAAGGGAGGAGCCAGAGATGTGAGTAATGAAATCCACAACGTTTATTTTTTTATGTCACACACTGCGAGGTCGCCAACAACTATAGTATGTTGACATTTATGCTGAATTATAAGGATGTCCACATTTTTCCAATCTCTTTTTAAACGGCGTTTGACAAGGTTAGGTTAAGGATCCCTAGCTTTAATGACAAGCTATATACAAATTAAAGATTCTTAACTCATTTGAAAGCGTTTTTATTATGAAACATACAAATAGGGAACAGGATGAAGTTGGAGCCAGAATCGAATCATCCTGGGAATAAATGATCTCAGATGAAGTGATGTTCTGGAGAAGGGTACAGCCAGAGTGAAGTTACTGCTTCCTGCCCGTCTTGTGGTATAGAAACTTGCTTCACGCTGTCCTCGAAGTGGATCCAAGTGTGGTACTTTTACAATATTGGCCTTGTGCATAACAGTAAGGCCACCGACATCCCTCCTATGTTGAAGGCTCTGCTGAAATAACAGATCTATCCAGGATTGGTCCAGGCGAGAGATGAGATGTCTTGCTCTGTTCTCTACTCTGTTGTTATGCAGGGTTCTGCATGACATTGTAATGTACATATAGTGGAGAAGTGTGCCATAATAGTATGAATGTTATAATTGTAAATAATAATTTTATAATTCATAATGTGCATTTGGGGGCACTGTAAAGTACTCTAACTGTAATTGTAAAGAAATCCTTCTAGGTAGTTATTTTCCAAGTGTGTTTTGGGTATGCGGGGTAAGCGTGGCTGGGGGCAGTCAGTCACGTGGGGTCAGCATGGTGTGGAGGCTGGCGTCGGAGATGCTGTATGTTTAAGCTAAGTTTGTAGTTGTGTACTCCTTTTGTTTAACCAGCTCAAGCCATAGGCTCTCCTATGGCTTACCTGTATGTTCACCTAGGCTCTGACATGGCCAGACACTTCTCCACTATATGTACATTACAATGTCATGCAGAACCCTGCATAACATCTGTCAAGTAGTCGCAGATGAGAGGGGGGGCAGGCGAACCAAGAAAGTGGAGCATACTCAAGGTGTGAGTGTACTTGTGCCTCGTACAAAATCTTGCAACCCCTGCTGTCAATCAGATGCGAGATACGGCGAAGTGCTGTAAGCTTCCTGGCTGCCTTGTTTGCAAGATTTACAACGTGGTTTTTCATGGTTGGTTTACAACGTGGGTTTTCATGGAGTCAATTTCACCCCAAGGATATCAACTTCTTCCCCAGGTGCCAACACCCTCCCATTCATCCTTACAACTGCACCGGCATTACCATCTTGGTGCCTAGAGATCATCATCATTTGCGTATTCTCAGGTGCAAATGTTACTTGCCATCTATTTCCCCAAGCTGATAAAGCTCTGAGCTGGTGATTGATGTAGCTTAGAGCAGCTGGCATTTCTTCTCTTGGATAAGTGAATGTCAGTGTACAGTCGTCTGCATATGCATGGGATTCTGGGATGAGATGAATGTCATTGAAGTAGACATTCCATAACAATGGTCCCAGAACACTTCCTTGTGGAACACTTGCCCCGATAGGATGTCTTGCTGATTCTGTTCCATTGAGAACTACCCTTAGAGATCTACCATGGAGGTAATCACTGAGGAGACATAGCGTAGATTCTGCATTTCCCAGAGCTTGCAGTTCTGCTAAGAGGCCCTGGTGCCACACTCGGTCGAAAGCACCAGCAATGTCCAGTGCTACCACACAGCTGACTTTGGATTCCTCCAGTGACTGGTGACACTTAGTAGAGAGGTTTAACAACAGATCAGCAGCAGAGTAACCTTTCCTAAAGCCATATTGACGGTCACAAAGTAGTGAGTGGTAGTCAAAAAACTGTCATTTGTCTTGAGATTATTGTCTCAAGGATCTTACCAGTGATTGACAGGGGTGAGACTGGTCTGTAGTTGCTGATTTCTGCTCTGCTCTTCTTTTTGTGAACAGGGACTACATTTGCCTCTTTCCACAGAGAGGGTCATTTACACTGTACTAGGCAGTGCTGAAAGATGCGAGTGAGAGGAGCTGCTAGCTGGTCTGCACATC
Organism: Cherax quadricarinatus; assembly: GCF_038502225.1. Taxonomy (NCBI): domain Eukaryota; kingdom Metazoa; phylum Arthropoda; class Malacostraca; order Decapoda; family Parastacidae; genus Cherax; species Cherax quadricarinatus. Next base: position 21,378,070 of record NC_091354.1, on the reverse strand, counting down.
TTCTCAGCAATCTTGGGCTCAACTTGTCTGGACCCACAGCCTTTTCTTGGTCAAGCGATTTAAGAAGGAAGTGCACCTCTTCCTGCCTTATTGTCACCACTGACAGTTTTGACAGTTCTTGCAGCTAGCCAAGGAGGGTCCCTTGCTGGATCAGGAACTTGCATTTTGGTAGCAAAGTGTTCGGCAGAGAGGTCCGCCTTCTCTTGACTGCTAGTAGTGGTGGTCCCATCCTGTCGGTTTAGAGGTGAAATGAGTTCATCAGGCAGATAACCTTGTCTGTCCTTGACTAGGGACCACCAGGTTTTGGAGCCTACCCTACCTGATGCTAGCTTCTTGTGTCCATCTCCCATTTAGCGATGGCCCACTTTGAACGACACCCATATGCTTACAGGCTTTGCTGTGCAAGTTCCTGTTATAGGTGGTAGGCTGTCTCTTATACCTTCGCCATGCCTTGTACTTAGCAGTAGCAGCCTCTCTTCAACGAAAGCCAAACCAAGGCTGATCTGTAGGCTTCGTCACATATTGCCGGTGAGAAATGTACCTTCGCCATGCCTTGTACTTAGCAGTAGCAGCCTCTCTTCAACGAAAGCCAAACCAAGGCTGATCTGTAGGCTTCGTCACATATTGCCGGTGAGAAATGTGTTCTTGTTATAGATTAAGGATGTCCGGTGAAGGCTTTCACTTGGTTGTCAACATCCCCTTGAAGAAGAGCATTCCATTTGGTGGTGGCGAGCTCAGAGCAAAGGGCTGGCCAATTACCTCTTTTCCATAGCCAGGTTGTGCGTGTGGACTCTTCACCTCGCTCTGTTGGGATCTTAAGTGTTGTAAAAACAGCCTCTCTCTCTCTCTCTCTCTCTCTCTCTCTCTCTCTCTCTCTCTCTCTCTCTCTCTCTCTCTCTCTCTCTCTCTCTCTCTCTCTCTCTCATATCCTTCCTCCCTATACTTTTTTACCCTTGGCCTGTCATTCACCCTTGTTTCACTTTTACAACACTATTTCAGTTTTATTCTCCTCTTATTCTTATATTTAGCCTTTCACATTCCTATACCTTTCTATACTATCCGCTATCCTCTCCCCTTCATTCACACTTGTTTCATATTCTCTCTCTCTCTCTCTCTCTCTCTCTCTCTCTCTCTCTCTCTTGTCTCAATCAATTATCATCCTTTACCCACTTCCCTCTTTTCTTGCCCCCACAGTCAGTCTCCCATCCTTCGTGGTCATGGAGCCACAGAGAGTAACTTCAACTTCATCATGTTTGGTATACCAGCCTTCACGAGCAGTCTATATATCAATGAAATCAAGAAACAAGTGATTTTGAATCTTTAACAGAACTGTGGCTTGGCCAGGAGTCGATCCTGCGTTCCCATGCCCAGCCCTGTGTGAACTGAGCTAAGTACGCATCACTCAATCCATTGGATCACATCAGGCACCCAGCAGTACTTAGCGTGTTATCCTGATGCCAGCACATGCGTGGTCATGGAGACTCGGAGACTAATTTCAGCCTCATCCTGTTTGATGTACCAGGCCATACGCTCAGTACTGCCAGTGCACACGGGGTTGGACATTGGAACGCAGGATCGAGTCTTGGCCGAGCTGCTTGAGTCCTGGAGATGGGAAGTACAGTGTCTGCACTCTGAAGGAGGGGTGTAAATGTTGCAGTTTAAAAAATGTAGTGTAAAGCACCCTTCTGGCAAGACAGTGATGGAGTAAATGATGGTGAAAGTTTTTCTTTTTCGGGCCACCCTGCCTTGGTGGGAATCGGCCAGTGTGATAATAAATAAAAAAATATATATATATATATATATATATATATATATATATATATATATATATAATATATATATATATACATATGTATATAATTTTTTTTTCAACAAGTCGGCCGTCTCCCACCGAGGCAGGGTGACCCAAAAAAAAGAAAGAAAATTCCCAAAAAGAAAATGCTTTCATCATCATTCAACACTTTCACCACACTCACACATAATCACTGTTTTTGCAGAGGTGCTCAGAACACAACAGTTTAGAAGCATATACGTATAAAGATACACAACATATCCCTCCAAACTGCTAATATCCCGAACCCCTCCTTTAAAGTGCAGGCATTGTACTTCCCATTTCCAAGACTCAAGTCCGACTATGTGAAAATAACCGGTTTCCCTAAATCCCTTCACTAAATATTACCCTGCTCACACTCCAACAGATCGTCAGGTCCCAAGTACCATTCGTCTCCATTCACTCCTATCTAACACGCTCACGCACGCTTGCTGGAAGTCCAAGCCCCTTGCCCACAAAACCTCCTTTACCCCCTCTCTCCAACCCTTTCGAGGACGACCCCTACCTCGACTTCCTTCCCCTAGATATTTATATGCTTTCCATGTCATTCTACTTTGATCCATTCTCTCTAAATGACCAAACCACCTCAACAACCCCTCTTCATCCCTCTGACTAATACTTTTATTAACTCCACACCTTCTAATATCCACACTCCGAATTTTCTGCATAATATTTACACCACACATTGCCATTAGACAGGATATCTCCACTGCCTCCAACCGTCTCCTCGCTGCTGCATTTACCACCCAAGCTTCACACCCATATAAGAGTGTTGGTACTACTATACTTTCATACATTCCCTTCTTTGCCTCCATAGATAACGTTTTTTGACTCCACATATACCTCAACGTTCCACTCACCTTTTTTCCCTCATCAATTCTATGATTAACCTCATCCTTCATAAATCCATCCGCCGACACGTCAATTCCCAAGTATCTGTAAACATCCACTTCTTCCATACTCCTCCTCCCCAATTTGATATCCAATTTTTCTTTATCTAAATCATTTGATACCCTCATCACCTTACTCTTTTCTATGTTCACTTTCAACTTTCTACCTTTACACACACTCCCAAATTCGTCTAGTAACCTTTGCAATTTTTCTTTGGAATCTCCCATAAGCACAGCATCATCAGCAAAAAGTAACTGTGTCAATTCCCTTTTTGTATTTGATTCCCCATAATTTAATCCCACCCCTCTCCCGAACACCCTAGCATTTACTTCTTTTACAACCCCATCTATAATTATATTAAACAACCATGGTGACATTACACATCCCTGTCTAAGACCTACTTTCCCGGGAAGTATTCTCCCTCTCTTTTACACACCCTAACCTGAGACTCACTATCCTCATAAAAACTCTTTACAGCATTTAATAACTTACCACCTATTCCATATACTTGCAACATCTGCCACATTGCTCCTCTATCCACTCTATCATATGCCTTTTCTAAATCCATAAACGCAATGAAAACTTCCCTACCTTTATCTAAATACTGTTTACATATATTCTTCAATGTAAACACTTGATCTACACATCCCCTACCCACTTTGAAACCTCCTTGCTCATCCGCAATCCTACATTCTGTCTTATCTCTAATTCTTTCAATTATAACCCTACCGTACACTTTTCCTGGTATACTCAATAAACTTATTCCTCTATAATTTTTACAATCTCTCTTGTCCCCCTTCCCTTTATATAAAGGGACTATACATGCTCTCCGCCAATCCCTAGGTACCTTCCCCTCTTTCATACATTTATTAAACAAAAATACCAACCACTCCAACACTATATCCTCCCCTGCTTTTAACATTTCTGTCATGATCCAGTCAGTTCCAGCTGCTTTACCCCCTTTCATTCTACGTAATGCCTCACGCACCTCCCCCACACTCACATCCTGTTCTTCTTTACTCCTAAAAGATGGTATACCTCCCTGGCCAGTGCATGAAATTACCGCCACCCTTTCTTCCTCAACATTTAAAAGTTCCTCAAAATATTCTCGCCATCTCCCCAATACCTCCATCTCCCCATCTACTAACTCCCCTACTCTGTTTTTAACTGACAAATCCATATGTTTCCTAGGCTTTCTTAACTTGTTTAACTCACTCCAAATTTTTTTTATTATTTTCATTAAAATTTCTTGACAGTGTCTCTCCCACTCTATCATCTGCTCTCCTTTTGCACTCTATCACCATTCTCTTCACCTTTCTTTTACTTTCCATATACTCTGCTCTTCTTATAACACTTCTGCTTTGTAAAAACCTCTCATAAGCTAACTTTTTCTCTTTTATCTTAGGCTTTACTTCATCATTCCATCAATCACTCCTCTTTCCTCCTGCCACCACCCTCCTATAACCACAAACTTCTGCCCCACATTCTAATACTGCATTTTTAAAACTATTCCAACCCTCTTCCACCCCCCCCCCTACTCATCTTTGCACTAGCCCACCTTTCTGCCAATAGTCGCTTATATCTCACCCGAACTTCCTCCTCCCTTAGTTTATACACTTTCACATCCCTCTTGTTATTGTCACCTTCCTCTTGTCCCATCTACCTCTTACTCTAACTGTAGCTACAACTAAATAATGATCCGATATGTCAGTTGCCTCTCTATAAACATGTACATCCTGGAGCCTACCCATCAACCTTTTATCCACCAATACATAATCTAACAAACTATTTTCATTACGTACTATATCACATCTTGTATATTTATTTATCCTCTTTTTCATAAAATATGCATTACTTATTACCAAATCTCTTTCTACACATAGCTCAATTAAATGCTCCCTATTTACATTTACCCCTGGCACCCGAAATTTACCTACTACTCCCTCCATAACATTTTTACCCACTTTCGCATTGAAATCCCCAACCACAAGTACTCTCACACTTGGTTCGAAACTCCCCACGCATTCACTCAACGTTTCCCAAAATCTCTCTCTCTCCTCTACACTTCTCTCTTTTCCAGGTGCATATACGCTTACTAAAACCCACTTTTCACATCCAACCTTTATTTTACTCCACATAATCCTTGAATTAATACATTTATAGTCCCTCTTTTCCTGCCATAGCTTATCCTTCAACATTATTGCTACTCCTTCTTTAGCTCTAACTCTATTTGAAACCCCTGACCTAATCCCATTTATTCCTCTCCACTGAAACTCTCCCACCCCCTTCAGCTTTGTTTCACTTAAAGCCAGGACATCCAGCTTCTTCTCATTCATAACATCCACAATCATCTCTTTCTTATCATTTGCACAACATCCACGCACATTCAGACTTCCCTCTTTGACAATTTTCTTCTTCTTATTCTTTTAAGTAATCTTTACTGGAAAAGGGGTTACTAGCCCATTGTTCCCGGCATTTTAGTTGACTTTTATAACACGCATGGCTTACGGAGGAAAGATTCTTATTCCACTTCTCCATGGATATAAAAGGAAAAGTAATAAGACCAAGAACTATTAAGATAAAATCAAAGAAAACTCAGATGAGTGTGTATAAATAAACGTGTACATGTATGTGTAGTGTGACCTAAGTGTAAGTAGAAGTAGCAAGACGTACCTGTAATCTTGTATATTTATGAGACAGACAAAAGACACCAGCAATCCTACCATCATGTAAAACAATTACAGGCTTTCGTTATACATTCACTTGGCAGGATGGTAGTACCTCCCTGGGTGGTTGCTGTCTACCATTATATATATATATAATATATAATGTACGATATTTCTATATAATGACTCTAAGCGCAAACTAGAAATAAAAGTGAGAACTAGAATCTTCTAACTTTAAACACACTTTCTTGTTCCTTGCAAAAAAAAAAAAAAAAAGTTCACACAACATCTGACAAATTTCTTTTCCTTTTGTTGTTTTAGCTGCAGCTGCCTCTTGCTCTGACAACGTCATACTCTGACATTCCTTTCTTATAACTCTTAACTGGAAAGATTTCTGACTTCTCGACCCTCTGGTTTTTCTTTTTATAAATCCTCATATTCGCTCCCTTGTCTTAAATAAGTTTGGTGACAAGCCTTCAGTGGCTTGAAACTTCAGTAAAAATGTTTGACCCCCTCCGTTGTATTTTACAGTGTACTTCAGTAGTGACACAAAGCTTCAATGTATGAAGCTTAAGTCACAATACCGTGACTGGAGCAATAAACATCTGCTTCACATTGTTTAATTAGACACATGTGCAACTCTTGGGTATTTTTATAAAGGAAACGTTTCGCCACACAGTGGCTTCATCAGTCCATATACAGGAGAAACTTGGGAATTCTTCGCTTGCCTAACTCTTGGGCACGACCTACTTCCACATTGGGCAAATGTGACACCACCTACGACTGCTTCACAAATGAGCAACGGAAACTAGACGATATATCTGTGCGTCCAAGACCATCATCCAGTAGTGAGTGATATATTTATCATGAATGGACCGATATGACCTTTAGTGTTCCAGTATGTGAGCTGGTTAGGACCTTGCACCAATATTGACTTACCTGTGTCGTTGCTCTTTTCCTTCTAAAATCTTGCTCACAAGGGTCGTACAGGGCGGTTACTCATTTTAGAAGTTTGCTATTGTTCGCTTTATAGATTTCCAATAGCCAAATAGTCCTAACTCTTACCGTCTTGAAATATTGGATCTATTTTGCTAACAGTTTGGGTTGGTTAAGGTCAGTTGTCCCTCATCAGCATTGTTCTGGGAATGGGTGGAAAGTATTGCACCCAGAAATGCCAGCAATACAAAACCTATTTAGAGCATAGCGAGTTTCTGTTAGGAAAGCTTGTCGCTCGAAGCTTCGTCTTGTCATGATTTGAGCGAAACATTGCTATAATAAAGACGAGCTCCTCTCTGGTGTCTTTGTAGTTTCGGAGGTCATCACCGACGCGGCTCTATCTCAGACCAGGTTTTTATAATATTAAAGAAACAAGTACTAAATAAGAAATGAAAGAAACTTATGGCTAAGAAAAATGTGTACATATTAAGTGTAAGTAGATGCTTATAAAACTTACCTGACATCTCAGGTGCTCATGAGACAGTAGAAACAGCAGTTATCTCGACAGAGTGCAAAACACATCACAAGCTTACTTTTAGCTTTTACATCAGGGTATGTAGTGCCAGCCAGAATTATTATTTTACACGATTGTTTAATTACACTCTTATATCAGGAAGGTTAGTGCCTACCAGGATGCTTGCTTGATAATCATGTTTCAAGAGGTCACTGCATGCGAGGATGGTTACTTTATACTCGTATGTCCTGGAAAATACTGACTCCCAGGATGGTTACCTTATATCAGGGAGGGTAGTGCCTGGAAGGATGGTTATTTTTACATTCATACATAAGTGAGGGTAGTGTTTGTCAGGGTGGTTTATTAACTTCTATTTGTCAGGGAGTCAAGGGTATTTCATGGTGGTTACTTTCTGTTAGGACCCCAGAAGAAATAAGTCACTTTCTCTGACTTCTTTGGGTTCTCTACACATATGCTATGTATAATAATCTATGTAACTGTATTTGTGTATACCTGAATAAACTTACTTACCTGCCTATATAATAGCTTTATACATAATTGGTAAATACAGAAACATGTAACACTAGGATCTTACTGTAGTCATATATACATTTTAAAAGCTTAAGGGTTTTGACAGGTTGTGGGATTTTTCATTTATATGTGACTTTCACTGTTATTACCCACAAAACAAAATAAACTTATGCCACTACAGAATTACAAGACACCACAAAAAATATTAAAATTCATTCGCCTCACCTGAGTCGAAATAATTAATACATTATCGAAATAAATATAAATGAAACTGATAGTTACAAAACCTACTTTATAGAACTAACAAACTCAACACGAAATTTATTATTCCAGAACTGTATGAATAAATTGATGTTAAATTATAACATAATGGAACACACAAATATAATTCTTATACCCCTATATTACTGAATGAGGTAATATTACACACTTGTACTGTATTACAAGATAGAATATCTCACCTCAACTCTTTCAACTGCATGTTTCTGACATGACAGTGGTGTTATATTGGGTGAAAGGTGAGAAATCAACCACATTTGTCAAACATCAGCTCTCATGCACACACTCGTACTGACTCCAACACTAGTAAACCAGCAGTCAATGCTGCTTTGATCCACCATTGTTGAGAAATGGTTTACCAGCTAAGGTTAAAGATTAAATATAGGGGGTACTTAGCTGATAAGACAGCTATCGCCTACACAGCCGCCCCTGCAGGCGAGGTATTGAGAAGCTGTCTTATCCACTTAACAACGGGCTGTAATAGAGTATATTATGTTAATAATAATTTACCCCTAAGGGGTGTTATGTCAGCATATTTTATTCACTGATTGCTGACGAACTTACGTGTGTGGACTCAAAAGTCCGCACCTCACTGCCGATTATAGAATGATTACAAACTCCTTGCGACACAAGAACTGCGCAGTCCCCAATAATACAAGAAATATGCAACCCAGCTTGCTCTTGTAGCGTGAGCTATGGTGTTCTTTATACCCTCGACAGGTATCGGTGACTTGATAGAAGCTGAAGTGTCCTTGGATGTCCACGTCTTCCATAGTCTAGGAAAACACACCCTGGTACACTATGTTCCACAAGGTTCGTCTTCATTGTTCACAATCTTATCACTAATGAAGCTGATCACACTTTTCTGTAAGTGTTTATCATGTTTTGTGAGACACTTTGTTCACACTAACGCACGGATCAGTGTTCATTGTTGGTTATCCTGGCGTCAGTGTGACTCCCAGTAGGGTGAAAAGTAATCTGACCTCTCAGCGTCCTACGCCGCTGCAGTGCCCCTAGAACATAAAGGAAAAGCTGACCTAGTACGTTTTGCTTCCTTGCCAAACTTCCTCCATGAAGCAAAGCAGAATGCTTGATTCTTGCTGTCTTAAGCATAGACAACAATGTACACTATCTTTACCATGGTAATAAAGTGGGAGCAGGATTTTCCTTAATTGTCCTGCTAAGGTACGAGATGGACTGTCTATTATTAAACTACACTTTGCAACACTGGACTCTTGCAAGGAGCGGCGGTCGCTTGACCACGTCACATACTTGTACTGCATCTGGGATCAATTACTTGCTGTACCAGTACACAAGATGCTTGCCCCTTCTGAGAGGGCTGGGCGCCTCAGGGCTGAAAGGGGCTGAAAAGGGCTGAAGGGGGCTGTTACCCCCTCCTGGAGAAAATTTCTCCACAACCATAATGACACTCAGAGCACTGACTCCACCACTAGTTAGCCAGTAGTCACTGCTGCTTTGATCCACCATAGTGATAGAGCCCTGGCTCCAGAACTGCCGCCGTAGCCTCCTATGGTGACCGCTGGTAAGCCGTCAGTCGCTGCTGCCCCGGTCGGCTACAGAGTTTTCAGTCACGTGACTCCGATCAGCTGTTCTGCCATTCTGTTTACTGGAAAACACTAAATTCGTTGAGTCACACAGCACAATGCAATCAGATTCCATTGAACAAAAAGAGTGAACAGCTCAAATGTTATTGAACAAGCGTCACTGACCCGTGTGAAGGCTGCTGTCTTTAACTATGTGTTGTGAAAATTCCGTATTCCATGGTCATCACCATAGTGTCAGCACCGTAGTGTTAGCATCATAGTGCCAGCACCATATTGTTAGCATCATAGTACCAACATCATAGTGCCAGCACCAGTGTTAGCATCATAGTGTTAACACCATGGTGTCAGCACGGTAGTGTCAGCACCGTAGTGCTAGCATCATAATGTCAGCACCATAGTACCAGCACCATAGTGCTAGCATCATAGTGTCAGCACAATAGCGTCAGCACTGTAGTGTCAGCACCATAGTGGTTTGCATCATAGTGTCAGCACCATAGTCCTAGCATCAGAGTGCCGGCACCATAGTGCTATCACCATAGTGCTATCACCATAGTGCTAGCATCATAGTGCTAGCATCATAGTGCTAGCACCATAATGCCAGCACCATAGTGCCAGCACCATAGTGCCAGCACCATAGTAGCAGCATCATAGTGTTAGCATCATAGTGTTAACACCATAGGGCTAGCATCATAGTGCTAGCACCATAGGACTAGCACCATAGTGCAAGCACCATAGTGCCAGCACCCTAGTGCTAGCATCATAGTGCCAGCACCATAGTGCTAGTACCATAGTGCCAGCGCTATAGTTCCAGCATAGTGTCAGCACCATAGTGCTAGCATCATAGTGTCAGCACCATAGTGCTAGCATCATAGTGTCAGCACCATAATGCTAGCATCATATTGCTAGCATCATAGTGTCAGCGCCATACTGCCAGCACCATTGTGCTAGTATCATAGTGCCAGCACCATAGTGCTAGTACCATAGTAGCAGCATAGTGCTAACCTCAGTGTCAGCATCATCGTGCTAGCACCATAATGCCAGCACCATAGTGCTAGCATCATAGTGTCAGCACTATAGTGCCAGCACAATAGTGCCAGCACCTTAGTGCCAGTACCACTGAATAATCACCATAGTGCTGCCACCGCCACTGAATGATCCCCATAATGCCAGCACCATAGTGCCAGCACCACTGACTGATCTCCATAGTGTCAGCACCACTGATTGATCACCGTAGTGCCAGCATCATAGTGCCAGCACAGTAGTGGAAGCACCATAGTGCCAGTACAACTGAATGATCACCATCATAGTGCCAATACCACTGAATGATAACCATAGTGCTGCCACCACCACTGAATGATCCCAATAATGCCAGCACCATAGTGCAGCACCACTGACTGATCTCCATAGTGTCAGCACCACTGATTGATCACCGTAGTGCCAGCACAGTAGTGCAAGCACCATAGTGCTACCACCACTGAATGATCCCCATAATGCCAGCACCATAGTGCCAGCACCACTGACTGATCTCCATAGTGTCAGCACCACTGATTGATCACGGTAGTGCCAGCACAGTAGTGCAAGCACCATAGTGCCAGTACAACTGAATGATCACCATCATAGTGCCAGCACCACTGAATGATCACCATCATACAGCCAGTACCACTGAATGATCACCATCATAGTGCCAGTACCACTGAATGATCACCATCATAGTGCCAGTACCACTGAATGATCATCATAGTGCCAGTACCACTGAATGATCACCATCATAGTGCCAGCACCACTGAATGATCATAGTGCCAGCACCACTGAATGATCACCATCATAGTGCCAGTACCACTGAATGATCATCATAGTGCCAGTACCACTGAATGATCACCATCATAGTGCCAGTACCACTGAATGATCATCATAGTGCCAGTACCACTGAATGATCATCATAGTGCCAGTACCACTGAATGATCACCATCATAGTGCCAGTACCACTGAATGATCATCACAGTGCCAGTACCACTGAATGATCACCATCATAGTGCCAGCACCACTGAATGATCATAGTGCCAGCACCACTGAATGATCACCATCATAGTGCCAGTACCACTGAATGATCATCATAGTGCCAGTACCACTGAATGATCACCATCATAGTGCCAGTACCACTGAATGATCATCATAGTGCCAGTACCACTGAATGATCACCATCATAGTGCCAGTACCACTGAATGATCATCACAGTGCCAGTACCACTGAATGATTACCATCATAGTGCCAGCACCACTGAATGATCATCATCATAGTGCCAGCACAACTGAATGATCATCATCATAGTGCCAGCACAACTGAATGATCACCATCATAGTGCCAGCACCACTGAATGATCATCATAGTGTCATTACCACTGAATGATCAATATTATATTGCCAGCACCAGTGAATGATCACCATGATAGTGCCAGTACCAGTGAATGATCATAGTGCCAGGACCACTGAATGATCATAGTGCCAGGACCACTGAATGATCATAGTGCCAGGACCACTGAATGATCATAGTGCCAGGACCACTGAATGATCATAGTGCCAATACCACTGAATGATCATCATAGTGCCAGTACCACTGAATGAGTTAACATTTAAGAGTGAGTCGTGTCAGTTGTACGTCACTCATCAATAAATCAATGACATCAACATTTATCAATGGAACACTACAATTGGTATAAAATATAGAGGTGCCAGTACAACTGAATGATCACCATCATAGTGCCAATACCACTGAATGATAACCATAGTGCTGCCACCACCACTGAATGATCCCAATAATGCCAGCACCATAGTGCAGCACCACTGACTGATCTCCATAGTGTCAGCACCACTGATTGATCACCGTAGTGCCAGCACAGTAGTGCAAGCACCATAGTGCTACCACCACTGAATGATCCCCATAATGCCAGCACCATAGTGCCAGCACCACTGACTGATCTCCATAGTGTCAGCACCACTGATTGATCACGGTAGTGCCAGCACAGTAGTGCAAGCACCATAGTGCCAGTACAACTGAATGATCACCATCATAGTGCCAGCACCACTGAATGATCACCATCATACAGCCAGTACCACTGAATGATCACCATCATAGTGCCAGTACCACTGAATGATCACCATCATAGTGCCAGTACCACTGAATGATCATCATAGTGCCAGTACCACTGAATGATCACCATCATAGTGCCAGCACCACTGAATGATCATAGTGCCAGCACCACTGAATGATCACCATCATAGTGCCAGTACCACTGAATGATCATCATAGTGCCAGTACCACTGAATGATCACCATCATAGTGCCAGTACCACTGAATGATCATCATAGTGCCAGTACCACTGAATGATCATCATAGTGCCAGTACCACTGAATGATCACCATCATAGTGCCAGTACCACTGAATGATCATCACAGTGCCAGTACCACTGAATGATCACCATCATAGTGCCAGCACCACTGAATGATCATAGTGCCAGCACCACTGAATGATCACCATCATAGTGCCAGTACCACTGAATGATCATCATAGTGCCAGTACCACTGAATGATCACCATCATAGTGCCAGTACCACTGAATGATCATCATAGTGCCAGTACCACTGAATGATCACCATCATAGTGCCAGTACCACTGAATGATCATCACAGTGCCAGTACCACTGAATGATTACCATCATAGTGCCAGCACCACTGAATGATCATCATCATAGTGCCAGCACAACTGAATGATCATCATCATAGTGCCAGCACAACTGAATGATCACCATCATAGTGCCAGCACCACTGAATGATCATCATAGTGCCATTACCACTGAATGATCAATATTATATTGCCAGCACCAGTGAATGATCACCATGATAGTGCCAGTACCAGTGAATGATCATAGTGCCAGTACCAGTGAATGATCATAGTGACAGGACCACTGAATGATCATAGTGCCAGCACCACTGAATGATCATCATAGTGCCAGTACCAGTGAATGATCATAGTGCCAGGACCACTGAATGATCATCATAGTGCCAGTACCACTGAATGAGTTAACATTTAAGAGTGAGTCGTGTCAGTTGTACGTCACTCATCAATAAATCAATGACATCAACATTTATCAATGGAACACTACAATTGGTATAAAATATAGAGGTATATTTGTTTTCTGAAGTAAAAATTTTGATTTAGTGTCAAAGTGTTTAATATGACTGATTATTTGAATACAGACAGTAATTAGTTTTAAAATACTCCATGAATGATTATGATAAGAACCAAAGTTCCAGGAATAAACAACAGCAGCAGCAGTCATTTTAAGATTGTGACGGGGCCAGGAGCTGAGACACCACCCCTGTAACCACAAATACGAAACTACATATGGATAAACGAACACACAAACACATACACGAACACAATATCCCTACACACACACACACACACACACACGCACACACATGCAATATCCCTCCCCTCCATACATACACACGCACACAATATCCTTCCCCTACACACACACACAGAACTGGCAGGGAAGCCAGTTAATGAGATGATGGAATATGTAGCAACAAAATGCAAGGAGGCTGAGGAGAGGTTTGTACACAATACACAAATAACCCGCACATAAAAGACAGAAGCTTACGACGACGTTTCGGTCCGAATTGGACCATTGACAAAGTCACAGTGTGACTTTGTCAATGGTCCAAGTCGGACCGAAACGTCGTCGTAAGCTTCTGTCTTTTATGTGCGGGTTATTTGTGTATCGTTCCAGTCACGGTATTGTGCCTTTTTGTTATTTATAGATGTTTGTACCCAAGGGTAACTGGAATAATGAAAAAGCTAGGATGAGACCATGGTTTACCCAAAGGTGCAGGGAGGCAAACACCAAGTGTGCTAGGGAATGGAAGAAATATAGAAGGCAAAGGACCCAGGAGAATAAGGAGAGCAGTCGTAGAGCCAGAAACGAATATGCACAGATAAGAAGGGAGGCCCAAAGACAATATGAAAATGAAATAGCAGCGAAAGCCAAATCTGACCCGAAACTGTTGTACAGCCACATCAGGAGGAAAACAACAGTCAAGGACCAGGTAATCAGGCTAAGGAAGGAAGGAGGAGAGACAACAAGAAATGACCGTGAAGTATGTGAAGAACTCAACAACAGATTCAAAGAAGTGTTCACAGAGGAGACAGAAGGGGCTCCAGAAAGACGGAGAGGTGGGGCACATCACCAAGTGCTGGACACAGTGCACACAACCGAGGAAGAAGTGAAGAGGCTTCTGAGTGAGCTAGATACCTCAAAGGCAATGGGGCCAGATAACATCTCCCCATGGGTATTGAGAGAGGGAGCAGAGGCGCTATGTGTACCCCTAACAACAATATTCAATACATCTATCGAAACAGGGAGATTGCCTGAGGCATGGAAGACAGCAAATGTAGTCCCAATCTTTAAAAAAGGAGACAGACATGAAGCATTAAACTACAGACCAGTGTCACTGACATGTATAGTATGCAAAATCATGGAGAAGATTATCAGGAGAAGAGTGGTGGAACACCTAGAAAGGAACGATCTCATCAACAGCAGCCAACATGGTTTCAGGGACGGGAAATCCTTTGTCACAAACCTACTGGAGTTCTATGACATGGTGACAGCAGTAAGACAAGAGAGAGAGGGGTGGGTGGATTGCATTTTCTTGGACTGCAAGAAGGCGTTTGACACAGTTCCACACAAGAGATTGGTGCAAAAACTGGAGGACCAAGCAGGGATAACAGGGAAGGCACTACAATGGATCAGGGAATACTTGTCAGGAAGACAGCAGCGAGTCATGGTACGTGGCGAGGTGTCAGAGTGGGCACCTGTGACCAGCGGGTTCCCACAGGGGTCAGTCCTAGGACCAGTGCTGTTTCTGGTATTTGTGAACGACATGACGGAAGGAATAGACTCTGAGGTGTCCCTGTTTGCAGATGACGTGAAGTTGATGAGAAGAATTCACTCGATCGAAGACCAGGCAGAACTACAAAGGGATCTGGACAGGCTGCAGACCTGGTCCAGCAATTGGCTCCTGGAGTTCAATCCCACCAAGTGCAAAGTCATGAAGATTGGGGAAGGGCAAAGAAGACCGCAGACGGAGTACAGGCTAGGGGGCCAGAGACTACAAACCTCACTTAAGGAAAAAGATCTTGGGGTGAGTATAACACCAGGCACATCTCCTGAAGCGCACATCAACCAAATAACTGCCGCAGCATATGGGCGCCTGGCAAACCTCAGAACAGCATTCCGACATCTTAATAAGGAGTCGTTCAGGACCCTGTACACCGTGTACGTTAGGCCCATATTAGAGAACGCGGCACCAGTTTGGAACCCACACCTAGCCAAGCATGTAAAGAAACCAGAGAAAGTGCAAAGGTTTGCAACAAGACTAGTCCCAGGGTTAAGAGGTATGTCCTATGAGGAGAGGTTAAGGGAAATCAACCTGACGACACTGGAGGACAGGAGAGATAGGGGGGACATGATCACGACTTACAAAATACTGAGAGGAATTGACAAGGTGGACAAAGACAGGATGTTCCAGAGACTGGACACAGCAACACGGGGACACAGTTGGAAGCTGAAGACACAGATGAATCAAAGGGATGTTAGGAAGTATTTCTTCAGCCACAGAGTAGTCAGGAAGTGGAATAGTTTGTGAAGCGATGTAGTGGAGGCAGGATCCATACATAGCTTTAAGCAGAGGTACGATAAAGCTCATGGTTCAGGGAGAGTGACCTAGTAGCGACCAGTGAAGAGGCGGGGCCAGGAGCTTGGACTTGACCCCTGCAAACTCAACTAGGTGAGTACAACTAGGTGAGTACACACACACACTCATACACACAAATGCAAAGTCATGAAGATAGGGGAAGGGCACAGAGGACCACAGACAGAGCATAGGCTAGGTGGCCAAAGATTGCAAACCTCACTCAAGGAGAAAGATCTTGGGGTGAGTATAACACCGAACATGTCTCCGGAAGCACACATCAATCAGATAACTGCTGCAGCATATGGGCGCCTGGCAAACCTGAGAACAGCATTCCGATACCTTAGTAAGGAATCGTTCAAGACACTGTACACCGTGTATGTCAGGCCCATACTGGAGTATGCAGCACCTGTTTGGAACCCGCACTTGATAAAGCACGTCAAGAAACTAGAGAAATTACAAAGGTTTGCGACAAGGTTAGTTCCAGAGCTAAGGGGAATGTCCTATGAAGAAAGATTAAGGGAAATCGGCCTGACGACACTGGAGGACAGGAGGGTCAGGGGAGACATGATAACGACATATAAAATACTGCGTGGAATAGACAAGGTGGACAAAGACAGCATGTTCCACGGAGGGGACACAGAAACAAGAGGCCACAATTGGAAGTTGAAGACACAAATGAGTCAGAGAGATAGTAGGAAGTATTTCTTCAGTCATAGAGTTGTAAGGCAGTGGAATAGCCTAGAAAATGACGTAGTGGAGGCAGGAACCATACACAGTTTTAAGACGAGGTTTGATAAAGCTCATGGAGCGGGGAGAGAGAGGGCCCAGTAGCAACCGGTGAAGAGGCGGGGCCAGGAGCTAAGACTCGACCCCTGCAACCACAAATAGGTGAGTACACACGCACACACACACACAGTAGTGGAGGCGGGAACCATACATAGTTTTAAGGCGAGGTATGATAAAGCTCATGGAGCAGGGAGAGAGAGGACCTAGTAGCAATCAGTGAAGAGGCGGGGCCAGGAGCTGTGACTCGACCCCTGCAACCACAAATAGGTGAGTACAAATAGGTGAGTACAGACACACACATGCGCGCGCGCGCACACACACACACACACACACACACACACACACACACACACACACACACACACACACACACACACACACACATAGACACACACAGACACGCACAGACACACACAGACACGCACAGACACACACAGACACGCACAGACACGCACAGACACACACACACACACACACACACACACACACACACACACACACACACACACACACACACAGACGGCAAATGTAGTTCCCATTTTTAAAAAAGGAGACAGAAAAGAGGCACTAAACTATAGACCTGTGTCATTGACGTGTATAGTATGCAAAGTTATGGAGAAGATTATCAGGAGGAGAGTGGTGGAGCACCTGGAACGGAACAGGAGTATAAATGCCAACCAGCACGGATTCACGGAAGGCAAATCCTATGTCACAAACCTTCTGGAGTTTTATGATAAAAAAACAGAAGTAAGACACGAGAGAAACGGGTGGGTTGATTGCATCTTCTTGGACTGCAAGAAGGCCTTTGACACAGTTCCTCACAAGAGATTAGTGCAGAAGCTAGAGCATCAGGCGCATATAACAGGAAGGGCACTGCATTGGATCAGAGAATACCTGACAGGGAAGCAACAACGAGTCATGGTACGTAATGATGTATCACAGTGGGCACCTGTGACGAGCGGGGTCCCACAGGGGTCGGTCCTAGGACCAGTGCTATTTTTGGTATATGTGAACGACATGACGGAAGGGTTAGACTCAGAAGTGTACCTGTTTGCAGATGATGTGAAGTTAGTGAGGAGAATTAAATCTGATGAGGACCAGGCAGGACTTCAAAGAGACCTGGACAGACTGGACACCTGGTCCAGCAAATGGCTTCTCGAATTTAATCCTGCCAAATGCAAAGTCATGAAGGTAGGGGAAGGGCAGAGAAGACCACAGACAGAGTATAGGCTAGGTGGCCAAAGACTGCAAACCTCACTCAAGGAGAAAGATCTTGGGGTGAGTATAACACCGAGCATGTCTCCGGAAGCACACATCAATCAGATAACTGCTGCAGCATATGGGCGCCTGGCAAACCTGAGAACAGCATTCCGATACCTTAGTAAGGAATCGTTCAAGACACTGTACACCCTGTATGTCAGGCCCATACTGGAGTATGCAGCACCTGTTTGGAACCCGCACTTGATAAAGCACGTCAAGAAACTAGAGAAAGTACAAAGGTTTGCGACAAGGTTAGTTCCAGAGCTAAGGGGAATGTCCTATGAAGACAGATTAAGGGAAATCGGCCTGACGACACTGTAGGACAGGAGGGTCAGGGGAGACATGATAACGACATATAAAATTCTGCGTGGAATAGACAAGGTGGACAAAGACAGGATGTTCCACGGAGGGGACACAGAAACAAGAGGCCACAGTTGGAAGTTGAAGACACAAATGATCAGAGAGATATTAGGAAGTATTTCTTCAGTCATAGAGTTGTCAGGCAGTGGAATAGCCTAGAAAATGACGTAGTGGAGGCGGGAACCATACACAGTTTTAAGACGAGGTATGATAAAGCTCATGGAGCGGGGAGAGGGAGGGCCCAGTAGCAACCGGTGAAGAGGCGGGGCCAGGAGCTAAGACTCGACCCCTGCAACCACAAATAGGTGAGCACAAATAGGTGAGTACACACACACACACACTCACACAGACACACACACAAACACACACACACACAGACACACAGACACACACACACACACACACACACACACACACACACACACACACACACACACACACACACACACACACACACACACACACACAACTGTCTAGAGACAAGAACTAATAAAGTTAAGAAATGTCAATATCAAGTTTAGAGTTATCTGATCAGTGGAATATTAATTCTGAAAGTAAAACACATGTTGGAGACTGACAGCACTGTGTGACGTCAGTCTTGTGAGTGTGTGTGACGTCAGTCTAGTGTGTGTGACGTCAGTCTTGTGATTGTGTGATGTCAGTCTCGTGTGTGACGTCAGTCTCGTGTGTGACGTCAGTCTCGTGATTGTGTGACGTCAGTCTCGTGATTGTGTGATGTCAGTCTCGTGTGTGACGTCAGTCTCGTGTGTGACGTCAGTCTCGTGTGTGACGTCAGGCTCGTGAGTGTGTGACGTCAGTCTCGTGAGTGTGTGATGTCAGTCTCGTGAGTGTGTGATGTCAGTCTCGTGAGTGTGTGATGTCAGTCTCGTGAGTGTGTGATGTCAGTCTCGTGAGTGTGTGATGTCAGTCTCGTGAGTGTGTGATGTCAGTCTCGTGAGTGTGTGATGTCAGTCTCGTGAGTGTGTGATGTCAGTCTCGTGTGTGATGTCAGTCTCGTGAGTGTGTGATGTCAGTCTCGGGAGTGTGTGATGTCAGTCTCGTGAGTGTAAGATGTCAGTCTCGTGAGTGTGTGATGTCAGTCTCGTGAGTGTGTGATGTCAGTCTCGTGAGTGTGTGATGTCAGTCTCGTGAGTGTGTGATGTCAGTCTCGTGAGTGTGTGATGTCAGTCTCGTGTGTGATGTCAGTCTCGTGAGTGTAAGATGTCAGTCTCGTGAGTGTGTGATGTCAGTCTCGTGAGTGTGTGATGTCAGTCTCGTGAGTGTGTGATGTCAGTCTCGTGAGTGTGTGATGTCAGTCTCGTGAGTGTAAGATGTCAGTCTCGTGAGTGTGTGATGTCAGTCTCGTGAGTGTGTGATGTCAGTCTCGTGAGTGTGTGATGTCAGTCTCGTGAGCGTGTGATGTCAGTCTCGTGAGCGTGTGATGTCAGTCTCGTGAGCGTGTGATGTCAGTCTCGTGAGTGTGTGATGTCAGTCTCGTGAGTGTGTGATGTCAGTCTCGTGAGTGTGTGATGTCAGTCTCGTGAGTGTGTGATGTCAGTCTCGTGAGTGTGTGATGTCAGTCTCGTGTGTGATGTCAGTCTCGTGTGTGATGTCAGTCTCGTGAGTGTAAGATGTCAGTCTCGTGAGTGTGTGATGTCAGTCTCGTGAGTGTGTGATGTCAGTCTCGTGTGTGATGTCAGTCTCGTGTGTGATGTCAGTCTCGTGAGTGTAAGATGTCAGTCTCGTGAGTGTGTGATGTCAGTCTCGTGAGTGTGTGATGTCAGTCTCGTGAGTGTAAGATGTCAGTCTCGTGAGTGTGTGATGTCAGTCTCGTGAGTGTGTGATGTCAGTCTCGTGTGTGATGTCAGTCTCGTGAGTGTGTGATGTCAGTCTCGTGAGTGTGTGATGTCAGTCTCGTGAGTGTGTGATGTCAGTCTCGTGAGTGTGTGATGTCAGTCTCGTGAGTGTGTGATGTCAGTCTCGTGAGTGTGTGATGTCAGTCTCGTGAGTGTGTGATGTCAGTCTCGTGAGTGTGTGATGTCAGTCTCGTGAGTGTGTGATGTCAGTCTCGTGAGTGTGTGATGTCAGTCTCGTGAGCGTGTGATGTCAGTCTCGTGAGCGTGTGATGTCAGTCTCGTGAGCGTGTGATGTCAGTCTCGTGAGTGTGTGATGTCAGTCTCGTGAGTGTGTGATGTCAGTCTCGTGAGTGTGTGATGTCAGTCTCGTGAGTGTGTGATGTCAGTCTCGTGAGTGTGTGATGTCAGTCTCGTGTGTGATGTCAGTCTCGTGTGTGATGTCAGTCTCGTGAGTGTAAGATGTCAGTCTCGTGAGTGTGTGATGTCAGTCTCGTGAGTGTGTGATGTCAGTCTCGTGAGTGTGTGATGTCATTCTCGTGAGTGTGTGATGTCAGTCTCGTGAGTGTGTGATGTCAGTCTCGTGAGTGTGTGATGTCAGTCTCGTGAGTGTGTGATGTCAGTCTCGTGAGTGTGTGATGTCAGTCTCGTGAGTGTGTGATGTCAGTCTCGTGAGTGTGTGATGTCAGTCTCGTGAGTGTGTGATGTCAGTCTCGTGAGTGTGTGATGTCAGTCTCGTGTGTGATGTCAGTCTCGTGAGTGTAAGATGTCAGTCTCGTGAGTGTGTGATGTCAGTCTCGTGAGTGTGTGATGTCAGTCTCGTGAGTGTGTGATGTCAGTCTCGTGAGTGTGTGATGTCAGTCTCGGGAGTGTGTGATGTCAGTCTCGTGAGTGTGTGATGTCAGTCTCGTGAGTGTGTGATGTCAGTCTCGTGAGTGTGTGATGTCAGTCTCGTGAGTGTGTGATGTCAGTCTCGTGAGTGTGTGATGTCAGTCTCGTGAGTGTGTGATGTCAGTCTCGTGAGTGTGTGATGTCAGTCTCGTGAGCGTGTGATGTCAGTCTCGTGAGCGTGTGATGTCAGTCTCGTGAGCGTGTGATGTCAGTCTCGTGAGTGTGTGATGTCAGTCTCGTGAGTGTGTGATGTCAGTCTCGTGAGCGTGTGATGTCAGTCTCGTGAGCGTGTGATGTCAGTCTCGTGAGCGTGTGATGTCAGTCTCGTGAGTGTGTGATGTCAGTCTCGTGAGTGTGTGATGTCAGTCTCGTGAGTGTGTGATGTCAGTCTCGTGAGTGTGTGATGTCAGTCTCGTGAGTGTGTGATGTCAGTCTCGTGATTGTGTGATGTCAGTCTCGTGAGTGTGTGATGTCAGTCTCGTGAGTGTGTGATGTCAGTCTCGTGTGTGATGTCAATCTCGTGTGTGTAAGATGTCAGTCTCGTGAGTGTGTGATGTCAGTCTCGTGAGTGTGTGATGTCAGTCTCGTGAGTGTAAGATGTCAGTCTCGTGAGTGTGTGATGTCAGTCTCGTGAGTGTGTGATGTCAGTCTCGTGAGTGTGTGATGTCAGTCTCGTGAGTGTGTGATGTCAGTCTCGTGAGTGTGTGATGTCAGTCTCGTGAGTGTGTGATGTCAGTCTCGTGAGTGTGTGATGTCAGTCTCGTGAGTGTGTGATGTCAGTCTCGTGAGTGTGTGATGTCAGTCTCGTGAGCTGGATATTCAATAAAAAAAGACATTTATATATTATTTTCACTCTGAAGATGTAAAGTAAATAAATAAACAGAAAAATAATAGAAAATAAAAGAGAAATAAAGAGAGAAAGAAAAATATGTAAATGCAAATATATGAGTGGTCAGTCTGGTGATAATCCGAGGTGTTGACCACCTGGTCATCACCACCTTCAACACTGTGTGCGAGAACCACCTGGTCATCACCACCTCCAACACTGTGTGCGAGAACCACCTGGTCATCACCACCTCCAACACTGTGTGCGAGAACCACCTGGTCATCACCACCTTCAACACTGTGTGCGAGAACCACCTGGTCATCACCACCTTCAACACTGTGTGCGAGAACCACCTGGTCATCACCACCTCCAACACTGTGTGCTAGAACCACCTGGTCATCACCACCTCCAACACTGTGTGCGAGAACCACCTGGTCATCACCACCTCCAACACTGTGTGCGAGAACCACCTGGTCATCACCACCTTCAACACTGTGTGCGAGAACCACCTGGTCATCACCACCTTCAACACTGTGTGCGAGAACCACCTGGTCATCACCACCTCCAACACTGTGTGCGAGAACCACCTGGTCATCACCACCTCCAACACTGTGTGCGAGAACCACCTGGTCATCACCACCTCCAACACTGTGTGCGAGAACCACCTGGTCATCACCACCTCCAACACTGTGTGCGAGAACCACCTGGTCATCACCACCTCCAACACTGTGTGCGAGAACCACCTGGTCATCACCACCTCCAACACTGTGTGCGAGAACCACCTGGTCATCACCACCTCCAACACTGTGTGCGAGAACCACCTGGTCATCACCACCTCCAACACTGTGTGCGAGAACCACCTGGTCATCACCACCTCCAACACTGTGTGCGAGAACCACCTGGTCATCACCACCTCCAACACTGTGTGCGAGAACCACCTGGTCATCACCACCTCCAACACTGTGTGCGAGAACCACCTGGTCATCACCACCTCCAACACTGTGTGCGAGAACCACCTGGTCATCACCACCTCCAACACTGTGTGCGAGAACCACCTGGTCATCACCACCTCCAACACTGTGTGCGAGAACCACCTGGTCATCACCACCTCCAACACTGTGTGCGAGAACCACCTGGTCATCACCACCTCCAACACTGTGTGCGAGAACCACCTGGTCATCACCACCTCCAACACTGTGTGCGAGAACCACCTGGTCATCACCACCTCCAACACTGTGTGCGAGAACCACCTGGTCATCACCACCTCCAACACTGTGTGCGAGAACCACCTGGTCATCACCACCTCCAACACTGTGTGCGAGAACCACCTGGTCATCACCACCTCCAACACTGTGTGCGAGAACACTACCTGATTTTATCTATGGAATTCTTAGTGACCACTAACGGTACCCCATTTACATTTTGACAGACAACTGTGATATGATACAAGATAATAGTAGGAATGGTGGCGACTGACGCAGCAGGTCACAGTGACCTAAGTCATTTTAATTGTAAAAATATTAAATATTCGTATCGATATATATATATATATATATATATATATATATATATATATATATATATATATATATATATATATCTATATATATATATATATATATATATATATATATATATATATAAGGTTCGATTAGATAACCTCCCCACACAACCTCCCTTCACACCCTCCCCTCGCAACCTCCAGCACAACCTCCCCTCGCAACCTCCAGCGCAACCTCCCCTCGCAACCTCCAGCACAACCTCCCCTCGCAACCTCCAGCACAACCTCCCCTCGGAACCTCCAGCGCAACCTCCCCTCGCAACCTCCAGCACAACCTCCCCTCGCAACCTCCAGCGCAACCTCCCCTCGCAACCTCCAGCACAACCTCCCCTCGCAACCTCCAGCACAACCTCCCCTCGCAACCTCCAGCACAACCTCCCCTCACACCCTCAACACAGCCTCAAATCCAGACTCGCCCTATAAACCTTAGCTCGACTGGGACAAATTATTGCTACTGGCAGAACGTGTGTAAAATGCTGTTAGAAGCCAGACCTGTGGTAGTGGGTTAGTGATGGTGGGTTGGTGGTAGTGAGTCAGTGGTGGTGGATTAGTGGTGCTGGGTCAGTGGTGGTGGTGGGTTAGTTGGTGTGGCTTAATGGGGGTGGGTTAGTGGAGGTGAGGTTGGGTTATTGCTGGATGAGGGTGGATTATTATCCGGTTAAGGTGGGTTATTGTTATGATCAGGGCGGGTTATTGTTATGATGAGAGTGGGTTAGTGTTATGATGATGGTGGGTTAGTGTTATGATGATGGTGGGTTAGTGTTATGATGAGGGTGGGTTAGTGTTATGGTGAGGGTGGGTTAGTGTTATGATGAGGGTGGGTTAGAGTTATGATGGTGGGTTAGTGTTATGATGATGGCGGGTTAGTGTTATGATGAGGGTGGGTTAGTGTTATGATGATGGTGGGTTAGTGTTATGATGATGGTGGGTTAGTGTTATGATGATGGTGGGTTAGTGTTATGATGATGGTGGGTTAGTGTTATGATGATGGTGGGTTAGTGTTATGATGATGGCGGGTTAGTGTTATGGTGAGGGTGGGTTAGTGTTATGATGAGGGTGGGTTAGTGTTATGGTGAGGGTGGGTTAGTGTTATGATGAGGGTGGGTTAGTGTTATGACGAGGGTGGGTTAGTGTGGCGGTAGAGAAGGTTGAGGTGGAGTGGAATGCTCGTGAGAAAGGCGTGGGAGGACGTGGTTTGGAAGTGACAAAGGCGTGGGAGGACGTGGATAGGGAGTGGGAAAGGCGGGGGAGGACATGGATTGTGTTGGAGTATTACACTCTAAGAAAAGTGTCGTGGGAGAATCATAAACTGACCATGGGAGAGCTGTGAGAGAGTAGTGAGAGAGGTGTGGGAGACAAGCCTGGGAGTGTCGTAGAGAGGTGTGGGAGAGTAGTGGGAGACAAGCCTGGGAGAGTCGTGAGAGGGGTGTGGGAGAGTAGCAGGAGAGCTGCGGGAGAGTCATGGGAGAGTCATGGGGGTCATGGGAGAGTCATGGGAGAGTCATGGGGGTCATGGGAGAGTCATGGGAGCTACAGTAAACATCAGGCAGAATAATTAAAATTTTGTGTTCAATCTTAATAAAAAACTAACCATTATAAATTCAATTATTTATCTCTTTCAAAATAAACACTCAATATGTCAACACTGTATACTGGCCAGCAGTAACAACCTGGTTGATCAGACCCTGATCCAACATGAGGCCTGGTCTCAGACCGAGTCGCGGGGGCGTTGACCCCCAAAACCCTCTCCAGGTAAACTCCAGGATCTATTTGAGAGAGAGAGAGAGAGAGAGAGAGAGAGAGAGAGAGAGAGAGAGAGAGAGTGTGTGTGTGTGTGTGTGTGTGTATATATATAAAAGGTCTTAAAGGTGGTCTTAAGCACCTTGAGTATCATTACTACATTGACTTCCCAGACAGCGAACTTCTTTAATGTGCGTCTTTGATACACAAACTATAGTAAAGGCACTTTAGTGACAACACTTTGGTGACAACACTTTGGTGACAACACTTTGGTGACGGCACTTTAGTGACAACACTTTGGTGACAACATTTTGGTGACGGCACTTTGATGACAACACTTTAGTGACAACACTTTAGTGACAACACTTTGGTGACAACACTTTAGTGACAACACTTTGGTGACGGCACTTTAGTGACAACACTTTGGTGACGGCACTTTAGTGACAACACTTTGGTGACGGCACTTTAGTGACAACACTTTGGTGACGACACTTTGGTGACGACACTTTGGTGACAACACTTGACCTAAACACTCCCTTCACCAACACTTGCCCTCAACACTCCCTTCACCAACACTTGCCCTCAACACTCCCTTCACCAACACTTGCCCTCAACACTCCCTTCACCACCACTTGCCCTCAACACTCCCTTCATCAACAATTACCCTCAACACTCCCTTCACCAACACTTGCCCTCAACACTCCTTTCACCAACACTTGCCCTCAACACTCCCTTCACCAACACTTCCTCTCAACACTCCCTTCACCAACACTTGCTCTCAACACTCCCTTCACCAACACTTGCTCTCAACACTCCCTTCACCAACACTTGCTCTCAACACTCCCTTCACCAACACTTGCTCTCAACACTCCCTTCACCAACACTTGCCCTCAACACTCCCTTCACCAACACTTGATCTCAACACTCCCTTCACCAACACTTGATCTCAACACTCCCTTCACCAACATTTGCTCTCAACGCTCCCTTCACCAACATTTGCTCTCAACACTCCCTTCACCAACACTTGTCCTCAACACTCCCTTCACCAACACTTACTCTCAACACTCCCTTCACCAACACTTGCTCTCAACACTCCCTTCATCAACACTTGCTCTCAACACTCCCTTCACCAACACTTGCTCTCAACACTCCCTTCACCAACACTTGCTCTCAACACTCCCTTCACCAACACTTGCTCTCAACACTCCCTTCACCAACACTTGCTCTCGACACTCCCTTCACCAACACTTGCCCTCAACACTCCCTTCAACAACGCTCACCAACACTTGCCTTCAGCATTCCCTTCACCAACACTTGCTCTCAACACTCCCTTCACCAACACGAAAGCAAAAGACTTGGCAGACGATGCAACATCCCCCCAATGAAAAGCAGGGGTGTCACTAGCACGTTAAGAGACCATACAATAAGTGTCAGGGGTCCGAGACTGTTCAACTGCCTCCCAGCTCACATAAGGGGGATTACCAACAGACCCCTGGCAGTCTTCAAGCTGGCACTGGACAAGCACCTAAAGTCGGTTCCTGACCAGCCGGGCTGTGGCTCGTACGTTGGTTTGCGTGCAGCCAGCAGCAGCAGCCTGGTTGATCAGGCTCTGATCCACCAGGAGGCCTGGTTACAGACCGGGCCGCGGGGGCGTTGACCCCCGGAACTCCAGGTAAACTCCAGGTAAACAACACTTTGATGACTGCACTTTAGTGACAACACTGTGGTGATGGCACTTTAGTGACAACACTTTGGTGACGGCACTTTGGTGACAACTCTTTGGTGACAACACTTTGGTGACGGCACTTTAGTGACAACACTTTGGTGACAGCACTTTAGTGACAACACTTTAGTGACAACACTTTAGTGACAACACTTTAGTGACAACACTTTGGTGACAACACTATGGTGACAACACTTTGGTGACGGCACTTTGGTGACGGCACTTTGGTGACAACACTTTGGTGACAACACTTTGGTGACAGCACTTTGGTGACAGCACTTTGGTGACAGCACTTTGGTGACAACACTTTGGTGACAACACTTTGGTGACGGCAATATGGTGACGGCACTTTGGTGACGGCACTTTGGTGACGGCACTTTGGTGACGGCACTTTGGTGACGGCACTTTGGTGACGGCACTTTGGTGACGGCAATATGGTGACGGCAATATGGTGACGGCACTTTGGTGACGGCACTTTGGTGACGGCACTTTGGTGACGGCACTTTGGTGACGGCACTTTGGTGACGGCACTTTGGTGACGGCACTTTGGTGACGGCACTTTGGTGACGGCACTTTGGTGACGGCACTTTGGTGACGGCACTTTGGTGACGGCACTTTGGTGACGGCACTTTGGTGACGGCACTTTGGTGACGGCACTTTAGTGACAACACTTTGGTGACGGCACTTTGGTGACGGCACTTTAGTGACAACACTTTGGTGACGGCACTTTGGTGACGGCACTTTGGTGACGGCACTTTGGTGACGGCAATTTAGTGACGGCACTTTAGTGACGGCAATTTAGTGACGGCACTTTAGTGACGGCACTTTAGTGACGGCACTTTAGTGACGGCACTTTAGTGACGGCACTTTAGTGACGGCACTTTAGTGACGGCACTCTAGTGACGGCACTTTAGTGACGGCACTTTATTGTGAACATTTCACTAAAAAAATATCTGGGACAGCACTACAGAGTGAACTCTTCAGAGGGACCACTTAAGAGGCACGTAAGTTACCCCCGTCTTTTAATAACACGTTCATTTTTCCCCTATTATGTACCTTACCTGGAATTTACCTGGAGAAGTTTTCGAGAGGTCAACGCCCCCCGCGGCTCGGTCTGAGACCTTGTTTATAATTACAGCCAAATTTACTTTGTTTCGTCAGGTGAAGTCTAGAATCTTTCCATAATTCATGGTATAACTTCACAAATCTTTGAGGACCATTGTGTTGTAGAGGTCTGACCTCTACAACACATGTATATAAAGACTATATAAATTATAGTATGTTAAGATCTCCCCAGAGAATACACAATGAAAATCACAGGTTAGAAAATATTACAAAATATTACAAAGAACACAGTGCAGAGAACACGGTATGGACAACACTGAAGGGCTAATTGCAGTCATAAAGTGCAGAGAACAATGTATAGAACACCGTACTTAAAACACAATTCAGAGATTATTGCACAGAGAACGCTGTAGACAACTCAATAGAGAGCGGACACTGTAGAGAGAATCTAGAGAGCGGACACTGTAGAGAGAGTGTAGAGAGCGGACACTGCAGAGAGAATGTAGAGAGTGGACACTGTAGAGAGAGTGTAGAGAGAGTGTAGAGCGGACACTGTAGAGAGAATGTAGAGAGCGGACACTGTAGAGAGAGTGTAGAGAGCGGACACTGTAGAGAGAGTGTAGAGAGCGGACACTGTAGAGAGAGTGTAGAGAGCGGACACTGTAGAGAGAGTGTAGAGAGCGGACACTGCAGAGAGAGTGTAGAGAGCGGACACTGCAGAGAGAGTGTAGAGATGGAACACTGTAGAGAGAGCAGACTATATGGGCTTCAAATTTTCGAACTGGTTACTGAGGTCATTCCCAGCATCCTGGAATGCCTCAGATAACTTGCACAATCCTCTGCGGTGTTGCATCAAACGGTCATAGTAATGTGCTTCCTAATTAATTAGACGACGACCGAGAGTGTGATTCAAGATTATAGTTGTACATCTGCCAATTTTATGTCTAAAATAATGTGAAATTTCCATTCCTGTTTACTCAGGTTAATTATATTGTTGTCCACACCTATCAACAGCTTCAGTGTGTAATGGCTGATGTATCAACAGCCGTGTGTTAAATGGACAAAGCCTGTTCCTTAAGTGGAAGTAACCTGACTAGGTAGGTCATTGGTCTAAACCGTGGAGTGACATGGACCTGCCTCGCATGGGTCAGTAGGCCTGCTGCAGTGTTTCTTATGTTCTTATTCTGATCGCCTTGAAATTTTCAACTCGGGTGTATTTAAAGGTGGCTCGTGGCCTGGTAGGCAAGCTCTCCCTTCACACGTTGAGTATCCAGGTTCGATTCCCAGCAAGGGTGACAACATTGGGAGTGTTTCGTTTCACCGGTTATCCATGTTCACCCATCAGTAAAATGGGTACCTGGGCGTTAGTGGAATGGTATGGGTCGCATCCCGGGACAAAACTGACCTAATTTGCTCTAAATACTCTGCATAACAAGAGGCTTCCAATATAATAGTACGTAATTGTAGAAATAACAAATATTATTGTAACTAATTTCCAGAAAGGAGGTTCCACATTTTTTTATTACTGATTACATTAGGTCATATTCATTAAATAAGCTGTGATACTATTTCTATTCAGTTAATTAAGGCTGCCTTGTCTTATCGGCTTCGATGTATTATCGTGGATATATTCCATCATCAGCAGGTGGACACGATGACACTTTACAATGCCCATTTCAAATTGTAATGAAATTCTTAACGAAAGTTGGAATCACTACCTGATTTCATGTTTAGTATGTACATTAAGTTAACAATTCTATTAAATAAATTGGTTTTTATGAAATAATTAGATTTTTTTTTTGTAGTAGGCTACAAAATTGGACTTTTTTTTTTTTAGAGGGTGAGGGGGGGTCTTTATATGGACCAATTTGCCGATTTTACATTTTTTTATCAAATTGTACTTAAAATAAAACACAAAATCAAATGTTTTTTCTAGGATTATAGACAATATTAAATTAAAACGAAATGGAAAAAAAAATAATTTAAATGTATAAAACTCTCGTTTTTAAAGTATTTTTAAGTTTCACAAATTTAGTGAACCGTTAATTCTGAATGACGTTATGCCTGAGCCTTATTCAATAGGCTTCAGATTATGGTCAGACATTACTAAGTGAAGGTCTGTAGAACAATTCACGACAGCAGGTGCCTTAGGTCACTTTTGTTTAGACAATTCCTGAAATGTCTTCCGCGAGACAACCTTAGAAAGCCTCTTCAGATTGGCTTCAAAATTTTAGTACTCGTGTATTCTACCTAGAACAAATGTTGGGGTTGTTAATACAATGTGTAGAGGCTGTGTTGTCGCCTTTAATCTCGAACTGGCATATTGTAATCTACTCTTATATTGTTTTACCTTAATACTGTTATTTGACTCTTGATCCAAGAAACTAAACTTATCCTGCCCTTCTTGGGCCGAATTCTAAAGGCGCAATATGATCCTTACTGTTTTAGTGCTTCTGATTAATATAACTTTTTAATAGCTGACTCATCTAATAAATGTAGGTGTAAATTTGATTGTATTCTGTGAGATAAATAGAGAATGTCTTTTCTGGTCAGCTATTCACTTTTGTCACTGCAATGGAGTCTACAGTCACAATAATAGACTTGTATGTGGGCCGTAATAAATTTTCCCACAAAGTTGTACCACCAAAAGTGAACCAGAATATTTATTAAACCTCAAAATATGTTTGGGAAGGTGTGATTTATTACACTAGAGCACACACACACACACACACACACACATATATATATATATATATATATATATATATATATATATATATATATATATATATATATATAGAGTATGTAGGAAAGAGGGAAATTTTTTTCCCAGTAAAAGTAGGCCTTAGACAAGGATGTGTGATGTCACCGTGGTTGTTTAATATATTTATAGATGGGGTTGTAAGAGAAGTAAATGCGAGGGTCTTGGCAAGAGGCGTGGAGTTAAAAGATAAAGAATCACACACAAAGTGGGAGTTGTCACAGCTGCTCTTTGCTGATGACACTGTGCTCTTGGGAGATTCTGAAGAGAAGTTGCAGAGATTGGTGGATGAATTTGGTAGGGTGTGCAAAAGAAGAAAATTAAAGGTGAATACAGGAAAGAGTAAGGTTATGAGGATAACAAAAAGATTAGGTGATGAAAGATTGAATATCAGATTGGAGGGAGAGAGTATGGAGGAGGTGAACGTATTCAGATATTTGGGAGTGGACGTGTCAGCGGATGGGTCTATGAAAGATGAGGTGAATCATAGAATTGATGAGGGAAAAAGAGTGAGTGGTGCACTTAGGAGTCTGTGGAGACAAAGAACTTTGTCCTTGGAGGCAAAGAGGGGAATGTATGAGAGTATAGTTTTACCAACGCTCTTATATGGGTGTGAAGCGTGGGTGATGAATGTTGCAGCGAGGAGAAGGCTGGAGGCAGTGGAGATGTCATGTCTGAGGGCAATGTGTGGTGTGAATATAATGCAGAGAATTCGTAGTTTGGAAGTTAGGAGGAGGTGCGGGATTACCAAAACTGTTGTCCAGAGGGCTGAGGAAGGGTTGTTGAGGTGGTTCGGACATGTAGAGAGAATGGAGCGAAACAGAATGACTTCAAGAGTGTATCAGTCTGTAGTGGAAGGAAGGCGGGGTAGGGGTCGGCCTAGGAAGGGTTGGAGGGAGGGGGTAAAGGAGGTTTTGTGTGCGAGGGGCTTGGACTTCCAGCAGGCATGCGTGAGCGTGTTTGATAGGAGTGAATGGAGACAAATGGTTTTTAATACTTGACGTGCTGTTGGAGTGTGAGCAAAGTAACATTTATGAAGGGATTCAGGGAAACCGGCAGGCCGGACTTGAGTCCTGGAGATGGGAAGTACAGTGCCTGCACTCTGAAGGAGGGGTGTTAATGTTGCAGTTTAAAAACTGTAGTGTAAAGCACCCTTCTGGCAAGACAGTGATGGAGTGAATGATGGTGAAAGTTTTTCTTTTTCGGGCCACCCTGCCTTGGTGGGAATCGGCCGGTGTGATAATAAAAAAAAAAAAAAAATAATAATATATATATATATATATATAAAGTCCATTAAGAATTAAAGATCCCTCAAAAGATGTTTAAGAAGGTGTGATTTATTACACTAAAGCACATACATATCTAAGTCCATTAAGAATTAAAGATCCTTATTTTGAACTAAGCCCCCAGTTTCCCCTTGAATCTTATACTTCGACAGTATTGTGTCTTTACAAGTTACAGTGATTGAGCAAATACTTTATGCACTAGGTACACTGTGGAGAAACATATAAGGTATATAGATAATATAAGATCACATAATCCACTTAGCAACAACACCCTAAATATCCTATCCAAGATAAACGCAACACTGTGAAGCAGTAGTTAACATCTTGACTAACGAGAGCAAACACGGAACAGCAATACTGCTAACATCCTCTGGCGTCCTATTTATAATACTAAGCAGTGTTCCCTATCCAGGTTTGGTGATTTGTAGATCACATCAAAGATTATTTTTTTTATTATCCCTTGAGACATTGTAGCTGCTTTTATTTTTCGTCTAATGTTAGTCTAAATTGTCCTTGACATACTTCACCATTATTCTTGTTGACTCGATAAGTGTGGAATAATTTATATCACTATGGCACTGAGCAGGCATATCCTTAGCTCTCAAGTTTAAGTAAATATCTGTAGGTTCTATTATGTGAAATTTATCTTAGCTTGTCTATCTTATTTTTAGTGCTATTGTTAGCATAGTGAACCTTAAGGGAATCAGTCTCATCTTCCTACTTTGACCAGTTCTAGTTCTTTTATTAGTAATTATGCGAAGGACTATTCTGTTTTTGAATATATTCCTGAGGTATCCTTGTATTTGTTTTTGCTTCTTTCTTCCCTAATGCTCCTACCTTTTCTGTTTTCCACTCACACCCATTCCTCTATCAGTTTAAAGTTTTATACAACTCGGCAGCATCCACCTCAACAAAGTTGGCTGACGCTTCCACCCCTGACCCTTGAGAGATGTATTCCATTCTATACATAAAAATTATCCAAGGTGTCAATGAATGTTATTGCAATATATTTGCACTACTTGTCTAACAGCAATTTACATCGGCTTCCCTAGACATTCATTCATTACCAACTCTTCTAGGCAAAATGCTTCATAAGAACAAGATTCCTTAGACCTATTTGAATTTTGCTGCTGTCTTGAATTTGACTAACAATCTTTGTCTCCTAATATCACTTTTTCCAGTTATGAAGATAAGCTTGTTCCCAATACCTGACATGGTATTACTCAACTTGTTAATTATGTATCCAGCTCCAGAGACATCTACACCCTGTGTCTCACCTTCCAATCTTCGTTACAGAAGGTGCACTCCATATATCTAACTTGTGAGTCGCCAATTAAGAGAATATCTTTCATTAATGAAGACGCTTACCTTTATCATTGTAGGCCACTCTTTATTAGACCTGGAGCGCTGAAAAGCGATTTACTTCCTTTAAATTTGCTTCTTTAACCAAACTCAATTTGATTTTTTGCCGTTTACTGGGAACCACTTTGTATTTGCTTCTGTTACCACCCTCCTATACACACTTGTTTCCTGTTGCTTTGACATTCAATATTACTTTTATCCGAGAGAATTTTCAATTTCTTTTTTTTCCTCCTTGAGAAGTAAAACCAATTTTAAGATTTCTCTTTTAATCCCTTAAACTCTGACTTTAAAGCACTACGAAAGCAAGAAATGTTATCACTGTAACACACCCGATTAATTCCCCAAAGAAGTGACAGACAAGGTTGTATTATCCCAGAGGAGACTTCATAATAGATACCAGCAGACATAACAGTTAAGTCAATACAAGAAAGCAAATTCTGGGGGAAAAAACATGGAGAAATTAAGGGATGAACTAAACCCCAGAATGCAGTAAGGTTTGCCAGAGACCAAATAAGCCAAAAAAATATTAATTCTAATCGTGATAAATTATCAACAAATACGAAGAGCAGTGGTTCACTCAGAAATGCAGAGGCGTATTATAAACAGAAAAAGGGATAAGCAGAAGAATTAGAAAACATACAAGAATAGAAAGGAAGTGTGAAAGAAAGTTTAAGAACGATATACTGTATTATCAAAGATCAAAAATGAATCGAAATTATTCCTTTGCTATATTTGAAAAAAAGATGGAAGAAAAATGACAAAGTTTGTCATAAGATTACAAGAATTTTTAAAAGAAGAAAGCAGAGAATTTCTTAAAGGCACTGTAACTTGAACAGAACATTTGGAACTAGAAATCGTAAGCACACTCAAAAAGCAATGGGACTGAAAACAAATCCCCATGGGTGCTGAGAGAAGAAGCGGGATCATGTGTGATGCATAGCTAAGGTAAACATTTACTCAATCTGTCCAATCAGGGAAACTGCCGGAAAATTACAAAAAGGTCAGTGTGGTCTGCATAAATAACACTGGGACAGACGAAAGGAACTCGGCTGAAGGTCAGTAGCTCTAACATGCATGTTGTCAAAGCTTTTGTAAAGGGTTCTAAGTAAAAGAATATTAAAGCATTTTTGAAGCTAATTCTTTAGAGAACACATGATGGACCTGAGGATGGAAAACCTCTCACGAATTTACTAGAGTTCTTTGACAGAGTCGAAAGACAAATTGAAGACTATAAAAAAACAATTGATACAGAACTTCATTAGAGATTAATAAAAAATAGAAGAAATAAGGAGGTTTAAAAAGCAGAGCGCTGCAGTGAATCAGGAACTTCCTGACAGGCAGGAGGTGTCATGTAGGATCCCTTAAGAATCTGTACTGGACCTTTTTTTTTCCCAGTATATATCAACGAACTACCAGAAGAGATTGAATCTTACAGTTTGTTGATGTAAAACTAATGAGACGAATAAAGGAAGAGTGCAAAGTTAAATTCCAACGAGACCACAACAGAATCTGGATGGAGTTCAACATCGAACTTCCAGAGTTCAATCCAAACAAATGAGGAAGAGGATACACTTAACACTGTATACCATTGACTAAGAGGAGTTAGTAATAACAGAGAATAGAAAGAACCTGGGATAAACATAACACTAAAGTATATCGCTAGAATTACCCATAAACCGTATAATGTCAGCGGCATATGCAAGATTATTAAACTTAAGAAAAGCATTCAGGAAGTTACAAAAATCTCTTTTGGAATTTTATGCACGCCATATGATAGTTCAATCAATATGGAGCCCATCAAAATATCAAAACTTGGTCAAGCATGTAAAGGAGCTCGTAAATGTCCGAAGGTTTGCAACCAAGGGTGTCCAGTAACTCGGTCGCTGGCGCACTCAGTTCGCACATTGAGGTCCGGAGTTCGAATCTCCGGTACGGCTGGAAAACATTAGGGACGTATTTCCATAAAACACCTGCTGTCGCTGTTCACCCATCGGTATAAAATGGGTACCTGGGTGTTAGTCAACTGTTGTGAGTAGCATCCTGGGACAAAACTGAGCGAATTTGCCTGAAATGCTCAGTTCTGTTTGTGACTTGAAAAAGCCCACTGTGTGGGCGAAACGTAGTCATTAAAGGATCACATTATACTGCATTTGTGTTTATATTCTCAGCATGGATTCACGAGAGGTCGTTCCTGCCTGACAAACTTACTGACGTTCTTCAATAGAACATTTGAGGCAGTTGACAGTGATAAGGAATATGATATTGTTTGGAAATAAATGGTATAAAATACCGACACAATGGCAATATAAACACAAATGCAGTATAATGTGATCCTTTATTGACTACGTTTCGCCCACACAGTGGGCTTTTTTTCTGTTTGTGACTTGAAAAAGCCCACTGTGTGGGCGAAACGTAGTCAATAAAGGATCACATTATACTGCATTTGTGTTTATATTGCCATGATATTGTTTATTTGGATTTTAGTAAAGCCTTCGACAGAGTACCTCACAAGAGACTCTTAAGAAAAGTGGCAGCTCATGGTATAGGAGGTAAAGTTCTAGCATGGATTGAGGCATGGCTTACCAATAGAAAGCAGAGAGTTACCATTAATGGAGTGAAATCAGAATGGGGATTAGTCACTAGTGGCGTTCCACAAGGATCAGTTTTAGGCCCTCTCTTGTTCATAATTTACATTAATGACCTTGATGAAGGGATTACTAGTGACATGAGTAAGAACATAAGAACATAAGAAAAGGAGGAACACTGCAGGAGGCCTGCTGGCCCATACTAGGCAGGTCCTTTACAATTCATCCCACTAACAAAACATTTGCCCAACCCAATTTTCAATGCCACCCAAGAAATAAGCTCTGATGTGAAAGTCCCACTCAAATCCAACCCCTCCCACTCATGTACTTATCCAACCTAGATTTGAAACTACCCAAAGTCCCAGCCTCAATAACCCAACTAGGTAGACTGTTCCACTCATCAACTACCCTATTTCCAAACCAATACTTTCCTATGTCCTTTCTAAATCTAAACTTACCTAATTTAAATCCATTACTGCGCGTTCTCTCTTGGAGAGACATCCTCAAGACCTTATTAATATCCCCTTTATTTATACCTATCTTCCACTTATACACTTCGATCAGGTCTCCCCTCATTCTTCGTCTAACAAGTGAATGTAACTTAAGAGTCTTCAATCTTTCTTCATAAGGAAGATTTCTGATGCTATGTATTAATTTAGTCATCCTACGCTGAATGTTTTCTAACGAATTTATGTCCATT
The DNA here is from genome assembly GCF_038502225.1 of Cherax quadricarinatus. Classification (NCBI taxonomy): domain Eukaryota; kingdom Metazoa; phylum Arthropoda; class Malacostraca; order Decapoda; family Parastacidae; genus Cherax; species Cherax quadricarinatus. The sequence goes on along the minus strand of NC_091354.1, from coordinate 21,341,344 downwards.
TTGTAATACGGAGACCAGAACTGAGCTGCATAATCTAGGTGAGGCCTTACTAATGATGTATAAAGCTGCAGTATGACCTCTGGACTTCTGTTGCTTACACTTCTTGATATAAATCCCAGTAATCTATTTGCCTTATTACGTACGCTTAGGCATTGCTGTCTTGGTTTAAGGTTGCTGCTCACCATAACCCCCAAGTCCTTCTCGCAATCTGTATGGCTAAGTTCTACATCATTTAATTTATAAGTACTAGTGTTATGGGCACTCCCAAGCCTCAGAACCTTGCATTTATCTACATTGAACTGCATCTGCCACTTTTCTGACCAAGAATAGAGTTTGTTTAAATCCTCCTGAAGTTCCCTAACATCTACGTTTGAATCAATTATCCTACCTATCTTTGTGTCATCGGCGAATTTGCTCATATCACTAGTAATTCCCTCATCAAGATCATTGATAATACATTGATGATACAAAGATAGGCCGTATAATTCACTCTGAGGAGGATATCAATGAATTCCAGGACGATTTGAACAAATTAATGTCTTGGTCTGAGAAATGGCAGATGAAGTTTAATGTGGATAAGTGTAAGGTACTTGCCCTTGGTAATGAAAATAACCCTCGAAGCTATAATCTAGGTGAAGTAGAGCTTGGTCATACAGAATGTGAAAAAGACTTGGGAGTCATGGTAAGCAGAAATCTAAAGCCAAGACAGCAGTGTCTCAGTGTGCACAACAAGGCCAACAGATTACTTGGATTTATCTCAAGAAGTATAAGTAACAGAAGTCCAAAGTTATCTTACAGCTCTATACATCACTAGTGAGGCCTCATTTAGATTATGCTGCTCAGTTTTGGTCCCCTTACTACAGGATGGACATAGACTCATTAGAGAACATACAGAGAAGAATGACTAAAATGATTTACTGTGTAAGGAACCTCCCGTATGAAGATAGACTTAAAGCCTTAAATCTCCACTCTCTGGAGAGGCGTAGAATGAGGGGAGATATCATTGAAGTGTATAAGTGGATGACGGGCATAAACAAGGGAGACATTGTGCAAGAAAGGTATAAAATACCGACAATATGAAAGTTAAGACACATGTGCAACATCTGGATATCTTTATTGTAGACGTTTCGCCATCCAGTGGCTTTATCAATACAGATTCTGGGACATGGTAGGAAGACAGTAGAACTATATACAGGGGATGAGGTAATCGGTCCCTCGGCCTTGGAGTTGGTGTTCGCAGCATCGTGGTGGAGGGGAGTCTGGAGCAAGGGCGGGAGGACTGACGGTTGTGTGGGCGTCGGTGGGGAGGGACGGGCAGCAGACGGGGGCGGTGGGTGGTGGGCGGGATTCCCCAGTGGAAGTAGGTCCTGCTGCAACTAACCCATCTCTTTGGGAAGGACCTACTTCCACTGGGGAGTCCCGCCTACCGGTGGCTGCCCTCGTCTGCTGCCCGTCCCTCTCCACTGACGCCTATGTGACCGTCAGTCTTCTTGCCTTTGCTCCAGATTCTCCTCCACCGCGATGCTGTGAACACTGGCTCCAGGGCCGAGGGACTGATTACCTCATCTTTTGTATATAGTTCTGCTGTCTTCCTGTTGTGTCCTGGAATCTGTATTGATAAAGCCACTGGATGGCGAAACGTCTACAATAAAGATATCCAGATGTTGCACATGTGTCTTAACTTTCAAGGGAGACATTAATAAAGTACTGAGGGTGTCGAACCAGGTAAGAACCAGGAATAATGGATTTAAGTTGGATAAATTTAGATTTAGAAAGGACATAGGTAAGTACTGGTTTTCTAACAGAGTTGTAGATGCGTGGAACAGTCTTCCCAGTGGGGTGATAGACGTTAGGACCTTGGGTAGCTTTAAGAAGAGACTGGACAAATATATGAGTGGGAGGGGCTGGGTTTGATTGGTGTCAAGGGGTACGGGAGTTATTTCTTGAGTAGCTTTAGGTAGATGTCGTTTTGATAAGGACCTGCCTCGTATGGGCCAGTAGGCCTTCTGCAGTGTTCCTACATTCTTATGTTCTTATGTTCTTATAACAAGCGGCTTTCTATATAGTAATATGTCATTGATGTTAGCTAGGCCTGTATATCTTATACATGTACTTGTAGAAATAGATATTATTATTATTATTATTATTATTATTATTATTATTATTACCAGATTAGCATAAAATCTGTGAGGAACGCACTTACAGGAGAGGCTGAAGGATGAAGAATTAGACACAGTGAAACATCTGGGTATCTTTATTGTAGACGTTTCGCCATCCAGTGACTGTATGAATACAAACTGACGGACATAACTACAGGACAGAACCTGACGACCTGGGTGAAGAGAACGAGGAAAAATATAATTACCCCCACAAAACCTGAAGCGGAATTGACTGGGAAGATAGGTACAGACTTTTTGAATTAGGAGGAATCAAGAGAACGAGGAGAAAGCTGATGACATGTAGGAAAGTAATTCTTTTGTTTCATGGTGGCCGAAAAGTGGAATGATGTAAATAAGAAAGGCGATTTCTGGGTCACCATACCACCACGACCCGGTCCCAGACAAGTGCTAGTACACAGCTTCAAGAGTAGTCATGATGTACATAGTTCTACTGTCTTCAAGTTATGTCCTAGAATTTGTATTGATAAAGCCACTGGATGGCGAAACGTCTACAATAAAGATACCCAGATGTTGCACATGTGTCTTACTCTCATCATGAGGGACAAGAAGGTGGACATCAGTGATGCCGATCAATGTAACCTAGAAGGTGAGGAAAGAAGTTGAGTTTGGATCCCCGTAAACACACGGTGAATACAATGGCAATATAAACACAAATGCAGTATAATGTGATCCTTTATTGACTACGTTTCGCCCACACAGTGGGCTTTTTCAAGTCACAAACAGAACTAATTTCTGTCAGTAACACTATAAAGCAGAAATCCGGTAGTTACAGTATTTCAAAATTACTAAGCAAGAGGATATTACCCATCCTGGGAACTGGTGTTACTTGATGCCAGCAGGTCCCTCTCTAACCTCACCTCCTTAGTTCCATTACTACTACTACTACTACTACTACCACCTCTACCCACGCTTCACCTCACCTGACTCCCACCACTATATATATGTGTGTTTTCTCAGTTTTCTCTGTATTAGGACTGAAGAAGCCACTCGTGGCGAAACGTTTCCTTTAATAAATGTCCTGAACTGTACATAAGTGTCTTTTTCCACACACAAACAGAACTACCTGGGGTGGAAGGAACGCGAGTATTTATAGTCCGGCTGAGGTCAGGTGAAGAATGCTGCATCTGATGATGTACCGAGTGGGGTTGTAGAGTCTAAAAACTTGGGTAGCTTGGAAAGGAGATTGGATAAGTTTGTGAGCAGACCTTCTACAGTGTTCTTATGTGGGATAGCGATGAAGAAGTTTCTTGGCAAGTGGTTCAGCTATGTTATAGAAGCCACTATTCTGGTTGAAGTTGTCGGATATAGAAATAAGTGATGATTCCAGGATTCTTCGGTATTGAGTGTTGTCTTCTGTGGCGATAAGTCTTGAGTTTCTGTAGTTTATCAAGTGGTTGTGTGAATTACGGTGTTGTACGCAGGCATTCCTTGTGTCGTCAGACCTGCTTGCGTATTGGTGTTCTGAAATACGTGTTTGGAGGTCCCTTGATGTTTCGCCCACGTATAACTTGTTGCAGTCATTACAAGGGATTATGTATACCCCTGCAGAGGATGGAGGCTTGTCCTGCCTACTACTGGTGATGTCCTTGATGGTCGTGGTTGTGGAGGTAGATACTTGGAATGATGTTTTGGCAAAGATGTTGGAAACATGTTTGGCAATGGAGTTGGTGGGAAGGACTATGTATCTCTTCTCGGCAGTGTCTTCTCTGGGTGTGTTGAAGATGTTTAATGCTCGCCGTCTGCAGTCTCTGATGAAGTGACGAGGATAGTGGAGTTTAGAAAATATTTGTTCAATTATAGTGCATTCTTCCTCAAGGAACTCGTTGCTGCAGATTCTGAGTGCACGCAGGAAGAAGCCTATAATTACACCACGTTTGGTTTTGGTGTCGTGGTGAGAGTAGAAGTGGAGAAGATCGTTTTGGTTGGTGGGTTTTCGATAAACTTTAAAACGAAGTTCGTGGTCAGCTTTGCAGAGCAGGACATCAAGGAAAGGAAGAGTGTTGTCGACTTCTTCTTCAAGTGTGAACTGGATTGAAGGCTCGACCTGGTTGAGCTTGTCTTGGAGAGCTTGAACGTTGAAGCGTTTAGGAGTTATGAGGAGAATGTCGTCAACATAACGGAGCCAGGTGACAGACGAAGGAATAATGGTGGAGAAACGTTCGGCTTCTAGATGTTCCATGTATAGGTTCGCCAGGACTGCACTGAGTGGCGAACCCATGGGTAGTCCAAAAGTCTGCTGAAAGAGGTGATTTTCGAAAGAGAAACACGTAAAGCCAACACATAGTTCAACAAGGTCGATGAAATCGCTGGCTGGAATGGGAAGATCAAGTGAATCGTCAATTTTCCTGCGCAAGAGATCGATGGCTTGTGTAGTAGGTACTTTGGTGAATAGGGAAGTCACGTCAAGGCTGGAAAGTTTCTTGTTCCTGATGTTGATGTTGCGAATGCGATTGAGAAGATCACCTGAGTGTTTGAGATGTGCTGGACTGATAGTGCCCAAGAGTTTAGAGAGGTGTTTGGCGAGAATTCCTGAGAGCTGGTGGGGAGCACTGCCTATTCCCGAGGATATGGGCCTCAGTGGGATACCAGGCTTGTGAGTCTTTGGCAGGCCGTACATTCTGGCAGGTCTGGGGTTGCTGGGCATGGTGTGCAGGAGTTTCTTGCCTTGTTCTGAGCCCCTCAGAATGCGGCGAGTCCTTTGAAGAAAAGTTTTAGTAAGGTTGTCCACTTGGTTAGTTGTGAGAGGTTTGTAGGTATCTGGGTCATTAAGTAGATTGAGCATTTTGTTCCTGTAATCGTCAGTGTTCATGATAACAACACCACCTCCTTTATCAGCGGTGGTGACCCTGATGGTCGTGTCTTCTGCTAAACCTTTGAGTGCATTGATGTAACGTCGAGGTATGACTGGGGAGCTGCGTGTTGAGATGGCTGCTGAGATGATGCCTTGAAGATAGCCTTTTTGGAAGTCGGAGTCATTGTGTCTGTAGTTTTTGGCGATGAAATTGAGGTCTTGTTTTGGTTTCGTAATTCCTGTTGCGAATTTGAGGCCTAAGCAACAGGAATTACGAAACCAAAACAAGACCTCAATTTCATCGCCAAAAACTACAGACACAATGACTCCGACTTCCAAAAAGGCTATCTTCAAGGCATCATCTCAGCAGCCATCTCAACACGCAGCTCCCCAGTCATACCTCGACGTTACATCAATGCACTCAAAGGTTTAGCAGAAGACACGACCATCAGGGTCACCACCGCTGATAAAGGAGGTGGTGTTGTTATCATGAACACTGACGATTACAGGAACAAAATGCTCAATCTACTTAATGACCCAGATACCTACAAACCTCTCACAACTAACCAAGTGGACAACCTTACTAAAACTTTTCTTCAAAGGACTCGCCGCATTCTGAGGGGCTCAGAACAAGGCAAGAAACTCCTGCACACCATGCCCAGCAACCCCAGACCTGCCAGAATGTACGGCCTGCCAAAGACTCACAAGCCTGGTATCCCACTGAGGCCCATATCCTCGGGAATAGGCAGTGCTCCCCACCAGCTCTCAGGAATTCTCGCCAAACACCTCTCTAAACTCTTGGGCACTATCAGTCCAGCACATCTCAAACACTCAGGTGATCTTCTCAATCGCATTCGCAACATCAACATCAGGAACAAGAAACTTTCCAGCCTTGACGTGACTTCCCTATTCACCAAAGTACCTACTACACAAGCCATCGATCTCTTGCGCAGGAAAATTGACGATTCACTTGATCTTCCCATTCCAGCCAGCGATTTCATCGACCTTGTTGAACTATGTGTTGGCTTTACGTGTTTCTCTTTCGAGAATCACCTCTTTCAGCAGACTTTTGGACTACCCATGGGTTCGCCACTCAGTGCAGTCCTGGCGAACCTATACATGGAACATCTAGAAGCCGAACGTTTCTCCACCATTATTCCTTCGTCTGTCACCTGGCTCCGTTATGTTGACGACATTCTCCTCATAACTCCTAAACGCTTCAACGTTCAAGCTCTCCAAGACAAGCTCAACCAGGTCGAGCCTTCAATCCAGTTCACACTTGAAGAAGAAGTCGACAACACTCTTCCTTTCCTTGATGTCCTGCTCTGCAAAGCTGACCACGAACTTCGTTTTAAAGTCTATCGAAAACCCACCAACCAAAACGATCTTCTCCACTTCTACTCTCACCACGACACCAAAACCAAACGTGGTGTAATTATAGGCTTCTTCCTGCGTGCACTCAGAATCTGCAGCAACGAGTTCCTTGAGGAAGAATGCACTATAATTGAACAAATATTTTCTAAACTCCACTATCCTCGTCACTTCATCAGAGACTGCAGACGGCGAGCATTAAACATCTTCAACACACCCAGAGAAGACACTGCCGAGAAGAGATACATAGTCCTTCCCACCAACTCCATTGCCAAACATGTTTCCAACATCTTTGCCAAAACATCATTCCAAGTATCTACCTCCACAACCACGACCATCAAGGACATCACCAGTAGTAGGCAGGACAAGCCTCCATCCTCTGCAGGGGTATACATAATCCCTTGTAATGACTGCAACAAGTTATACGTGGGCGAAACATCAAGGGACCTCCAAACACGTATTTCAGAACACCAATACGCAAGCAGGTCTGACGACACAAGGAATGCCTGCGTACAACACCGTAATTCACACAACCACTTGATAAACTACAGAAACTCAAGACTTATCGCCACAGAAGACAACACTCAATACCGAAGAATCCTGGAATCATCACTTATTTCTATATCCGACAACTTCAACCAGAATAGTGGCTTCTATAACATAGCTGAACCACTTGCCAAGAAACTTCTTCATCGCTATCCCACATAAGAACACTGTAGAAGGTCTGCTCACAAACTTATCCAATCTCCTTTCCAAGCTACCCAAGTTTTTAGACTCTACAACCCCACTCGGTACATCATCAGATGCAGCATTCTTCACCTGACCTCAGCCGGACTATAAATACTCGCGTTCCTTCCACCCCAGGTAGTTCTGTTTGTGACTTGAAAAAGCCCACTGTGTGGGCGAAACGTAGTCAATAAAGGATCACATTATACTGCATTTGTGTTTATATTGCTATTGTGTCGGTATTTTATACCATTTATTTCCACGGTGAATACAAGCTGGTGAGTATACACAGTCACAAACACGCACAACCACACGCGCCCGCCCGCTCACGCCCACGCACACACGCACGCACACAAATACTCACAAACCCAAAACACACACACACACGGGCCACGAGCCGTCAATCGACCCTTGCAACTACATATAGGTGAGCGGGCACACACTCAAACAGGCCCATCTTAGAGTATGCAGCACCAGTATGAAACCCACAACTGGTCAAACTCTTCAAGAAATTAGAGAAAGTGCAAAAGTCTGCAACAAGACTAGTCCCAGAGCTAAGGGGTATGTCCTATGAGGTGAGGTTAAAGAAACTCAACCTGATGACACTGAAGGGCAGGAGAAATACAAGGGGAGTGATAACGACGTATGAAATATTAATATAAATTGTTGATAATGTAAATAGGGCCAGAATCTATCAGAGATGGTATTCATGAACGTAAGGGCACAACGGGAAGTTGAAAACTTGCTGAGTCAGAGGGATGTTAGGAAGTATTTCTTCAGCCTTAGAGTTCTCAGGAAGTGGAACAGTCTAGTGAAGTAGTGGAAGCAGGAGCCATACATAGCTATAAGAAGAGGTACGATAAAGCTCTTGGACCAGGGAAAGAATGGACCTAGTAGCAACCAGCGAAGAAGCGGGGCCAGGAGCTGTGCCTCAACCCCTACAACCATGTATAGGTGAGTAAATATAAGCGAGTACACACACTCACACACAGTTCGAAAAGCGAGAAACTACAGATATTGCTCAAGAAGAAAGGTCTTGAAGTAGACATCACACCTAATATATTACCAGAGGTGCATACAAGAACAGAATATGCGAGGATGGCTAATTTCAGAACTACCTTCAGACTTTCTAGGCGACATATGTTAGGCTCATCCTCGAGTATGCATCACCGGCATGGAGTACTCACCTGAACAAGCTTATATTAAAACTAGAATGGTCCAAAGGTTTGCAATAAGATTAGTTCCATAGCTGAGGAGTTTGCTCTATAAATAGAAACTAAAGGAACTAAACCTGAAGACTTTACATAAAGTATTGATGGAGACATGATTACAGCATAAAAGATACTCGAGACTTGGACAGAACAGATAAAGACAGACTTCTTGAAATGAGAGAGTCATAGGGGCGAAAGGTGACTGATAGAAACTAAAAGCAAAGATGAGCTACAGGGATGTTACGAAGTACTTTATCAGTCTCAGGGTGGTAAATAAATGAACTAGATGATGTAGTTGTAGAAACTAATTCAATACACAGTTTCAAGAGTGGGTATGATAGGGCAAGTGAGGCAAGCAACCAATAAAACAGGCAATTAAAACATAAGAGCCAGGGACAGAAGCTGAAAATCAATCCCCCACTAACACAAATCAGTGAGTTAGACACACACACACACACACACACACACACACACACACACACACACACACAATGTGCACAGCGTCAGCTACGGAAGATACAGACACATAAAAGCGACCTAACTAGGGACTATCGACATGTTCTCCATTAGAAGTTTGATACTTTTAAATTGCTGAAGCTGTGTTTAGCAGCTTCCAGTCCCTGACTACGATAACGCGTTGCTGCCAGCCAGATGAATGGCAGCAAGTCAAGAATGGCAGCAAGTCAAGAATGGCAGCAAGTCAAGAATGGCCTAGAAGGGGAGTAGGAAATGAATGGTTGTCTAGGGCAATTGGTGTAAATTGCTGGCTAGACAGATACTGCAAGGAGCTTGCAATCCCATTCATTGACAACTGGAACAACTTTTATGGCAAACATGATATGTATGCAAGGGATGGGGTTCATCTCTCTGGGGCAGGGGTGGTAGCACTTGCAGACTCGATTGAGAAGGCCATTGGTGAAATGCCTATGATTTTAAACTGATGGAAGATAGAGGTATGGGTGTGTGTGGGAAACAAGCAGGTTGCAACACTAGGGTTGGAAACATTAAATGTATAAAAGGCATTCAGCATGAAGTTATAAATAAAGACAATAGAACAGGTCAGCAAACAAAGGGGGACAGCAGAGGGCAGCAAGGGACTAGCTCCCTTAAGGTTTACTATACTAATAGCAGGAGTGTTAGAAATAAGATAGATGAGCTAAGATTAATTGCAAGTGCAGGAAACATAGATATTATTGCTATAACAGAGACCTGGCTCAATCTGAAAGATAGAGAGATGCCCTCTGAATGTCACATACAAGGCTATAAATTATTCCACACTGACAGGGTCAACAGGAAAGGTGGTGGAGTAGCGATGTATGTCAGAGACAATTTAAATTGTTGTGTTAGACAAGATATTAAATTAGAAGCGTCAGCCACTGAATCTGTTTGGTTACAGCTTCTCGAGGGCCGAGAAAAACTAATTTTGGGTGTGATTTACAGGGCCCCAAATCTTGATAGGGAGTGCAGTAAACTTCTATGGGACGAAATTCGTAAGGCATCTACATACGAAAATGTTGTGCTAATGGGAGATTTCAACTATAGACAGATTGACTGGAGCAATTTGACAGGAAATTTAGAGTCGGGTGACTTTCTTGATACGATCCAGGATTGTTTTTTAAAACAGTTTGTGACAGAGCCAACTAGGGGAAATAACCTCCTTGACTTGGTTCTTGCCAGTAGGGAAACACTAATTAATAATCTTGAGGTTAATGATGAGCTTGGGGAGAGTGATCACAAATCACTCAGTTTTAACATATCATGGAATTCCCCTAATAATGGCAATCAAGTCTCCGTCCCTGACTTTCGCTTGGCTGATTTCATAGGACTGAAAAATTACTTAGGTGGGCTGAACTGGAATGACCTGACTAGGGGTCAGGTAGGTGGTGATGGTTGCCGATATGATGCTTTCCAGGGCATAGTTCTAGCTGCTCAGTCAAATTATGTTCCAAATAGGGAAATCAGATCAAACAAAAATGATCCTAAATGGATGAACAATAGATTAAAATATCTGATTGGTCAAAAGAGAGGCATATATAGGCAAATCAAAAGAGGAGAGGGGCAATTAAGAAATCGATATATTCAGTTAAAGAGAGAAATAAAAAAGGGAATTAGAAAAGCAAAAAGAGATTATGAGGTTAAAGTTGCAAGAGAATCGAAGACTAACCCAAAAGGATTCTTTCAGGTATACAGAAGTAAGATCAGGGACAAGATAGGCCCACTCAAAAGTTCCTCGGGTCAGCTCACTGACAGTGATAAGGAAATGTGTAGAATTTTTAACACATACTTCCTCTCAGTTTTTACACAGGAGGATACCAGCGATATTCCAGTAATGATAAATTATGTAGAACAGGACGATAATAAACTGTGCACGATTAGGGTCACAAGTGACATGGTCCTTAGGCAAATAGATAAATTAAAACCTAACAAATCCCCAGGCCCTGATGAACTGTATGCAAGGGTTCTAAAGGAATGTAAAGAGGAGCTTAGCACACCTTTGGCTAATCTTTTCAACATATCACTACAAACTGGCATGGTGCCAGATAAGTGGAAAATGGCAAATGTGATACCTATTTTCAAAACAGGTGACAGGTCCTTAGCTTCGAACTATAGACCAATAAGCCTAACCTCCATAGTGGGAAAATTTATGGAATCAATAATTGCCGAGGCAGTTCGTAGCCACCTTGAAAAGCATAAATTAATCAACGAATCTCAGCATGGTTTTACAAAGGGGCGTTCCTGCCTTACGAATTTATTAACTTTTTTCACTAAGGTATTTGAGGAGGTAGATCATGGTAATGAATATGATATTGTGTATATGGACTTCAGTAAGGCTTTTGACAGGGTCCCACATCAGAGACTATTGAGGAAAATTAAAGCACATGGAATAGGAGGAGAAATTTTTTCCTGGATATAGGCATGGTTGACAAATAGGCAGCAGAGAGTTTGCATAAATGGGGAGAAATCAGAGTGGGGAAGCGTCACGAGCGGTGTTCCACAGGGGTCAGTGTTGGGCCCCCTGCTGTTCACAATCTACATAAACGACATAGATGAGGGCATAAAGAGCGACATCGGCAAGTTTGCCGATGACACCAAAATAGGCCGTCGAATTCATTCTGACGAGGACATTCGAGCACTCCAGGAAGATTTGAATAGACTGATGCAGTGGTCGGAGAAGTGGCAGATGCAGTTTAATATAGACAAATGCAAAGTTCTAAATGTTGGACAGGACAATAACCATGCCACATATAAACTAAATAATGTAGATCTTAATATTACGGATTGCGAAAAAGATTTAGGAGTTCTGGTTAGCAGTAATCTGAAACCAAGACAACAGTGCATAAGTGTTCGCAATAAAGCTAATAGAATCCTTGGCTTCATATCAAGAAGCATAAATAATAGGAGTCCTCAGGTTGTTCTTCAACTCTATACATCCTTGGTTAGGCCTCATTTAGATTATGCTGCACAGTTTTGGTCACCGTATTACAGAATGGATATAAATTCTCTGGAAAATGTACAAAGGAGGATGACAAAGATGATCCCATGTATCAGAAACCTTCCCTATGAGGATAGACTAAGGGCCCTGAAACTGCACTCTCTAGAAAGACGTAGAATCAGGGGGGATATGATTGAGGTTTATAAGTGGAAGACAGGAATAAATAAAGGGGATGTAAATAGTGTGCTGAAAATATCTAGCCTAGACAGGACTCGCAGCAATGGTTTTAAGTTGGAAAAATTCAGATTCAGGAGGGATATAGGAAAGTACTGGTTTGGTAATAGAGTTGTGGATGAGTGGAACAAACTCCCAAGTACCGTTATAGAGGCCAGAACGTTGTGTAGCTTTAAAAATAGGTTGGATAAATACATGAGTAGATGTGGGTGGGTGTGAGTTAGACCTGATAGCTTGTGCTAACAGGTCGGTTGCCGTGTTCCTCCCTTAACTCAATGTGACCTGACCTGACTAGGTTGGGTGCATTGGCTTAAGCCGGTAGGGACTTGGACCTGCCTCGCATGGGCCAGTAGGCCTTCTGCAGTGTTCCTTCGTTCTTATGTTCTTATGTTCTTAAGTCAAGAATGGCAGCAAGACCCGAGCCATATTGAGTATCTCATGACAACCACATATAAAAAAAATCGCTATTTATAAATAAGTCTCTGGAAAGCAGAGTTGCACATAGTACAAGTAGTACATATCTGGTCACAGAGGAGAACCTCCTCTACCACAAACTGAATGAAAGAGAATTGAGTTCTTACAGAGCGGGAAGAGGAGGTGCTGCGTCGATGCCATTCCAGCCAGAGATAGAGACCCAAGTAGAGATGTATCGGATGTGAAAATACAGATATCTGCGGATGTGTATGAGGATGTCTTATTTTGCGGATGCGGATATCTGTTCACAGTAAAATGCGGATGTAAGAAATTGTGCTGATGTTGCGCGAATGCGCACTCGGATGCGGATATCCGATACATCTCTAAACCAAACCAGCCACTTAAGCTTGAGGTCAGGTATGCTCCTAGCTTGTCACACGACCCAGAAAGCATCAGAAATCCCAAACTAGCGATTAAGCATGTAACAGCAGAGGGACAGCAATCAAAATACTCGATTCTGCCAGAACAAAAGTGTAGTTCGTGTGTAACTTACTACCTATTAAAGTAATAAATATACAAGGTAAATGTTACTATAAAGCCAGATATTTCGTTTTATCTACTAAAAAAATAACATTAGTGATAAAATATTATCTAAAATATGTACATTTATGAACATCATTGCGTCTATTTTTCTAACGACGCAACAATTTTTCAAATAATGGTGGTAATTGTGTAGGAGCGTGTCAGGGAAGGTGTGGCAGGTAAGCCCGGCTCCTGACACTATTGTGATGTTAAATCATCAATTAATTTAGCATACAGCGGTAAGCAGGGCAAAGCTGATGTAATGTGTGAGAAGGAAGGTGTTGCTGAAGGGTTTGTGGTGATGAAGTCGCCAGTGGTGGAGGGTGGATGATACTAATGTCATTAATGGTATAGGTTTGAGTAAAGTGATGGGTGTGCGGGTACTAGAGGTGTGATGGTGATAGTACCATGCTTCTGGTGAGGATGGTAGTGTGTTGGAATGTGTTTACCGATGGAATGTGTATTGAAGATGATTGTGCTGACGACGGGGAATATGTAGAAGGTGATTGAGTTTGCGACGGGGCGTGAGTTCAAGTTGATTGTGTTAGCTTTTGGGTGTGTGTTGAAGGTGATTGTGTTAGCGTTTGGGCGTGTGCTGAAGGTGATTATGTTAGCGTTTGGATGTGCGTTGAAGGTGATTGTGTTAGCAACGTGATATATGTTGAAGAATTAGACACACGTGGAACATCTGGGTATCTTTGATCTTATATATTGGCATCAGAGATGTGTTGATGGCGAATGAGTTGGCAATGGAATGTTTGTTGAAGGTGATTGCGTTAGCGATAAGAAATGTGTTAGCAATGGGGTGTGTTGAAATGAATTTGATGGCGGCCAGACGTGTGAAGGTGAAAGTGGTGGCGATAGGAGATGTGTTGAAGGAAAGTGTCTTTGTGATAGGGCGTGTATTGAAGGTGTGTTGTATGAAAGTCATTGTGTTGGAGATTGGGTGTTTTTCAATGAGTGTGTTGGTGATGATGAGTGCGATAATTGTAATGAGTGTATGGAAGGCGAGTGCCATGGTGAAGGTGTTGAAGGCGAGAGTGCTCGTGATGGATTAAGTGATTAAGAGGTGAGTTGGTAATTGAATGTGTTGAAAGTGAGCATATTAGCATGCGGATGAAGGTGAATATGTTGGTGACGGGGTTTCTTGAAGATGAGCATGTTGGTGTTGAGGGGGTGTTGAAGGTGAGCATGTACGTGAGGGTGTTGACAGTGAGTATGTTGGTGATTGGGCGTGAGTTGAAGGTATGATGGTGATGGGACGTGTGTTGGATGTTTTATGGTGATGGTTTTAATCGCATGTTCCCATACCTGATGCTACACACTCACATGCTCCCAGACCTGATGCTACACACTCACATGCTCCCAGACCTGATGCTACACACTCACATGCTCCCAGACCTGATGCTACACACTCACATGCTCCCAGACTTGATGCTACACACTCACATGCTCCCAGCCCTGATGCTACACACTCACATGCTCCCAGCCCTGATGCTACACACTCACATGCTCCCAGACCTGATGCTACGCACTCACATGCTCCTAGACCTGATGTTACACACTCACATGCTCCCAGACCTGATGCTACACACTCACATGCTCCCAGACCTGATGCTACGCACTCACATGCTCCCAGACCTGATGCTACACACTCACATGCTCCCAGACCTGATGCTACACACTCACATGCTCCCAGACCTGATGCTACACACTCACATGCTCCCAGACCTGATGCTACACACTCACAGGCTCCCAGACCTGATGCTACGCACTCACATGTTCCCAGACCTGATGCTACACACTCACATGCTCCCAGACCTGATGCTACGCACTCACATGCTCCCAGACCTGATGCTACACACTCACATGCTCCCAGACCTGATGCTACACACTCACATGCTCCCAGACCTGATGCTACACACTCACATGCTCCCAGACCTGATGCTATACACTCACATGCTCCCAGACCTGATGCTACACACTCACATGCTCCCAGACCTGATGCTACACACTCACATGCTCCCAGACCTGATGCTACACACTCACATGCTCCCAGACCTGATGCTACACACTCACATGCTCCCAAACCTGATGCTACACACTCACATGCTCCCAGACCTGATGCTACACACTCACATGCTCCCAGACCTGATGCTACACACTCACATGCTCCCAGACCTGATGCTACACACTCACATGCTCCCAGACCTGATGCTACACACTCACATGCTCCCAGACCTGATGCTACACACTCACATGCTCCCAGACCTGATGCTACACACTCACATGCTCCCAGACCTGATGCTACACACTCACATGCTCCCAGCCCTGATGCTACACACTCACATGCTCCCAGCCCTGATGCTACACACTCACCTGCTCCCAGACCTGATGCTACACACTCACATGCTCCCAGACCTGATGCTACACACTCACATGCTCCCAGACCTGATGCTACACACTCACATGCTCCCAGCCCTGATGCTACACACTCACATGCTCCCAGACCTGATGCTACACACTCACATGCTCCCAGACCTGATGCTACACACTCACATGCTCCCAGCCCTGATGCTACACACTCACATGCTCCCAGCCCTGATGCTACACACTCACATGCTCCCAGACCTGATGCTACACACTCACATGCTCCCAGACCTGATGCTACGCACTCACATGCTCCCAGACCTGATGCTACACACTCACATGCTCCCAGCCCTGATGCTACACACTCACATGCTCCCAGACCCGACTCCTCCATGTTATGAATGCATTTCTGCATCTTCAAATTGTCTTGGTATAAAGCAGGTGGTTGGCGAAGCGTCTACAAAGTAAAGATACCCTGATGTTGTACATGTGTCTAATTCATTATACTCTCAGAATTGTATAACATCGATATATATGATAGTCTTCTCTAAGTTCATTGTAATCTGCTATATGAAAATCTCGTACCCTTACTGAACTATCCTCATATTTCCTTTCAACGCTCAAAGTAATCGATCTGTGGTTGCTCGTGCCAAGTCCCTCTGTAGTCTCTCGGTTATCAACGAGGATGTCTTAGTTGTTAGTAGGAACTGATGCAGGATATATCCCGTCGTCGGGTTTGTCACAAACTGCTTTGAAAACATTGTGGATTACCTCTTGGAAGTCGTTTGATTCTGAATTCCCAGTTAGTAACTCCAACCGGTTTGAATGAAGTCATTTAGAATTACTACGTTATTGTGTTCTGAAGCCTTAATAATTTCCTCCCTGAGTAGTCTCACTTGGTCCTTTCAAGTTTAGGGGACGGAATATCATACCTTTTCATTTTTTATTAAATTTAAATACCGTCCCCCAAACTTGGAAGAGGATCAGGGGAGACTACTCTGGGAGGAAATTGTTGAAGCTACAAGGCTCGATAACGTAGTAATTTTAAGTAATTAACTTAGAATTACTTAGACTGTGTGCTTCTTCAGAATTTATAGAACACTTCTCAGACTTCTCAGTCATATAGTATTACCTCAGCTCTCTTCCTTTTATTTATATCGGCGTAGAACAACTTGAAACCCTGAATGTGACATTCAGCAGGTACGTTCCGACACTTCAAATTAAACCATATCTCAGTCATTCCAAATACATCAATGTTACTCACACATATGACTAATCTGAATTCGTCCATCTTTTTCCAGCGCGACTGTGTAAAAACAAATTTAAAACCCCCACTTTTTCGTTTTCCTCTCCCGTGCATCTATGTTCCTCCACTATTTCTGTTGTCCTTATCACCCAGTGCCACCAAATTTCCAATGTTAACCATTTATCTTACCTCATCCTACCTACAGCTTATATCCCCAAAACTCACAATATGGCAACACTGATAGTTCTCACTGTTTAATACAATTTTCACATATCTCATTATTTTTCCACAAAAACCTATACCTCTATATCTAGTTTACAGCCCTAGCAGTGCCCTCCGCTGAACTATCCAATTGTCTTCACTCCCAATCTT
Organism: Cherax quadricarinatus; assembly: GCF_038502225.1. Lineage (NCBI taxonomy): Eukaryota > Metazoa > Arthropoda > Malacostraca > Decapoda > Parastacidae > Cherax > Cherax quadricarinatus. Next base: position 21,324,414 of record NC_091354.1, on the reverse strand, counting down.
GGATAGATGAGCCCTATCCCTGGCAAACATGATATTTCTGCCATAACAGTGATCTCCGTTGTCAATGAATGGTACCGCAGTATCCTCACCGTCTGAACATTAAAATGGTATAAAATACCGACGGGTTGTTAGGTAAGACACATATGCAACAGTTAGGTATCTTTATTATGAAACGTTTCGCCTACACAGTAGGCTTCTTCAGTCAAGTACAGAAAAGTTGATAGAAGCAGAAGATACTTGAAGACGATGTAATCAGTCCATCACCCTTAAAGTTTTGAGGTGGTCAGTCCCTCAGTCTGGAGAAGAGCATTGTTCCATAGTATGAAACAATATGGAACAATGCTCTTCTCCAGACTGAGGGACTGACCACCTCAAAACTTTAAGGGTGATGGACTGATTACATCGTCTTCAAGTATCTTCTGCTTCTATCAACTTTTCTGTACTTGACTGAAGAAGCCTACTGTGTAGGCGAAACGTTTCATAATAAAGATACCTAACTGTTGCATATGTGTCTTACCTAACATCCTCACCGTCTGTTTAGTCTGCAATTGCACCAATTGTTCTTGAAAACCATTCACTTCCAACTCTCTATATCTCAGCAAAATACCACACATTATAGGGTGCCCTCCCTTCTTCCTAATTACGTCTATTGCTGCTCTATACCGGCTAACCAGATCCCTGCCTATACGCTTGTCAACATCACTGCCTCCGGTACTGAGGCAGATAATAGGATTGCTCTCATTACTGTTTATAATGTGGCCAAAACACCTAACTATTCTGCATCCCAGCCTCAGAAAAGTACACCCTTTTTTATCCTACTCCTATCCTTCAAGCAAAAAATCCTATCCATGAACCTAATTTAACTGTCCCCAACATGCACAATGTTCTTATCTTCCTTTGTGTAGATCGTCGTATCTTTCACTGTAGATTCACATTCGTCAGGTAGCACAGAACGAGGTGAGGGCTTCCACGTCAATCTCTCGGATCTTCATCGTTTCCACCTCACTATCCTTCCTTTTGATCAGCTTCGTTCCTTCATGCTCGACCACTCTCCAGCTTCCTTCATTGTCCTGAGGATTCAAAACAAGAGGATTACTTCGAATCCTCTTGTTTTCCTCAATCATATGCCGTATATCTTCCCTTTGTTCTATAGTGTTCGAAGCAGCATTTAAGGACGCCTCAATACAGTGGTGCCTATCAATGCTGGATTCATCCAGATTGGTGGTATCGTTATCCCTCTTACCTTTATTCCCTCATCAATGTCGTTTAGCATTATATTAATGGTATAAAATAACGACATCATAATGAATAGGACATGTGCAATACTTGGTCACTTATTGTTCACAATCCTCATACACGACATACTCATGAGTACCACACACACATAACGACACTTTGACAGTTTTATTGTCGATACCTATCGCCTGATGTTTCCTCAGTCAAATAGGAAAACGACTTCGTATCGAAAACAGTGGATGAATTACAGGAAGTCCTCACTTAACGTCGTCGATAGGTTCTTGGAAACTGAGACTTCAAGTGAAACGACGTATAACGAAACCGAATTTTACCATAATCTAATTAATATAAAGAAGAGTTCAGCTGCTACGGCAAGGAAGAGGAGAGAGAAAGGGCGGTACGCCATGACTGTGGAGTATGTCGCTCTGGGGAGCTACAGTGATGTATATTTACCCTATTATTGATATTTTTATTATTTTAGGTACCACATTCTTTTCAGAATTATATGAGAAACATGCTACATATCATAAAAACCGAATAGAACAGCCATAAGAGAGGAAATTGACATAAGCGAACATGGAGATAACACCCATGAATGTCTTCCATCCAGATATTTAAAAGCCTTTTCATATTTCCATTCCTGGCAGGGAATTGATTTTTATTTTCTCATCAACGTTTTAAGAACATAAGAACATAAGAAAGGAGGAACACTGCCGGAGGCCTGTTGGCCCATACTAGGCAGGTCCTTCACAATTCATCCCACTAACAAAACATTTGCCCAACCCAATTTTCAATGCCACCCAAGAAATAAGCTCTGATGTGAAAGTCCCACTCAAATCCAACCCCTCCCACTCATGTACTTATCCAGCCTAAATTTGAAACTACCCAAAGTCCCAGCCTCAATAACCCAACTAGGTAGACTGTTCCACTCCTCAACTACCCTATTTCCAAACCAATACTTTCCTATGACCTTTCTAAATCTAAACTTATCTAATTTAAATCCATTACTGCGGGTTCTCTCTTGGAGAGACATCCTCAAGACCTTATTAATATCCCCTTTATTAATACCTATCTTCCACTTATACACTTCGATCAGGTCACTCCTCATTCTTCGTCTAACAAGTGAATGTAACTTAAGAGTCTTCAATCTTTCTTCATAAGGAAGATTTCTAATGCTATGTATTAATTTAGTCATCCTACGCTGAATGTTTTCTAACGAATTTATGTCCATTCTGTAATATGGAGACCAGAACTGAGCTGCATAATCTAGATGAGGCCTTACTAATGATGTATAAAGCTGCAGTATGACCTCTGGACTTCTGTTGCTTACACTTCTTGATATAAATCCCAGTAATCTATTTGCCTTATTATGTACGCTTAGGCATTGCTGTCTTGGTTTAAGGTTGCTGCTCACCATAACCCCCAAGTCCTTTTCGCAATCTGTATGGCTAAGTTCTACATCATTTAACTTATAAGTACTAGGGTTATGGGCACTCCCAAGCTTCAGAATCTTGTATTTATCTACATTGAACTGCATCTGCCACTTTTCTGACCAAGAATAGAGTTTGTTTAAATCCTCCTGAAGTTCCATAACATCTACGTTTGAATCAATTATCCTATCTATCTTTGTGTCATCGGCGAATTTGCTCATATCACTAGTAATTCCCTCATCAAGATCATTGATATAAACAACAACAGGCCCAAGACTGATCCCTGTGGAACACCGCTTGTTACTGATCCCCACTCGGATTTAACCCCATTTATGGACACACTCTGCTTCCTGTCAGTGAGCCATGACTCGATCCACGAGAGCACTTTTCCCCCAATGCCATGAGCTGCCACTTTCTTTAACAGTCTATGGTGCGGAACTCTATCAAATGCCTTACTAAAATCTAAGTAAATAATATCAAATTCTTTATCGTGGTCAACAGCCTCAAAAGCTTTACTGAAGAAAGTTAATAAATTAGTTAGACAAGACCGGCCTCTTGTGAATCCATGCTGAGTATCATTAATCAAGCTATGCTTATCAAGATGGCTTCTTATAATCTCAGCTATAATTGACTCTAGTAATTTGCCTACAATTGAAACAATTGAACGAAACGAAGTTAAGAAAGGACTTCCTGTATGGAAGTAATTTTAAGGTGATCATTTTTTTTCACTTTGAAGAGATGATAAAAAGTGTTCAATTCCTAAGTGTTAACTGAAGATGTTCAGTTCCTGTGACTATGAAAATGAACACTTTAAATAAAGGCTAAGGAACAAATCACTTACAATCACGGATAAGGAACTAAACACATTTAATCAAAGCTAAGGAACTGACCACTTTAAAACACCTTTCCTCTGTTTTAAGCACTAAAATCTCCATATCTGACTGAAGAAGTCTGCTACCCTGCAAAACTTTGGGCAATGAAAATACCCAAGTGATGCACATCTGCATTATTTACAAGTGCGTCGTTTACCGATGTTAACAACAAGACTCCAACACTGATCTTCTGTTGAAGATCCTTTGTAATGATCCACATAATTTCTCATATACGCAGACTCTGTTGGAATTCAGTCAGTCATACCTTGAGCCAGGAGATAATTTCTCCTCCTGTTCTTCCTTCAAGTCTCCAGTGTAATACTCTATCAGATCAGAGGCCTTGGTGAGGTCCATATACACATTATCATTCATTACTCGGGTGAAAAATGTTAATTTGTAAGGCAAAAAAGATCGTTTGTTAAACATCACCGAAATACATTACTCAAATTATATCTTTCAAGGATGTTTGGAAATGCATCTGCAGTTATTGGTTCCATCAATAACCCCTTAATTGAGGTTGAAATAATTAGTCTGTAATGTGAATATAAAGACCAATCTCCAACTTTCTTGTATACCTGAAGGAAACTCAGTGTATGAAAATGAATTCGACTTCGAGAAAGACAGTACTAAGGTTCCTATATATATGATCTCAAGAGAACCTTATTTTGACACCTCTATGTTCGCATCATGATGTAACTGTAACAAGTCATTGTGGCCCAATATTCCATACAACACACCCAAGAATTTAGTTACTATGAAAAACACCACAGAGGAACTAATGTTGTCGTCTATACTCTCCCACGTTTGGGAGTGTATAGATGTTCATTATATTTATAGATAGGGTTGTAAAATAAGTGTACGTTCGGGTGTTGGCAGGAGGTTTGGGATTAAAAGATAAAGAATCTAACACAAAACTGGAGTTGGCACAGCTGCTTTTTACTGATGACACTGTGCTTTTCGGAGAAGCTACAGAATTTGGGAGGGTATGTAAAAGAAGGAAATTAAAAGCAAACATAGAAAAGCGCAACGTGATGAGGATAAAACATTTGGTAATTAAAGATTGTACATCAGATTGAAGAGAGAGAGTATGGGTGAAGTCAGTGTGTTCAAATATCTGTAGTGGACATGTCAGCAGGTGAGTCTATGAAAGGCGAGGTGAACCATAGAACTGACGATGGCGTAAAGGTGAATAGTGAACTGAGGAGTCTGTGGAGACAAAAAACCTTATCCATGAAAGCAAACAGGGAAATGTATGAGAGTGCAGTAGTACCAACACTCTTATATGGGTGTGAAACGGGTGCGGGTTTTTTAAAAGTATTATCTAGAGGGCTGGAGAGGGGTTCTTGAGGTGGTTCAGATATTTAGATAGAATAGACCGAAAAAGAATTACTTGGAGAGCGTATAAATCTGTAGTGGAAGGAAGGTGGGAGCAGGGGTCGTCCTAGGAAAGGTTGAAGGGAGGCGGTAAAGGAGGTTTTGTGTGTGAGAGGCTTGGACTTTGAGCAAGCGTGTTAGCGTGTTAGATTGAAGCGAAAGGGTGGCAAATGGTTTTTATGACTTGACGTGCTGTTGGAGTGTGAGCACAGTAACATTTATGAATTGACTCAAGAAAACTGGTTAACCTGACTTGAGTCCTGGAGGTGGGAAATAGTGCCTGCACTCTGACGGAGGGTGGAGATAAGGTGTACTTTTTGAATTGTAGTATCGAGCCTCTAGAAAGACAGGGAATGAGTGAGTGATGGTAAAAGTGTTTCTACCGTTTTGGTTCACCCTGCCTCCGCGGGAAACGGCCGATATGCTTATATATATATATATATATATATATATATATATATATATATATATATATATATATATATATATATATATATATTAATTTGTGTGTGTGTACTCACCTATTTGTGGTTGCAGGGGTCGATTCATAGCTCCTGGCCCCGCCTCTTCACTGTTAGCTACTAGGTCCTCTCTCTCCCTGCTCCATGAGCTTTATCATACCTCGTCTTAAAACTATGTATGGTGCCTGCCTCCATTACGTCACTTTCTAGGCTATTCCACTTCCTGACAACTCTCTGACTGGAGAAATACTTCCTAATATCCCCTTGACTCATCCGGCTTTTCAGCTTCCTATTGTGACCCTTCTTTCTGTGTCCCCTCTGTGTGTGTGTGTGTGTGTGTGTGTGTGTGTGTGTGTGTGTATGTGTGCGTGTGAGAGTGTATATATATATATATATATATATATATATATATATATATATATATATATATATATATATATATATATATATTATATATATATATATATATATATGTCGTGCCGAATAGGCAGAACTTGCGATCTTGGCTTAAATAGCAACGCTCATCTTGCCATATAGGATGAAAATTTGTGTATGCAATAATTTTGCCAAAATCATTAACGACAAAAATATATTTCACTGTGTTTGTTTAGTATTAAATTATTGTAAACAAATCTAAAATATATTTAGTTCGGTTAGGCTAAAATAAATTGCGCTTTATATAATAAGGTTAGGTAAGTTTTCTAAGTTTCTTTTGGTGCAAAATTATTAATTTTTACATCAGCATTAATGAAAAAAATATATCTTTAAACGTATAAGATAAAATTTTAGAAAGGATTTAATTTTAAATGAGTTCTTGCTAATTGACCAGTTTTACATGTTCGGCACGACATATATATATATATATATATATATATATATATATATATATATATATATATATATATATATATATATATATATATATATATATATATATATATATATATATATATATTAGTGAAGTAAATAAGCGCAAGATCAATTGATTTACGAATATCAACACTGTTTTTGAACGGGGTTTCTTGCTTTACGAATTTGCTCCTTTTATAATAAGGTATTAGACCCGATAAATCATGAAAAATACAGATTTTGTTCTTGTATTTCAGTAAGTCATTTATTAGTTAGACAGAGGAGACTACTGAAGACAGTAGCAGCACACGGTATAGGAAGGAAAATTAAAGTTTGGACAGAGGCGAGGTTGATCAGTAGGCAACAGAGAATTTGCAGTAATGAGGTGAAATCAGACTGAGGACATGTCACAAATGTGTTCTGAAGAGGTCATACTGGCCTCTTTCGTGTTCGTGCAATACGTAAACAACATAAATGTGGAAATTAAAAGCGGCATGAGAAAGTTGTCGATGACATTAAAAAAGGCCATCATATAAATATTGATGAGACTAGAGCGCTTCAAAACACTGACCAAGTTGGCTCAGTCGTCTGAAGTTGAATGTAGACAAATGTAAATAATATTATCTCAGTTAAAGCTGAGTACAATAAACATTCAAGAGTTCTTGGTAGTACTAATTTAAAACTAATACAACAGTGTACAAGTGTTCGTAATGAAACTGATAGAATTCTTGACTTCATATCACAAAGTATTATTATTATTAGGACTCTTCAGGCTATACTTAAGGCCTCGTTTACATTACGCTGCTACATCTGGACTCTGTATTCCAGAATGAACATAAATACTCTGGAAACTATACAGAGAAGTCGATCCCAATGGTCACAGATAGACTGACGGCACTGAATTTTCACTCTCTGGAAAGACACAGAATTATGTGAAATATGGTTAAGTGTACAAATTAAAAATTACAATTATTCTAAATAAAGATTAAATAGTGTGTTGCAAAGATTTAACTTATTACAGGTTTTGCAGCAGTGAGTTCAAATTTAACGAATTGAGATTTACAAAGCACCGATTAGGTACTTTGTGAATGAATTGAACAAACTGCATCACTGAAACTAGAACTTTTGAAGAAAGGATTGGATAACCAAACACATTCCTCAAATCAGTTCCTGAGCAGCAGGGCCGTGGTGCATATGTCGGACTGCAGGCGCTGGATACCAACAGCCTGGTCGGCTAGGCTAGGACTAGGTCTGGGACCTGGTTGCAGGGGCGAGTTCCTACTTTCTTACATTTTTATGTTTGACATGTGATATCACAGTGAGTGGACAGAAATGGTTGAAGGATTTGACGTGCTGTTGGCGTTAGTAATATGAAGAGGGCGAAACCTAGCCGTACCACCAGAGGAAACATTGTTCTAAGGAATGGCTCAAGGCACGACATAGAAGACCACTGAAAAAGATAAAATAAATTATATATGATACCTATACACAGTGGAAACAGCTAAAAAATTAATCCTTTTAGATTATATTTAGTAGTAATATTTTACATTTGTTTCGGCTACTCCGTAATTATATAATAAGAAAAAACACAAGGTTATATAGTCTCCTAGACACCACAAAATGAGAGAGATGTGACAGTATGTCTCCTGACGGCTGTCTGGTGGTGTGTGGGGCGGCGCATCGTGACGGCTGTCTGGTGGTGTGTGGGGCGGCGCATCGTGACGGCTGTCTGGTGGTGTGTGGGGCGGCGCATCGTGACGGCTGTCTGGTGGTGTGTGGGGCGGCGCATCCTGACGACTATCTGGTGGTGTGTGGGGCGGCGCATCCTGACGGCTTTCTGGTTGGGTGTGGGGCGTCGCATCCTGACGGCTGTCTGGTGGTGTGTGGGGCGGCGCATCCTGACGGCTGTCTGGTGGTGTGTGGGGCGGCGCATCCTGACGGCTGTCTGGTGGTGTGTGGGGCGGCGCATCGTGACGGCTGTCTGGTGGTGTGTGGGGCGGCGCATCCTGACGGCTGTCTGGTGGTGTGTGGGGCGGCGCATCCTGACGGCTGTCTGGTGGTGTGTGGGGCGGCGCATCCTGACGGCTGTCTGGTGGTGTGTGGGGCGGCGCATCGTGACGGCTGTCTGGTGGTGTGTTGAGCGGCGCATCCTGACGACTGTCTGGTGGTGTGTGGGGCGGCGCATCCTGACGGCTGTCTGGTGGTGTGTGGGGCGGCGCATCCTGACGGCTGTCTGGTGGTGTGTGGGGCGGCGCATCCTGACGGCTGTCTGGTGGTGTGTGGGGCGGCGCATCGTGACGGCTGTCTGGTGGTGTGTGGAGCGGCGCATCCTGACGGCTGTCTGGTGGTGTGTGGGGCGGCGCATCCTGACGGCTGTCTGGTGGTGTGTGGGGCGGCGCATCCTGACGGCTGTCTGGTGGTGTGTGGGGCGGCGCATCCTGACGGCTGTCTGGTGGTGTGTGGGGCGGCGCATCCTGACGGCTGTCTGGTGGTGTGTGGGGCGGCGCATCGTGACGGCTGTCTGGTGGTGTGTGGGGCGGCGCATCGTGACGGCTGTCTGGTGGTGTGTGGGGCGGCGCATCCTGACGGCTGTCTGGTGGTGTGTGGGGCGGCGCATCCTGACGGCTGTCTGGTGGTGTGTGGGGCGGCGCATCCTGACGGCTGTCTGGTGGTGTGTGGGGCGGCGCATCCTGACGGCTGTCTGGTGGTGTGTGGGGCGGCGCATCGTGACGGCTGTCTGGTGGTGTGTGGGGCGGCGCATCCTGACGGCTGTCTGGTGGTGTGTGGGGCGGCGCATCCTGACGGCTGTCTGGTGGTGTGTGGGGCGGCGCATCCTGACGGCTGTCTGGTGGTGTGTGGGGCGGCGCATCGTGACGGCTGTCTGGTGGTGTGTGGGGCGGCGCATCGTGACGGCTGTCTGGTGGTGTGTGGGGCGGCGCATCGTGACGGCTGTCTGGTGGTGTGTGGGGCGGCGCATCCTGACGGCTGTCTGGTGGTGTGTGGGGCGGCGCATCCTGACGGCTGTCTGGTGGTGTGTGGGGCGGCGCATCGTGACGGCTGTCTGGTGGTGTGTGGGGCGGCGCATCGTGACGGCTGTCTGGTGGTGTGTGGGGCGGCGCATCGTGACGACTGTCTGGTGGTGTGTGGGGCGGCGCATCCTGACGGCTGTCTGGTGGTGTGTGGGGCGGCGCATCCTGACGGCTGTCTGGTGGTGTGTGGGGCGGCGCATCCTGACGGCTGTCTGGTGGTGTGTGGGGCGGCGCATCCTGACGGCTGTCTGGTGGTGTGTTGGGCGGCGCATCCTGATGGCTGTCTGGTGGTGTGTGGGGCGGCGCATCCTGATGGCTGTCTGGTGGTGTGTGGGGCGGCGCATCGTGACGACTGTCTGGTGGTGTGTTGGGCGGCGCATCGTGACGACTGTCTGGTGGTGTGTGGGGCGGCGCATCGTGACGACTGTCTGGTGGTGTGTGGGGCGGCGCATCCTGACGACTGTCTGGTGGTGTGTGGGGCGGCGTATCGTGACGGCTGTCTGGTGGTGTGTGGGGCGGCGCATCGTGACGGCTGTCTGGTGGTGTGTGGGGCGGCGCATCGTGACGACTGTCTGGTGGTGTGTTGGGCGGCGCATCGTGACGGCTGTCTGGTGGTGTGTGGGGCGGCGCATCGTGACGGCTGTCTGGTGGTGTGTGGGGCGGCGCATCCTGACGGCTGTCTGGTGGTGTGTGGGGCGGCGCATCCTGACGGCTGTCTGGTGGTGTGTGGGGCGGCGCATCCTGACGGCTGTCTGGTGGTGTGTGGGGCGGCGCATCCTGACGGCTGTCTGGTGGTGTGTGGGGCGGCGCATCCTGACGGCTGTCTGGTGGTGTGTGGGGCGGCGCATCCTGACGGCTGTCTGGTGGTGTGTGGGGCGGCGCATCCTGACGGCTGTCTGGTGGTGTGTGGGGCGGCGCCTCCTGACGGCTGTCTGGTGGTGTGTGGGGTTGACTGTCATCCATGCCAGTGTCAGGATGGAATGAAATTGCAAGTTTTCTTTTTGTGTGCGTGTTATGGTAATAAAGGAGATTTTCAGACAACGGAGTTGTAGAAAGGTTCTGTAAGGATGATTTGCGATTTGGTACAATCGCAAATCATCCAGTCTTCCTTGTAACACACACATTTGTATTCATTAACTCCTGTGGGCAAACTCCTTCCCGTATCTCCTACGTACACTTTATCACAGTTACCTTACAGAATTGTAGAGTGACCAGCGGTAGATACAGGTTGCTGTAAGGTGGGCTTCTTCCTAGTATGTTCTCTGAGGCGTGTGGATGCAACACTTGCCACGAAGCTGTTGCATACAGCCAGTGTTTGGGCTGTGTTGTTCGTTGCACCATTGCAAGGGAGGACTATAAGTTTCTTGGTGTGTTCCCTGGTTGTGGAATCAAGGATGGCCTTCGCTGTCCATCTGCAGTCTTGTATGAATAAGGCTGGGGACTGAGGCTTTGTAAATGTTTGTTGTATGTAGGACCATCCCTCCTCCAGAAAAGAAGAACTGGACATTCCGAAAGCCCGTAAATAAAAGCTGATAACTACTTTTTATTTAGAGCGTTTATCATATGATTAAAAGTGCATCAGCTCATCCTTGTTTGTAGATTTTCTACCACTTGGAAGGTGAGCTTTTAGCTGTCCTTGTATTTGCACAGAAAATCCAGAAAGAAATACTGTCTGTCCCTGACGAGTACCAAGGTGAACTTAATTGTGGAATCTAGTGTGCTGATCTGAGAGAAAAGGTTGTCTATGATGAGCCACTTTGGATATAGCATCAGTTAGCTAATCACTTACTGTAGCTATATTATAATACCAGGTATGAAGGATCAGAACTCCCCTGTCTCCAAATTCTTCATGTAGGTGCTCGCGAATACGGCGCTGAGAGGAGTATATTGTTAAACCAAAAGAGTGTTAGAAATAGTTTTTTTCTTGTTTAAATAGCTGGTGCGAAGGTCAACTAGTTCTATAAAATCTTGGTGTGAGATAAGAATGTTGATATTATTGAGGACATTCGTCAGAGGTTAACATCAAGCAAAGCCGTGTGTTTATTCTTGATAATGATGTTGGAAACGCATGACAGGAGAAACCGTCGAGTGTTTTAAGTGTGCAGGACTGATATATCCAAGGAGCGAGGACAGGTGTTTAAAGAGGAGTTCCACTAGTCGATGTGAGACACTTTGTCTGCCGGAGGTGATGCATCGGGGAAGCATGTGGAAGGAAGATAGAATAGGTTATCGACAGGTTTTGTGAGGGGCATTACGACGGTGAGGGGAAAATACCAGTGATCAACCCGGTTGCTAGGCGTGTCATGATTAGGTCTAGGTTGACAGGTAAAGTTGAGAAGCAAACAGAACCAGTTGCTTGCAATATACGGCGCTCATCTTTGCGTTTTTGTGGTTAAGCAAAACACACCCTAGTAACCAAAGATAACTGATCTGTGGGGGCAAGTTAATGTGCTCTAGATAGGGATAAGTGAAAAAGCATTGAACTAGTGGAGTAGACTCTGGATGGTATAGTGATCTCGCATTATCTCGTCATTGTAGGTGGTCCAGGTGTTATTGTGGGCTTCCAGTCTGTCACTAGGCTTGTCTCTCACTGTCTTCCAATAGATAATTTGGAGTGATTCTTCCATAATATGCTTCTTTCATCAAGGACTAATTATCCAGCTAATGATCATCATTGCATACGTTGTAGTTTCATTACGTTGAATTTTACAGTATGGAAGTGCACTAGTGGAGCGTTGGTTAGTATGGGTAAAATTATTGATTTGTATATATGTAGCTTTGTCAGTGGCTGAGCCAAGTAATTTATGAAGTCTGTTAAGGAGTTTGCAGCTCAACTTATTTGGTGTTTGTGCATAAGTTCGCCTAGGTTTATGCTTTTTGAGCAGTTCGTATATTATGACAGATCTAGGTTGTCCCAGGACAAGTCTCTTCCCTTCCACTGACTTCCGAAAGTTACGTCGGGCTTCCTGAAGGAAACTTTTAGTGTTATTAATTTGTTTTCATGATTGATAGGAGTGTATTGGTGCTGTTCAGTGGGTTCCGTATCAAGTCCCCATAATTATATTAGGTTCCCTCCTCTTCCTCCTCCTTTGTCTGTCTGTCGTTGTGACAATGATGTAGCTGTCGTTCCCAGGTAATTTCTTTGGTGGTCTTGTGAGAGTAAGTCGTGTTGAATTGTTACCTAAGTTACACACTCGGCAGGTGCTGCATCAAGTTAGACACACTCAGCAGGTGCTGCATCAAGTTAGACACACTCAGCAGGTGCTGCATCAAGTTAGACACACTCAGCAGGTGCTGCATCAAGTTAGACACACTCAGCAGGTGCTGCATCAAGTTAGACACACTCAGCAGGTGCTGCATCAAGTCTTTTCCGGAATTAGTCAAAATACTGTAATAACAATAACAGTAATAACAATAATCAAAAAAATAATAAATACAATAGAAAGGTAAAGTAATAAATTACTATTATTATTATTACTATTCTTCTTTTCTTCTTTTCTTTTCTTCTTTTCTTTTCTTCTTTTCTTCTTCTTCTTCTTCTTCTTCTTCTTATTATTATTATTATTATTATCTATTTCTTCAAGTGTAGATAGTCTGTACTGTCTGCACAGACAGCCTATGCTGTCTGCCAGCTTAGTTCATATTTCGCGCCACTAAAGTGCTGCCCTCTGGGCCTTCCCAGGTCTGTGGGACGCTGGTCCCACACTCTCTCACTCTCTCAGCGGCCGAGCAGCAAGACACAAGGCCTACTAGTTCTCCGTCTAGTGGGCATGGCCCTACCCGGGCCATGGGCACAACACACAAGTCTGTGTACCCACCACGACTTTACAAATAAAGTAAGAAGCCTCCGAAGACATGTATCATTGAACCCCGCTACCAGAAGCACCAAATAATCTCATTAAACATTGGTGGGAAGCGATGGTCGGAGCAGTTGTTTGCCCAGAGAGAGGAAGGAAGGTATGAAGTTATCTTCACTTCATCACCCTATACAAGAAGCATCCGTCTCTCATCGAGTTATCCTGATGTCGTGTCTGCACGTTTCAGCATCAACAACACAGGTACAAGCAGGATCTAGCCGAAATTTGCCGAATTTCGTGACCCCACGCTACAGCGTCCTACGCTGTTTCTCAAGTCACGTATTCAGCGTCACTTGTATGTTCTGCTGTTGTTGTTCAGCTCAGCACAGCTATTTCAGAAAGCCAGAGGTGAGTTTTGTGGTGATTTCTGCGTCCAGTGTGCTTCCCTGTGTTTGTGGGTGAGAGAGGAGGAAGTGGCCGTCACTTGCCTCGCCCATGCTCGCCCTACTGTACACTTACACCTCACCACACTACCATACACTCACCACTGCTCACTCCCTCTGCTGTGTTTTCTGCTGTTTTCCGTGTGAATCTATTGCCAGCGATGTGTATCCGAGTGCCCGAGGCCACTCGAAGCCACGTGGATCAGCAAGTCACGTGGATCAGCAAGCTACGTGGATCAGCAAGCCACGTGGATCAGCAAGCCACGTGGATCAGCAAGCCACTTGGATCAGCAAGCCACGTGGATCAGCAAGCCACGTGGATCAGCAAGCCATGTTGATCACTAAGCCACATGGATCAGCAAGCCATGTAGATCACTAAGCCACATGGATCAGCAAGCCATGTAGATCAGCATGCCACGAAGTTCCCAACACCACGTGAGGTGAGGGCGATGTCCCATGTATCTACAAGCCACATGGGTTACCAAGCCAGATGTCCCAGGCCACATGCTGTGGTCTGCTGCCTGCATCACATTGACGTCACCGACGATGCTGCCCGACTTCATGACGTCACGATGTCTGCTGACGTCACCTCGAGATGTCTGCTGACGTCAGTGTTGCTGACGTCACCTCGCGACGTCACGCCTGACATCACATGTCATATCGAGTGTTTCTAGTAATTATTTCAGTATTGTCGAGAAGATTGAGAGAAGATATATGTCGTGTGTTAATTTCTCTGTGTTCTCACATGTTAGTGTATGGCTTAGTGTCAATTTTGTGCTCAGAAAAGCATCATTTGCTAGTTAAGCCATGTTGTACCGCATGTACAGCGGGTGTGTGTAAAGTTTTTCGTGTGTCCAGTGGTCTTGAGCCAGACCCCTGAGTAGCACCACCGTGTTAAGTCACCCGGTGTGACCAGCGCGTTTGACAGCTGATATCAGTCAGCCTGAGCCCTAGTCTATTGTACAGAAAGCTCTTATGCTCGTCGCTCGTGATGTTTTGCAGAATCGTATCTGCTACGATTCCCATCGAGATTTGTTTCACTTCACCTCCAGACCTTTAGAGTGCAGTTATATGTAGAGAAACAAGTCTGGGGACGCTTAGACTAACCTCTGCTATAACTCCAACTGCCGAGAGAATGACACTCGTCAAGCCGCAGCTTGCTCTGTCAGCAGGTGCTGTGTCAGCCTCGTGTCACAAGCTTCAGTGAGCAGCCTGCACGAAGATGATGTCACTTTGACTGCTAGCTCGCTCACTGCAGTCTGATGTATGATGTTACGACTCCCAGATGTTTCGCCCAGTCGTCTCTGCCACGACTCGCTCCACGACTCGCTCCACGCTCGCCGGCAGTGACAGCCCAGCGACAGTACCAGTCGAGAAGTGTCCTCCTGAGTCGCTTGCCAGAAGTCCTGCCCAGTTGCCGAGTTTTGACGACGCCTCACTCGAGGGCACCAGCATGTTGTGCCCCAGGTTGAGTGAAACCTGCAGCGACTCCTACGATGACTGCTTCACTGTTCCAGAGGAGACAGTACCCTGTTACATCACAGCTCAGCCGCAGTGATGTCTCCTATGTTGCAGTATGTCCAAACGCAGGAAGGCGTGCAGTGATGCACTTCAACGCTCATTGCCTTTGACCATGATGTTTAGCACACCCCACCTGTTTTTTTTTCCCTCCCTGCAGGAAGTTTGTTTTCCATGTCCATATGTATATATATGCTTTTTATTGTGTGTTCTGTTCCCTGTTCCTACGAGAGAGAGACCGAGCTTTTTTTACCACCAGTATTGTCGCGTCGGGACGACGCTAGGTAGCCGAGCGTATGTAGACAGCCTGTACTGTCTGCACAGACAGCCTATGCTGTCTGCCAGCTTAGTTCATATTTTGCGCCACTAAAGTGCTGCCCTCTGGGCCTGCCCAGGTCTGTGGGACGCTGGTCCCACACTCTAGCACTCTCTCAGCGGCCTAACATCAAGACACAAGGCCTACTAGTTCTCTCCCTCTCGTTGGCATGGCCCTACCCGGGCCATGGGCACAACACACAAGCCTGTGTACCCACCACCACTTTACAAATAAAGTAAGAAGCCTCCGAAGACACGTATCATTGAATCCCGCTACCAGAAGCACCAAATAATCTCATTAAACACAATTACATAATACAAGTATGACAGACCTGACATCACAGACCCTTGGCTGTCTTCAAGTAGGCACTGGACAAGCATCGAAAGTCAGTACCTGACCAGCCGGGCTGTGGCTTGTACGTTGGATTGCGTGCAGCCAGCAGTAACAGTCTTTTTGATCAGGCTCTGATCCACTAGGAGGCCTGGTCACAGACCGGGCCGCGGGGGCGTTGACCCCCGGAACTCTCTCCATGTAAACTGGCATATTATACAGGGTATACACAACATTTAGAACAGCTTAGGTTAATGGTGTCCGCCAGGATGCAACCCACAAGAGCTGGCTAACACCCAGGTTCCTACTTATTGCTAGGTGAACAGGGACAGCAGGAATAAACATGTCTATCGTTTCAGCCGTACTGGGGATCGCTCCAGGATCCTCAGTATGTGAGTTGAGGACGCTACTAACGTAGCTATGAAGGACTCTTGATTCAAGGAATTGGAGCTTCTCAACACTTTCTTAAAATATTGACTTAAAATGTTAATATTATAGGGATTTTGCCATGGACAAGCTTCATATAGTGGAGATGGTGAGAAACCTAACTGAAGAAAACCCAACCCAAGGTATCCTACCCTAACTTAACCATACTCCGCCAACAGTAACTACAGAAATGGCACATCTTTGCATTCACCGCTTCCCTGTTTAAGTTGTCTGACAGGTGCGTTACACGACCTAATAATTAACCGTTGATTGGCCCGGACGCGCCATTCAAACCAAAACAAAAGTATTTCTGTTAATATCTCCAGAAAAAACAGTTAGCACCAATAATAAGCATTTTTTGTTTGTATTTAAAAAATTCTGAGCAGAATTTAAAGTTATTATTAAATTAATAATTCAAAGAATTATGAAAATGGAAAGTATTAAATTACAATGATTTTTATTAATAAGACGACGTGAAGTCTCAATAGTAATTTACTTTTCAGAGGTTGAGAGATGCTAGTGTACTACTGTTGTATACTAGCAGGTCATCCCTACTGTTGTACACTAGCAGGTCATCCCTACTGTTGTATACTAGCAGGTCATCCCTACTGTTGTACACTAGCAGGTCATCCCTACTTTTGTATACTAGCAGGTCATCCCTACTGTTGTATACTAGTAGGTCATCCCTACTGTTGTATACTAGCAGGTCATCCCTACTGTTGTACACTAGCAGGTCATCCCTACTGTTGTATACTAGCAGGTCATCCCTACTGTTGTATACTAGCAGGTCATCCCTACTGTTGTATACTAGCAGGTCATCCCTACTGTTGTATACTAGCAGGTCATCCCTACTGTTGTACACTAGCAGGTCATCCCTACTGTTGTATACTAGCAGGTCATCCCTACTGTTGTACACTAGCAGGTCATCCCTACTGTGGTATACTAGCAGGTCATACCTACTGTTGTACACTAGCAGGTCATCCCTACTGTTGTACACTAGCAGGTCATCCCTACTGTTGTATACTAGCAGGTCATCCCTACTGTTGTACACTAGCAGGTCATCCGTACTGTTGTACACTAGCAGGTCATCCGAACTGTTGTATACTAGCAGGTCATCCCTACTGTTGTACACCAGCAGGTCATCCCTACTGTTGTACACTAGCAGGTCATCCGTACTGTTGTATACTAGCAGGTCATCCCTACTGTTGTATACTAGCAGGTCATCCCTACTGTTGTACACTAGCAGGTCATCCCTACTGTTGTATACTAGCAGGTCATCCCTACTGTTGTACACTAGCAGGTCATCCCTACTGTTGTACACTAGCAGGTCATCCCTACTGTTGTACACTAGCAGGTCATCCGTACTGTTGTATACTAGCAGGTCATCCCTACTGTTGTATACTAGCAGGTCATCCCTACTGTTGTACACTAGCAGGTCATCCCTACTGTTGTACACTAGCAGGTCATCCCTACTGTTGTACACTAGCAGGTCATCCCTACTGTTGTACACTAGCAGGTCATCCCTACTGTTGTACACTAGCAGGTCATCCCTACTGTTGTACACTAGCAGGTCATCCCTACTGTTGTACACTAGCAGGTCATCCCTACTGTTGTACACTAGCAGGTCATCCCTACTGTTCTACACTAACAGGTCATCCCTACTGTTGTACACTAGCAGGTCATCCCTACTGTTGTACACTAGCAGGTCATCCCTACTGTTGTACACTAGCAGGTCATCCCTACTGTTGTACACTAGCAGGTCATCCCTACTGTTGTACACTAGCAGGTCATCCCTACTGTTGTACACTAGCAGGTCATCCCTAATGTTGTATACTAGCAGGTCATCCCTACTGTTGTACACTAGCAGGTCATCCCTACTGTTGTACACTAGCAGGTCATCCCTACTGTTGTACACTAGCAGGTCATCCCTACTGTTGTATACTAGCAGGTCATCCCTACTGTTGTACACTAGCAGGTCATCCCTACTGTTGTATACTAGCAGGTCATCCCTACTGTTGTACACTAGCAGGTCATCCCTACTGTGGTATACTAGCAGGTCATCCCTACTGTTGTACACTAGCAGGTCATCCCTACTGTTGTACACTAGCAGGTCATCCCTACTGTTGTATACTAGCAGGTCATCCCTACTGTTGTACACTAGCAGGTCATCCCTACTGTTGTACACTAGCAGGTCATCCGTACTGTTGTATACTAGCAGGTCATCCCTACTGTTGTACACTAGCAGGTCATCCCTACTGTTGTACACTAGCAGGTCATCCGTACTGTTGTACACTAGCAGGTCATCCCTACTGTTGTATACTAGCAGGTCATCCCTACTGTTGTACACTAGCAGGTCATCCGTACTGTTGTATACTAGCAGGTCATCCCTACTGTTGTACACTAGCAGGTCATCCCTACTGTTGTACACTAGCAGGTCATCCCTACTGTTGTACACTAGCAGGTCATCCGTACTGTTGTATACTAGCAGGTCATCCCTACTGTTGTATACTAGCAGGTCATCCCTACTGTTGTACACTAGCAGGTCATCCCTACTGTTGTACACTAGCAGGTCATCCCTACTGTTGTACACTAGCAGGTCATCCCTACTGTTGTACACTAGCAGGTCATCCCTACTGTTGTACACTAGCAGGTCATCCCTACTGTTGTACACTAGTAGGTCATCCCTACTGTTGTACACTAGCAGGTCATCCCTACTGTTGTACACTAGCAGGTCATCCCTACTGTTGTACACTAACAGGTCATCCCTACTGTTGTACACTAGCAGGTCATCCCTACTGTTGTACACTAGCAGGTCATCCCTACTGTTGTACACTAGCAGGTCATCCCTACTGTTGTACACTAGCAGGTCATCCCTACTGTTGTACACTAGCAGGTCATCCCTACTGTTGTATACTAGCAGGTCATCCCTACTGTTGTACACTAGCAGGTCATCCCTACTGTTGTACACTAGCAGGTCATCCCTACTGTTGTACACTAGCAGGTCATCCCTACTGTTGTACACTAGCAGGTCATCCCTACTGTTGTACACTAGCAGGTCATCCCTACTGTTGTACACTAGCAGGTCATCCCTACTGTTGTACACTAGCAGGTCATCCCTACTGTTGTACACTAGCAGGTCATCCCTACTGTTGTACACTAGCAGGTCATCCCTACTGTTGTACACTAGCAGGTCATCCCTACTGTTGTACACTAGCAGGTCATCCCTACTGTTGTACACTAGCAGGTCATCCCTACTGTTGTACACTAGCAGGTCATCCCTACTGTTGTACACTAGCAGGTCATCCCTACTGTTGTACACTAGCAGGTCATCCCTACTGTTGTACACTAGCAGGTCATCCCTACTGTTGTACACTAGCAGGTCATCCCTACTGTTGTACACTAGCAGGTCATCCCTACTGTTGTACACTAGCAGGTCATCCCTACTGTTGTACACTAGCAGGTCATCCCTACTGTTGTACACTAGCAGGTCATCCCTACTGTTGTACACTAGCAGGTCATCCCTACTGTTGTACACTAGCAGGTCATCCCTACTGTTGTACACTAGCAGGTCATCCCTACTGTTGTACACTAGCAGGTCATCCCTACTGTTGTACACTAGCAGGTCATCCCTACTGTTGTACACTAGCAGGTCATCCCTACTGTTGTACACTAGCAGGTCATCCCTACTGTTGTACACTAGCAGGTCATCCCTACTGTTGTACACTAGCAGGTCATCCCTTCTGTTGTACACTAGCAGGTCATCCCTTCTGTTGTACACTAGCAGGTCATCCCTATTGTTGTACACTAGCAGGTCATCCCTACTGTTGTACACTAGCAGGTCATCCCTACTGTTGTACACTAGCAGGTCATCCCTACTGTTGTACACTAGCAGGTCATCCCTACTGTTGTACACTAGCAGGTCATCCCTACTGTTGTACACTAGTAGGTCATCCCTACTGTTGTACACTAGCAGGTCATCCCTACTATTGTACACTAGCAGGTCATCCCTACTGTTGTACACTAGCAGGTCATCCCTACTGTTGTACACTAGCAGGTCATCCCTACTGTTGTACACTAGCAGGTCATCCCTACTGTTGTACACTAGCAGGTCATCCCTACTGTTGTACACTAGCAGGTCGTCCCTACTGTTGTACACTAGCAGGTCGTCCCTACTGTTGTACACTAGCAGGTCATCCCTACTGTTGTACACTAGCAGGTCATCCCTACTGTTGTACACTAGCAGGTCATCCCTACTGTTGTATACTAGCAGGTCATCCCTACTGTTGTACACTAGCAGGTCATCCCTACTGTTGTACACTAGCAGGTCATCCCTACTGTTGTATACTAGCAGGTCATCCCTACTGTTGTACACTAGCAGGTCATCCCTACTGTTTTACACTAGCAGGTCATCCCTACTGTTGTACACTAGCAGGTCATCCCTACTGTTGTACACTAGCAGGTCATCCCTACTGTTGTACACTAGCAGGTCATCCCTACTGTTGTACACTAGCAGGTCATCCCTACTGTTGTACACTAGCAGGTCATCCCTACTGTTGTACACTAGCAGGTCATCCCTACTGTTGTACTTGTGTTTCCTGGAGCACAGACGAGAGAGATACTTCATAATCTACACCTGGAAAATCCTAGAGAGACTGGTTCTAAATCTACACACAGAAATCACTCCCTAAGAAAGCAAAAGCATAGGCAGACAGTGCAACATATCCCCAATGAAAAGCCTCCCATCAGGCATAAGGCGAGTTATCAATGGAGCCCTGGCTGCCTTGAAGAGGGAACTGGACAGGTACCTCAAGTCAGTACCCGATCAGCCGGACTGTGGTTCGTGTGTTGGATTTTGTACACCCAGCAATAACAGCCTGATTGAACATTAAAATGGTATAAAATACCGACAGGTTGTTAGGTAAGACACATATGCAACAGTTAGGTATCTTTATTATGAAACGTTTCGCCTACACAGTAGGCTTCTTCAGTCAAGTACAGAAAAGTTGATAGAAGCAGAAGATACTTGAAGACGATGTAATCAGTCCATCACCCTTAAAGTTTTGAGGTGGTCAGTCCCTCAGTCTGGAGAAGAGCATTGTTCCATATTGTTCGATATTGTTTCATACTATGGAACAATGCTCTTCTCCAGACTGAGGGACTGACCACCTCAAAACTTTAAGGGTGATGGACTGATTACATCGTCTTCAAGTATCTTCTGCTTCTATCAACTTTTCTGTACTTGACTGAAGAAGCCTACTGTGTAGGCGAAACGTTTCATAATAAAGATACCTAACTGTTGCATATGTGTCTTACCTAACAACAGCCTGATTGACTGGGTGGCCTTGTCGAGGTCTGGTCTTGGGGGCGTTGATCCCCAGACTGCCTTCCAGGTAAACTCCAGCTAGGTAGATAGATCGCTGAAGGGAGGTGACTTCATATGAGTGAGAGGTTTTTGATCCAAGGGATTTATCGTATCCTGGATCTCATAACATCGAATTTGATTGCCTCCTGTTCCTCAGGCGCTGTATGACTCCCAGCGGGTTTGGCTCTTCCCCTTAAATATAGTAATCTACCTCAGCTAAAATCAAATTTCATCCCTATCAGTGGAATTACTAAACCACTTACTTAACCTTCCCATCAAGTACCACTCAACAGTCAACCAACACTCACTCAACTAACTACTGGTGGGAAAGGTCGACAGTTGTAAGGGATGTAATAGTAAGTCTTGGCCTGACAGAAAATCGAACCACGGAGCTTTCGATTGTGAGGCGAGTGTTGTTGTTGGTGCACGTGTGCTGACACTACCACAAGGTCATCAGTACACATATGCTGACACTACCACAAGGTCATCAGGGCACGTGTGCTGACACTACCACAAGGTCATCAGTGCACGTGTGCTGACACTACCACAAGGTCATCAGTGCACGTGTGCTGACACTACCACAAGTTCATCAGTACACGTGTGCTGACACTACCACAAGGTCATCAGTGCACGTGTGCTGACACTACCACAAGTTCATCAGTACACGTGTGCTGACACTACCACAAGGCACAGTAACTGTACATGTGATTCTACTGGCAGCACTCCACATAAGAGGGGAATGTTGAACTGTGTGTGTGTGTGTGTGTGTGTGTGTGTGTGTGTGTGTGTGATGAGTATTCAATAATTACCATTTACCATAGTTCTTTCAGTCTATATATAGAGTTGATTTAATTATGATAATTACAGTTCAAAATATTATTTTATGACAATCTTATTTAAGGAAGTCATTCCTAAATAATGAGATCCTCCTAAGAATAAAACACTAAACCCAGTTTTATTTTCAGGTAAGGAATCACTTGGGAGGATCGGGTAAGTATAGCAATCCCCGGACTCAAGAGGACCTCAATATTGATAAAATACCTGGGAAAAGGGCGTTGTATTCAAGTAACCTAATTTGTCGTTGTCTGTTATGCAGTGCTTGGACTAAATTATGGTTAGTGTTGTTGGATTGGTTGTCAAAGCATTATCGTGACACGGATCCGTCACAGTGGGTTTGGTGTTTTGTTCTTCAGCAAAGACATGTTTTTGATAAATTAGACACATGTGCAACTCTTGGGTATCTTTATTAAGAAAACCCTTCGCTACACAGTGGCTTCATCAGTCCATACAAAGGAGAATCTTGAAGAACAAGAGGAGAATGAGGTAATCAGTCCCTCAACCTTGAATAGAATACGGCATATGTGAGGAGAAGCAACTTATAAACCGTAGGCAGGAGAGGTGCAGTAGTCGTAGGTGGTATCACATTTGTCCAATGTGGAAGTAGGTCGTGCCCAAGGGTTAGGCAAGCGAAGAATTCCCAAGTATTAAGATCCCAAGAAGTTGCAGCGTCTTGGGATTAAGACTTGGGAATTCTTCGCTTGCCTAACCCTTGGGCACGACCTACTTCCACACTGGACAAATGTGACACCACCTACGACTGCTGCACCTCTCCTGCCTACGGTTTATTCAGGAGTTGCACATGTGTCTAATTTATCAAAGTGTCGGTTTTCTGAACCATTCATCTACAAATACATATTTTTCTTTACTCAAATATTTGTTATAAAATGGTCTGTTCGGTGGAGGTTGTGGCATAACAGCGGTGAGGGAAAAGTTTTAGTGTAATGGTGTTTATAGTGAGACGAATATAAGTAGTTTTCAGTTTTGTAGGAGTGTGTGTGTTAGTGACGCGTCGGAGCCACAACACTTAGTGACGCGTCGGAGCCACAACACTTAGGGTGTGATTCTCTAGGTGAAGTGGAGCGACTTCTTTTTTTTTCTATTATCTATCATGACTCACGAAATCGTATGGTTTCTATCAGTCATACATTCACTCATCACCTCCACTCAACTGTAATCCTGTAAACGTGATTTATTTTATATTTTTGGATAGTTTTATTATAGCGTTCGTGTATTGTATTGGATCTTTAGAAGTACTGAGTTCACTAAGTCTTAGTGACTTTTTTTATGGCCCATTTCTTCAGGATCTCCAGTCATTATTTGTATCATAGTTTTGGCGTGAGTCTTCCAAACAGTGAGGGTTTAAAAGGGACGTTTTACGCTCCGTTCGTTTGACTGTTTTTAGTGTGGGTCTGTAACTACACTGAGTCCTTGTATCAGGTGGTCCACTCTTCCACCTGCAGTATCTGGCACCAGTGGTTCCTGTTACATCTTAGGGAACCCAACATCTTGATTTATTCTATGTTGCACCAGTGGTTCCTGCTACATCTTAGGGAACCCAACTTCTTGATTTATTTTATGTTGCACCAGTGGATCCTGCTACATCTTAGGGAACCCAACTTCTTGATTTATTTTATGTTGCACCAGTGGTTCCTGCTACATCTTAGGGAACCCAACTTCTTGATTTATTTTATGTTGCACCAGTGGTTCCTGCTACATCTTAGGGAACCCAACTTCTTGATTTATTTTATGTTGCACCAGTGGTTCCTGCTACATCTTAGGGAACCCAACTTCTTGATTTATTCTATGTTGCACCAGTGTCCATTCACCTGCTCCACAAATTCAAGAAGCAAGAAGCGTCATACCATCTGCAGTGTTTGTGCTATCATAGCATCTGCAAGACCAATGAAGCGCCCTCACTTACCATCTGATAATTCCGCTATAAAATGGCTTCCCTGATCTTAAGATAATGTTATCATTTATTTTTCTCTTGTAACTCGCGAAATCATAATTCAATTACAAGCAAATCACAGAACGGTACTTCTGGAAAGCATTTGAACGTGTTTCCATACGACACCTGAGGTCTCTTCACCCATCAGTACAATGTGTACCTGGGTGTTATCGACTGGTGTGGGTCACATCCTGGGGCAAAATTAGCATAATTTGTACTAAATGCTACCCCTAACAAGGGGCTTTCTATATAGTACGCCACGTCAAGTAGCCTGTAAACCTTGTACAAATAAATACATTAATTATTATTCATAAAAAATAGTTTTAAATCCTCCATATGATCTTGGTTATTTATGTTATATTTCCATATTCTTTATGAAAGTGATAGGTTGACTTTCAGAATATTTCTAACAGTTGTCAACGATGCCCTTATAACCTACATGGCTCTATTACAAGGGTTCACAGAAGAGACCGCTTGATTAGTGACCAAGTTACGTTGTTTACAGGATAGTAATAATATCTTTATTAACTTCAATCACATGTACAAGGTATACAGTCCAGCTGACATCAATGACATACTACAGAAAGCCCCCTTGTTATGCAGAGCATTTCGGGCAAATTAGGTCGGTGTTGTCCCAGGATGCGACCCACACCAGTCGACTAACACCCAGGTACATAGACAACCGGTGTAAGGAAACACTTCCGTTGTTTCCACCCCTTCGCCGGGAATCGAACCCCGACCCTCACTGTGTGACGCTAGATCTTTTGGCACCAGGCAAAAGCCATCCTTTATCGACCACTGGATTACCAGTGCCACATTAAACAACCCTAGTGTGAGCAGATGCAATCTGTTCAACATCCAAACTTTTCATGCAACACAAAACCGTATATCCAGTCACAAAGGTCAAATTATTCGCTGACCCCTAAATCTAGCTTTGAACTTTCATTGTCTTAATAGATTTAAGCCAATGTTGCTATTGTGAAGAGTTTGTAATAGCGGTTTCTGTGTTTTGATTCTTAGTTACATTTCAGATCAATTAACACTTAATTGTGCCCATTTTTTATTAACTTTATGATTTCTTAATGCGTCTTAGCTCGTGTTATTGTTGACTTAATTACAAGAGAAACAAATATTTGAAAAAACAAAAAATCGGCATCCAAAAAATATTATGATTCCTTAATATCTGAAGTAGAGATCATTGTAAGAGAACATGATAGCCAAATTCTGCATCACAGGTTCATTGGTTGGGCGAGACGGCGGAGGGTAACGGAAAGACACAGTGTAGATTATTGTTATATTCAAGGGGGAGCGCTAAATCCGTTGGGTTATGCAGCGCCTGTGGGGTGGGGGGATGTGGAAGGTGTTCAGGCTTAATTCAGAGAACTGGAGCACATATTCAATTCCCTAGATCATGAGCCCCTCACCAGCGTCAAGGAACCTCCCTTGAGTGGTCGATTTAGAAAGGACCTCTGCGGATAAGAACGTCTGAGCAAGTCTTTTTACGCCTGTGCTTCTTTATATATAGAAGTAAATAGGTACCTGAATGTTAGTCAATTGTAAAGGTATAATGGCCCTTCCAGACTCTCAAAAGAACGTTTGAATGGACCATTCCTCCTCATGAAAATAAAGAATAAATTTTAACAGAAGAAAATAAACAATTTGATTGATAATCAAGAATGTAATTATATACAGCAGACAGATGGTATTCCGATGTGCCAATGGTCGTGGTAAGTAGCTCCCATGATTCACAAGATGTTCCTTGTTAGCTTCCCACCTTCTTCAGCCTGATTACCTGGTTCCCTGGGCCTCCCTCCTTATCTGCGCATACTCGTTACCCTCTCCCACTAATCTCTCTATTGTCCTGGGTCCTTTTAAATTCTCTAGTGTACTTAGTTTTTGCCTTTCTGACGACGAGGTCGTCACTGGTGGACATGACTGGTATAAAATTCTGCCCGAGACTGAGTACAGACACCAGAGTTTCACCTATGTAAACTAGTGGCGGCGTAATCGAGGGAGGTTTGCTACAGGGTTGTGCAGACATCAAATGATCATTTACTAAGGTTAAGTGACACTGTTATGTTCCTTAAAAGATGAGGTTGCCTCGCCAGTGCCGAATGACCCAATCCGATCAACAAGGTTTAAAAAAGAGAACAGAAAGTTGAAACCTGGACAAGCAGTTACTCACATGACAGGCAGAAGGCTTTTATAAGAAATGGTAAGGACTAGGAAAAATACGCTAAAATAAATAAGTTAGATAAGGCCCGGTTAAATTAACAAAAAAAGCAAAAAATACAATATAACAATAAACAAGAGTGGAACTCAATACTTACAGATTTGATGGGAACAGAAAGACAAGTATTCATGCTTCCACACTTATCTGACGAACTTTTCCCTCACATCAGTTCATAGCACTACTGAATTTAAAAGCACCTACTATGATATATAAAGTACAAAACCCATGCAAAAAAAAAATAATTTGTTTAATCACGCACATAACTACTGAACTCCTTGTATAATATTGCAGTGACCTACATAAACACAACCTAATATTGATACCCCTCACAAGGTCGTCACTTGTTCATGTTCGTTAAGTCAGTCAACTGAACGTGTGTTAAGACCACAGTTCTTTTGAACACAAACATGGATATTTTCTTCCTTATATAATGGTTAAAGTAAATTCTCAAGTGTATATACACCGAAAGGTCAACACCATTCAGAGTATATACACTAATCCTGAGCGACGATAAGCTTTCGTTGTATATACCCTTTGTTGTGACCTCAGTAAGATAATGTATGTGAAGCAGAACGTCCAACAGGTCATGTTTCCCACTCGTATGGTCGTAGAGCTACGTATTACAACACGAAATGTTCCATTAGCGGCCAACAGATAGCAGCACGCTCCATGTAAACAAGCAGGCCGCCAATGACTGGACCATAAGAGTACGTTTATCCCTGAGCACGCTGCAAGCGCTTGCCTCCAAACATGCATAACACCACACCACATAATAGAAAGTGTTTATATATATATATATATATATATATATATATATATATATATATATATATATATATATATATATATATATATATATGTAGTAGGTTGGTAGACAGCAACCACCCAGGGAGGTGGTACTACCGTCCTGTCATTATTTTATATGATGGTTGGATTGCTGGTGTCTTTTGTCTCTCTCATAAATATACAAGATTTCAGGTACGTCTTGCTACTTCTACTTACACTTAGGTCACACTACACATACATGTACACGTTTATTTATACACACTCATCTGAGTTTTCTTTGATTTTATCTTAATAGTTCTTGTTCTTATTACTTTTCCTTTTATATCCATGGGGAATGGAATAAGAATCTTTCCTCCGTAAGCCATGCGTGTTGTAAAAGTCAACTAAAATGCCGGGAACAATGGGCTAATAACTCCTTTTCTTGTAATAATTACTAAAAAGATTAAGAAAATTGTCAAAGTGGGAAGTCTGAATGTGCGCGGATGTTGTGCAAATGATAAGAAAGAGGTGACCGTGGATGAATGAATGAGAAGAACCTGGATGTCCTGGCTTTAATTGAAACAAAGTTGAAGGGGATAGGAGAGTTTCAGTGGAGAGGAATAAATGGGATTAGGTCAGGGGTTTCAAATAGAGTTAGAGCTAAGGAAGGAGTAGCAATAATGTTGAAGGATATGCTATGGCAGGAAAAGAAGGACTATAAATGTATTAATTCAAGGATTATGTGGAGTAAAATAAAGGTTGGATGTGAAAAGTGGGTTATAGTAAGCGTGTATGCATCTGGAGAAGAGAGAAGTGTAGAGAAGAGAATGCGTGGGGAGTTTCGAACCAAGTGTGAGAGTACTTGTGGTTGGGGATTTCAATGCTGAAGTGGGTAAAAATGTTGTGGAGGGAGTAGTAGGTAAATTTGGGGTGCCAGGGGTAAATGAAAATGGGGAGCCTTTAATTGAGCTATGTGTAGAAAAAGGTTTGGTAATAAGTAATACATATTTTACGAAAAAGAGGATAAATAAATATATAAGGTATGATATAGAACGAAATGAAAGTAGTTTGTTAGATTATGTATTGGTGGATATAAGGTTGATGGGTAGGCTCCAAGATGTACACGTTTATAGAGGGGCAACTGATATATCAGATCATTATTTAATTGTAGCTACAGTTAGAGTAAGAGGTAGATGGGACAAGAGGAAAGTGGCAAAAACAAGTAAGAGGGAGGTTAGAGTGTATAAACTAAGGGCGGAGAAAATTTATGTGAGATATAAGCAACTATTGGCAGAGAGGAGGGCTGGTGCCAATATGAGTAGTGGGGGGGTTGAAGAGGGTTGGATTAGTTTTAAAAATGCAGTATTAGAATGTGGGGCAGAAGTTTGTGGTTATAGGAGGGTGGGGGCAGGAGGAAAGAGTGATTGGTGGAATGATGAAGTAAAGGGTGTGATAAAAGAGAAAAAGGTAGCTTACGAGAGGTTTTACAAAGCAGAAGTGTTATAAAAAGAGTAGAGTATATGGAGAGTAAAAGAAAGGTGAAGAGAATGGTGAGAGAGTGTAAAAGGAGAGTAGATGATAGAGTGGGAGAGGCACTGTCAAGAAATTTTGATGAAAATAAGAAAAAAATTTGGAGTGAGTTAAACAAGTTAAGAAAGCCTAGGGGGACGAATGGATTTCTCAGTTAAAAACAGAGTAGGGGAGTTAGTAGATGGGGAGCTGGAGGTATTGGGGAGATGGCGAGAATATTTTGAGGAACTTTTAAATGTCGACGAAGAAAGGGAGGCGGTAATTTCGTGCACTGGCCAGGGAGGTATACCATCTTTTAGGAGAGAAGAATAGTGGGATGTGAGTGTGGGGGAGGTGCGTGAGGCATAACGTAGAATGAAAAGGGATAGAGCAGCTGGAACTGACAGGATCATGACAGAAATGTTAAAAGCAGGGGGGAATGTAGTGTTGGAGTGGTTGGTATTTTTGTTTAATAAACGTATGAAGGAGGGGAAGGTACATAGGGATTGGCAGAGAGCATATATAGTTCCTTTATATAAAGGGAAGGGGGACAAATGAAATTGTAAAAATTATAGAGGAATAAGTTTACTGAGTATACCAGGAAAAGGGAAGGGGGACAAATGAAATTGTAAAAATTATAGAGGAATAAGTTTACTGAGTATACCAGGAAAAGTGTACAGTAGGGTTATTATTGAAAGAATTAGAGGTAAGACAGAATGTAGAATTGCGGATGAGCAAGGAGGTTTCAGAGTGGGTAGGGGATGTGTAGATCAAGTGTTTACATTGAAGCATATATGTGAACAGTATTTAGATAAAGGTAGGGAAGTTTTTATTGCATTTATGGATTTAGAAAAGGCATATGATAGAGTGGATAGAGGAGCAATGTGGCAGATGTTGCAAGTATATGGAATAGGTGGTAAGTTTCTAAATGCTGGAAAGAGTTTTTATGAGGATAGTGAGGCTCAGGTTAGGGTGTGTAGAAGAGAGGGAGACTACTTCCCGGTAAAAGTAGGTCTTAGACAGGGATGTGTAATGTCACCATGGTTGTTTAATACATTTATAGATGGGGTTGAACAAGAAATGAATGCTAGGGTGTTGGGGAGATGGGTGGGATTAAATTATGGGGAATCAAACACAAAATGGGAATTGACACAGTTACTTTTTGCTGATGATACTGTGCTTATGGGAGATTCCAAAGAAAAATTGCAAAGGTTACTAGACGAATTTGGGAGTGTGTGTAAAGGTAGAAAGTTGAAAGTGAACATAGAAAAGAGTAAGGTGATGAGGGTATCAAATGATTTAGATAAAGAAAAATTGGATATCAAATTGGGG
>NC_091354.1:21228033-21294244 GCF_038502225.1 Cherax quadricarinatus | reverse complement strand
CGAGGAATATTAATGCGAGGCTTTCGAGCATTAGTGTCAAATTCTATGTATTCCTTAAAATATTATTGACAATTGTCCTGCCCTTTCATGAGAGGAGTGCCAGGCACCTGGTGTTTCTGGCTGGCACTTATATTGCTTGAGGGAAAGTGACACTGGCTACATCTCTCTAGACTTCCTCTGAAATTTACTGTTCAGTTTCTCATTTTGCTTTGCAGTTGAAGTGCTGGTGACAGTGCAATAAATTTTGAACAGCTGCATTTTCCCATCCATAGGGTTGAGGAGGGGTTGTTGAGGGGTTAGAGAGGCTGGAGGGAATTGATATCTGTAGTGGATAGGGATAGGGTCATCCTAGGAAATGTTGGAGGCTGGGGGTATAGGAGATTTCGTGTGTGTGAGGCACATTCAACAGACATGTGTGAGCATGTTAGGAGTGAGTAGAGGCAGGTGGCTTTTATGACTTGATGTGCTGTTAGAGTGTGTGCAAGGTAACATTTAAAAAGAGTTTTAGGGAAACTGGTTAGCTGGACCTAAGTCCTGGAGGTGGGATGTACTTTGTCTTAACTCTGAAGGAGAGATGGTGACATTCTCAGTGTGGAGGGGCATTTGATACGTAATGTTGACACGCCTTATTATAAATGGCTCGTTCTCTAGATGCATACGTGAGAAATAAAAAAAAAAAACTTCAAGAAAAAATACTAAGATTTCTCCATGATGCTATTTGAATATTAATATACTTCTGACACCCCGTCCGTATGAGGTCATAACCCCAGCATAGTCCCCGAGGTGTTCAGGTATAATTGTCCCAAAACTTAGTTGGATATTTCACACGATAACAGAGTGAGGAGACGCCTCCCAGTCTGACTGCCACTGTAACCTGGTCTCGCGACCCATTTTTTAGAGTAAGGATGAACACTCTTCTTTATACTGACCTCAAAAAACGTACTACTTTAGTGTAAAGTTGACAAATATACGTGCAAATTTTAGGAATTGTTAGCCTGGACAGGCTCGAGCACTTTTTGAGAAGGTATAAGATTCACGGGCGTCTAACCTACTTGTTCTATGCTCCTCAAATCATCCAGCTTGCCCTCGAGAACGGCATCAGCTGGCATTCCAAGAAGGATGTTATCTGCCCTTGACGCATCTTAACGTACCCAACTCGTTGCATCTATTGCTTGATTTCGTATTTGGATGTATTAAGGATGAGTCCCATGGCCAGTCCCTGTGTTTGATCACAAAAGTATAATTTGCTAGCAGGGAATACTTTGTACCTTCAAGTGTGCCATCATCCAGGAACCAGATGTTTACTTCTCAGATTAAGCTGATTGTGAGTTTCCAACCTCTACTTACAAGGAATAAGGGGTCAGAGGATCCCCTTTCTGAACATTCTACTAAGATGTGATTTCATGATCTTCAAAAAGAAGCGTCGATTCCTTTCTGTATTCAGTTTAAACGTAATGAAAGATAATAGGAAAACGCATTAGAGCAGCTGTTAATGTACTCCATCTCTGCATGATCTACTACTCTACTGCCTTGAGGGGCCCCAGAGAAATGCTGGTTAGGGTTGAAGCATCATGGCTGCCTCAGTGCGAGCACCTCTGAGCCACTGTTACAACTAAACAACAGTGTTACCCACTGCAACATCCAGTGAAGCTTCTCAGTTTACGCCAGTTATTGGTCACAGAAATTTTAAGGAAGTGTGTATAGGAGAAAACTCGATCCTTCGACACCTCAGACAGAAGTATAATGTGTCATGACTTGGTTGCGACATTAGATGATGCTACTCTTTACCAAAACAATTGCTGATAAGTCGAACGTGATACAAGAAAAACTATTTTACCTTTTCATTAATGAAACCTTTCACGTTTTTACTGATATCGATCACTGACGATCATATAGTTATCCCTTTAACTTAAAGGCAATTACAGAGACAATAATTCAAGCACAAACAAGCACATTCTTACTGAAAGTTTATATTACACAGAGCAATGTCACTTACTGTAATTGTTGCAAAACGTGTTTCCACCCCAGCCATGACCTTCCTTGTAGCTCAACTCACCTGCAAACAAAAAAATATTTTTACATTAATTTTTATCTGAGAAAAAGAATGATTTTTTTTAAGTTAATGTTTGTCAGTTTTAACTTCCACTAGAAAGAATTCACTCCTTCAATTTGTAATTTCAATTAAATCTCTGAGCGAGTTAAAAAATATGTTCAAGTCAATTTTTTATTTAATTTGATATATGTGTACGTATATGGTGAGAAAATTCACAACGCTCTAACCCACGAAGATCACGCAGCCAGCACAGAGCTAGCTGTTGGGCTGTCGGCCCAACAGCTAGCTCTGTGCTGGCTGCGCCATTCTTGTAGGGTTGGGTGGTCCTGTGGTTTAAAGCGTCATGTGGTTCTCGCTTCCCATGAGGCAGGCCATTACAACATGGGTTCGAATCCTTGGCTAGCGCAGTGTTGTTACTGATCAATACCACTCGTTCGTGGTTACAATAATATATATATATATATATATATATATATATATATATATAAATATATATACACTGATCTCTGGCTGAAGGAGACTCGAACCTACGAACCTTAGAACAAGGCACTGCGTACCTTGTTCTAAGGTATTGTCCAGTGTGGGTAGATTGGTATAGCACTGCGTACCTTGTTCTAAGGTTCGTAGGTTCGAGTCTCCTTCAGCCAGAGATCAGTGTTTGTGTATATTTCGCCTGCTATTGCGAATTCCTTGCATAATATATACATATATATACATATAATATATATATATATATATATATATATATATATATATATATATATATATATATATATATATATATATATATATATATATATATATATGGTAAATAAATTTGTTAGGCCCAGATAAGGCACAGACTAGACATTGTTACGTCTTGATATAGGGAACAAGTTCGTCCAATGATAAAGTCTTGCTGTTGTTAACTTGCTTTTCAGTCCAATAATACTGTCTCCATAAATATTCATATATTTATTATGCAGTACATTCTATCAACTAAAAAATTATACACCCAACATATGAAAAATATTTTGAAAAATGCTTACATTATATTCATTCTAATATTATTTTGTATTGACAAATAGATTCTTCGGGAAACCTGTTCCAAGAAATCAAACGCAAAATATGCGTGAACATCTGACGCAAAGCATACATTTATATCTGACGCAAAGCATGTGTGTACATCTGACGCAATTTTACGTGAACATTTATAAGATTTGTACCATACTATATAATATTATAAAAGATTATATCAGGATTACATTATTACATTATTACTCTGATTCTTTTGCAAAAATTAACGTCTTGAATGGCTATAATTCATATTTAAATGTTACTTGTTACAAAAATATTTTAGACACTAGTCTGATAGGGCGCGACGTACTTCACTTGACCGAGGAAACCTTACACTGGACAACAAATTTCTTAGGCTTTCCAGGGAGTTTCACTCCCACCATGATGGTGGACTACTGCTAGTGTCATCACATATAATACTTAGTCATATGTGTACAATGCACAGAACATTTTTAAATATCTACTTCCAGTGGTGGATAGTTTGTAATGAATCATTTTACCAGTGCCAGGAATTTTGATGGAACATTACTTATAAATAATTCTTGAAAAGATGTGTTTTCGGAAAACTAAAAATTCTGAAGTGCCAGGTTAGTTCCATCTTGAAATTTGGAATTATAATGTTCACGTGGAGTACGAACACTATCACTCTCAGTAGCAGAGTGAACACTATCACTCTCAGTAGCAGAGTGAACACCATCACTCTCAGTAGCAGAGTGAACACCATCACTCTCAGTAGCAGAGTGAACACCATCACTCTCAGTAGCAGAGTGAACACCATCACTCTCAGTAGCAGAGTGAACACCATCACTCTCAGTAGCAGAGTGAACACCATCACTCTCAGTAGCAGAGTGAACACCATCACTCTCAGTAGCAGAGTGAACACCATCACTCTCAGTAGCAGAGTGAACACCATCACTCTCAGTAGCAGAGTGAACACCATCACTCTCAGCAGCAGAGTGAACACCATCACTCTCAGCAGCAGAGTGAACACCATCACTCTCAGCAGCAGAGTGAACACCATCACTCTCAGTAGCAGAGTGAACACCATCACTCTCAGCAGCAGAGTGAACACCATCACTCTCAGCAGCAGAGTGAACATCACTCTCAGCAGCAGAGTGAACACCATCACTCTCAGCAGCAGAGTGAACACCATCACTCTCAGCAGCAGAGTGAACACCATCACTCTCAGTAGCAGAGTTAAAACCATCACTCTCAGCAGCAGAGTGAACACCCTCACTCTCAGCAGCAGAGTGAACACCATCACTCTCAGCAGCAGAGTGAACACCATCACTCTCAGCAGCAGAGTGAACACCATCACTCTCAGCAGCAGAGTGAACACCATCACTCTCAGCAGCAGAGTGAACACCATCACTCACAGCAGCAGAGTGAACACCATCACTCTCAGCAGCAGAGTGAACACCATTACTCAGCAGAGTGAACACCATCACTCAGCAGAGTGAACACCATCACTCAGAAGAGTGAACACCATTACTCAGCAGAGTGAACACCATCATCACTCTCAGCAGCAGAGTGAACACCATCACTCTCAGCAGCAGAGTGAACACCATCACTTTCAGTAGCAGAGTGAACACCACTCTCAGTAGCAGAGTGAACACCACTCTCAGTAGCAGAGTGAACACCATCACTCTCAGTAGCAGAGTGAACACCATCAGTCTCAGTAGCAGAGTGAAGACCATCACTCTCAGTAGCAGAGTGAACACCATCACTCTCAGCAGCAGAGTGAACACCATCACTCTCAGCAGCAGAGTGAACACCATCACTCTCAGCAGCAGAGTGAACACCATCACTCTCAGCAGCAGAGTGAACACCACTCAGCAGAAGAGTGAACACCATCACTCTCAGTAGCAGAGTGAACACCATCACTCTCAGCAGCAGAGTGAACACCATCACTCTCAGTAGCAGAGTGAACACCATCACTCTCAGTAGCAGAGTGAACACCATCACTCAGTAGCAGAGTGAACACCATCACTCTCAGCAGCAGAGTGAACACCATCACTCTCAGCAGCAGAGTGAACACCATCACTCTCAGCAGCAGAGTGAACACCATCACTCTCAGCAACAGAGTGAACACCATCACTCTCAGCAACAGAGTGAACACCATCACTCTCAGCAACAGAGTGAACACCATCACTCTCAGTAGCAGAGTGAACCCCACTCTCAGTAGCAGAGTGAACACAATCACTCTCAGCAGCAGAGTGAACACCATCACTCTCAGCAACAGAGTGAACACCATCACTCTCAGCAGCAGAGTGAACACCAACACTCTCAGCAGCAGAGTGAACACCATCACTCTCAGCAGCAGAGTGAACACCATCACTCTCAGCAGCAGAGTGAACACCATCACTCTCAGTAGCAGAGTGAGCATCACTCTCAATAGCAGAGTGAACACCATCACTCAGTAGCAGAGTGAACACCATCACTCTCAGTAGCAGAGTGAACACTATCACTCTCAGTAGCAGAGTGAACACTATCACTCTCAATAGCACAGTGAACACCATCACTCTCAGTAGCACAGTGAACACCATCACTCTCAGTAGCACAGTGAACACCATCACTCTCAGTAGCAGAGTGAACATCACTCTCAGCAGAGTGAACACCATCACTCTCAGTAGCAGAGTGAACACCATCACTCACAGTAGCAGAGTGAACACCATCACTCTCAGTAGCAGAGTGAACACCATCACTCTCAGTAGCAGAGTGAACACCATCACTCTCAGTAGCAGAGTGAACACCATCACTCTCAGTAGCAGAGTGAACACCATCACTCTCAGTAGCAGAGTGAACACCATCACTCTCAGTAGCAGAGTGAACACCATCACTCTCAGTAGCAGATTGAGCACCATCACTCTCAGCAGCAGAACGAACACCATCACTCAGCAGCAGAGTGAACACCACTCAGTAGCAGAGTGAACACCATCACTCTCAGTAGCAGAGTGAACACCAACACTCTCAGTAGCAGAGTGAACACCATCATCACTCAGCAGAGTGAACACCACTCTCAGTAGCAGAGTGAACACCATCACTCTCAGTGGAAGAGTGAACACCATCACTCTCAGCAGCAGAGTAAACACCATCACTCTCAGTAGCAGAGTGAACACCATCATCACTCTCAGTAGCAGAGTGAACACCATCACTCTCAGTAGCAGAGTGAACACCATCACTCTCAGTAGCAGAGTGAACACCATCACTCTCAGTAGCAGAGTGAACACCATCATCACTCAGTAGCAGAGTGAACACCATCACTCTCAGTAGCAGAGTGAACACCATCACTCTCAGTAGCAGAGTGAACACCATCATCACTCTCAGTAGCAGAGTGAACACCATCACTCTCAGTAGCAGAGCGAACACCATCACTCTCAGCAGCAGAGTGAACACCATCACTAAGCAGCAGCAGAGTGAACACCATCATTACTCTCAGTAGCAGAGTGAACACCATCACTCTCAGCAGCAGAGTGAACACCATCACTAAGCAGCAGCAGAGTGAATACCATCATCACTCTCAGTAGCAGAGTGAACATAGGTTTTGTTGTTCAGTGTTTTTTATTTGCCTGCACAGACCTGGCAACAATTATTTGAACCCTTAATGGGGCAAGCCAGTGATGAATTAACTAGCTTGTAGTTTAATACACTGAATGAAGTGAATTGACTAGCGTGTGGTTTAGCATGTTAGGTGAAGTAACCCGTTGACTAGATTGTGGCATGCCTGCTGGAAGTCCAAGCCCCTCGCACACAAAACCTCCTTTACCCCCTCCCTCCAACCCTTCCTAGGCCGACCCCTACCCCGCCTTCCTTCCACTACAGACTGATACACTCTTGAAGTCATTCTGTTTCGCTCCATTCTCTCTACATGTCCGAACCACCTCAACAACCCTTCCTCAGCCCTCTGGACAACAGTTTTGGTAATCCCGCACCTCCTCCTAACTTCCAAACTACGAATTCTCTGCATTATATTCACACCACACATTGCCCTCAGACATGACATCTCCACTGCCTCCAGCCTTCTCCTCGCTGCAACATTCATCACCCACGCTTCACACCCATATAAGAGCGTTGGTAAAACTATACTCTCATACATTCCCCTCTTTGCCTCCAAGGACAAAGTTCTTTGTCTCCACAGACTCCTAAGTGCACCACTCACTCTTTTTCCCTCATCAATTCTATGATTCACCTCATCTTTCATAGACCCATCCGCTGACACCCACCTGCTTTTAACATTTCTATCTTTA
This sequence comes from Cherax quadricarinatus, assembly GCF_038502225.1. NCBI lineage: Eukaryota > Metazoa > Arthropoda > Malacostraca > Decapoda > Parastacidae > Cherax > Cherax quadricarinatus. The sequence continues at coordinate 21,286,888 of NC_091354.1, read as the reverse complement.
TCCCATCAATCCCGGCTGCCTTACCCCCTTTCATTTTACCTACTGCCTCACGAACTTCCCCCACACTCACAACTGGCTCTTCCTCACTCCTACAAGATGTTATTCCTCCTTGCCCTATACACGAAATCACAGCTTCCCTATCTTCATCAACATTTAACAATTCCTCAAAATATTCCTTCCATCTTCCCAATACCTAGTCGCTTTTTCTAACAATTAAACAAAACAAAGGCAGCTTCATCGTCTCTGAGGACTTAGCGAGAATCCTCTTGAAAACAGCAAACCCTGCCATCACACAGTCTCTCCTGTTAATACTACACAAGCACATTACAGAAGAGGAACACAAACAGACCTTCTCAAATTCAACCAACAATATTTTTCTAACCTATTTTTATGCTACCCAAATAATAACTTTTATAACCTTTCATTTATGTACTAATTAATTGTCCTACCATATTGTGTTACTACTACAACCAATATTACTGCTACTACAACTAATATTACTGCTACTACAACTAATATTACTGCTACTACAACTAATATTACTGCTACTACAACTAATATTACTGCTACTACAACTAATATTACTACTACAACTAGTATTACTTCCCACTCTAAGCCTATATATACCCTTTGTGTCCATGTACTGTTTGTAATGGCTTGACAAAGCTCCTGGAGAGCGAAACGTTGCTACAATAAAATGTCACATTAATTGCACTTGTGCCATTTTACTTAACAACATTTATGCTGTTGGATTAAAAGGCTGCATCACTTGCGACATTTCGTGTCAGGAAAACAGTGCCTCAGGGCCGAGTGGTAAGTTCAGCAATATTTTTACTCTTACAAGAATATTTATTCTAACTTAGGTATTTGGAAATCTTGACGAAAGTGCCATTTTCGCTTGAGCTGTTTGAGATTGTTTTTCGAGTATTTCCAAAAATTTTCAGAGGCTATAAAGAGTAAATTCGTTTTGCTACCCTTCCTACTTATTCAGTCTTACTAAAAAAAACTCATTAGCCTTGGATCAATTTTGGCATATTCTGTGCATCTATCAGTAACTTTTAATTCCGTCCTGGAAACCATCTTAAAATATTAGTGGTGTAAAACCCTTGATAAGATACAAATTAAATGGTTGGGAAGCGAGACTGTCTTGATAGGTTAATGTGTCTTTGACCTCTATATTGTTCTAAACATCGGCACCATCTCAGCATGTCTAAGTTAGCTTAACTTGTATTAAACTTCATATTTACTGCAGCTGCCACTGAAGCAGAAGCTTCAGTGACGAAGGCTGCAACAACGAGTAGCGTAGCAGAAGTGACTACGGCTAAAACCGTGACTACAGCAGCAGTAGTGAATATCACTGCATCGGAAGCACTAAGGCAAGAACAGTCGCAGTAGCAGCAGTGATTATCACAAGAGCAGCATCAGTATCAGCGAATGGTACAGCAGTAGCAGCAGCAGTATCACTGACTGGTGCTATAGCAGCAGCAGTAGCTAATGCGTCAATATCAGTGACTGGTACTGAAGCAATAGCAGAAACAGCAATGATTAATGCAGCAACAACAGCAGCTAGGAATGGTGTGTAGGGTCTACATTGTCGGACTAATACAACTCTCTCAGAACTGCTGTGAAGCGAGCAGTTAATTATTATTGTGTTACTGAGTAACCTTGCATATGCATGACTCAAGCACAAGACTAATTACCGCGAGTCAGATTGCTTTTGTTGTTATTCCAAACACGCTTACGAGCCTCGTGGGCTGGAAGCCAAATGCTGTGAGGGCCAGCACAACATTATTGCCTGTGTATGTGTATTGATGTTTATAAATACATACATTACAGGCCGTTATATATATATATATATATATATATATATATATATATATATATATATATATATATATATATATATATATATATATATATATATATATATATATATCGTATGCAAAATGGCCACAAGGGGAGTTGAATGATAAGGTATCATTCAACTCCCCCTCTGGTTATTTTGCATCTTTTATTGCTCGTTCACGATTATTGCATATATAATGTATATATTTATAATACATTGAAATGTAATGTGTTAGACCAAATCCATGTCCTGTGTCACCATTGTGAGAGGCAAACCTAGACGTTTTTCTGTCAGGATTGTTTACTGTAAGGGACCTACCCCCTCCTCTCCCTGACACCGGATTACCTTAACATGGTTTGTGGTTAAGGGTAGGGTGATCATCATCTCAGGGAGGGCTGCTACTCTCCCTACAAAGGTACTCGCCCGATTAAGAACTCAGCATCTCCTTCGGCATGAATAGTAGGGATATTTTCCCTTTCATCGAAATTTTCTGATACACGACCAGTGATGAGGAATGAATTGTACTGTGTGTTTCCTTTGTGATTATGATCGACGTAATATGAGGGGGACTTGATCATGATAGTATCTCGATGGTAATGAGACTGTAAACTTAATGATAGACGGACCTTGATACTGGTGGATAGGGAGGGGGAGTGGGGCTCTTGATCCAATGACCTGAACTTATTCACCCGTTCCTTGAATCGACCCTCAATATCCATTCCCAAGTCTCTCTGTGACAACTGTGGCTACAGCGCATCCAGGTTTAAAATCAACAAATATATGTATAAATGCCGGTCACTTCTATCATTCAATCTTATAATTACTCGTTTAACATAATATTTATTGTTTAGTCAATGTTTCCTTTTCAGTTTTCTCAGTGAAATGAGCGATCATCTTTACCATCAAGAACAAAAGGTCACAATACCGTGACTGGAACAATACAGAGAACCTCACTGAGGAGAGATTCTGATGCTACAAACAACGTTTAGGTCCGAACTGGACTACTGACTGGTCTGAGTCGGACCCAAACGTCGTCATAAGTTTCTTTCTCTTAGGTGCGGGTTATTTGTGTATTTACTATGTGAGCAAAAGTGACTAGTTTATACAAATGGCTAGTTAGTTATATAACTAGCCATTTGTATAAACTAGTCACTTGTATAAACTAGCCACTTGTATAAACTAACCACTTAGTTGCATAACTAGGCACTTAGTTGTAGACAAGTGGGAGGCAAGTGTACAGCACCTGGGGAATGGGAGGCAAGTGTATAGCACCTTGGAAATGGGAGGCAAGTGTGCAGCACCTTGGGAATGGGTAGCAACTGTACATCACCTGGGGAATGGATAGCAAGCATGCAGCACCTGGGAAAATGGGAGGCAAGCATACAGTATCTGGGAATGGGAGGTAACAGTGCAGGAACCTGGGAAATGGGAGGAAAGTGTACAGCACCTGAGGAATTTGAAGCAAGCGTAAAGCACCTGGGGAATAGAGGGAAGCGTAAAGCACCTGGGTAATGGGCAGCAAGCATACAGCACCTGGGGTAATTGGAGGCAAAGTGTACAACACCTGGGAAATGGGAGGCAAGTGTACAGCTCCTGGAAAATGAGTAGCAACCGCATGGTAGCTGTGGAATGGGTAGCAGCCGTACAGCAACTGGGGAATGGGTAGCAAGCATACAGCATCTGAGGAAATGGGAGGCAAGAGTACAACACCTAGAGGAATGAGAGGCAAGAGTACAACACCTGGGGAATGGGAGAAAAGCATACACCTGGAGAATGGGTTGCAAGTGTACAACACAGCAACGTACAGCCCCTGTGGGAATAGGAAACAAGAACTTCACCAGCAGGACACCGCCACTCTCCCCTTATTGAAGGACTCCCACGGATATTAAGAAATAACTAATTGCTATTATAATGACTAAAAAAAACTGAATATATTGTCTCTTGAAACAAAGTCAAGGGGTGAGAGAGTTTGTATATGGACGAATTAAAAGAATTAATTCAGGGGTATCTGATATAACAAGATATAGAAGTATAGTGGAATTGTTGAATGATAAGTTGTAATTTCTAAACCTTTAAAAAATTTAAAGGCTTAGAATAAAAGTGGGTGGTTTATGATGAGTGTTGATACCTCTGGTGGTTAGTCTGGAGGTTGGTAGGTTTTGGGAAGTGTAAATGGTGAAGAATTTTGTGGTAATTGAGAAATTATATGTTTGGTTGCATCTTATTGGTTTGTTGGGTGATATTAATATTGCAGGAATGTTGCAGGAAAGCTTACTGTCAAGGCTAAATTAAATATTGCTTTTAAAATTATTAGCTTGGGACAATACATGTGTTGAGATGATTATGATTAACAAGCACTCTGTATATAAAAATAACGCTGTGATATTTCTATACGTTTTTAATCACGCGTTTTTTTTTGTGTGTGTGTTTTCGAAATATTTTATATATAAGAAAATACACACAACAGTCCATTATACTAAGTCACCTGTGAATGAAGGATTGATGAGTAAAGCACTGGACGTTTACTTGTTTAAGAGGAACTAATAATTTTAATAATTATGTAACGGTAGAGTTGGAATATGATGGAGGTGGCTAAAAGTTAGTGAGAAAATACGAGATGCTTTAAACGGAACGAACAACTCTAGGAAGATGTTGTCTGGGAAAGGGATGATTTATTTGTCATGGGAAAATAGATGCTGAGATGGAGCGAGTCTTAGATGATCCTCATCACATTGTGATACTGAATAAATCACATACACATAAATAGCAAATAAATAGTAAATCACTTACACGTAAATCACAAATAAATAGTGAATCACAGAAGTGTGGTATATCAAAAATACGTAGTAAATTATAAACTCGAATTGGGACACTTCGTAGACCAACGGCACTAACACGTACTTTAGTAGCTCAGATATGTTGTAACTCACTAAGCTGTAGACACAGCAAACCATGCAGTGAGAATTATATCAAGTTAAAGTTGTCACATCAGTGCGAGTTTACATCAACAATTACCTAAGAACAATCACACGACAGTGGCAAATAATAACGAATGCAAAGCAACGCTGTTTAGTGTTATCAGACACAGAAGAATATTTAGTTTTCCCTTCTTACCACTTCTTTGACCTCCCCAGTACAGCATCACGCGGCTTATAAAAAAAAGATACTTAAAACAATACTAAATTCCACTGTAACAAGACGCCTCAAATATCATAATATGCTCACTATCACTTGCTTCTTAGTTGTCTTAAATGGTTCAGACTTCATGATTTAGTTATGATTCACCGACTTCATCATCTCAGCCCGACTTAGGAATGTAGGAAATGGCCAGTGATCTCACGTATAGCTGCTGCATGCTCAAGCCTCTCTCTCGGAAAACTTCCAGCAAATCTTCCCACATTCATCCTCTTCGCATTTATACGACCTTTGAATAATCCTATTTTCCTCCAATCTTTCTACTTCGTCAACCAATCTGACGGAATGCTTATACATTTCACTTAAATATTTTACACAACAAATCGATATAGTTTTCATGATAATTAACAACACAATGATCAAACAGAAAAAATCCATATCGGCCATCCTCCTCCTCGCTGCAACATTAAATGGCCATTTCTCACAACTGTACTGTGAACCATTTCCTCTTTTGTATACAGTAATTTTCTGTTACTTCCTAAACACTTTAAATTTCCTTGGCTTCATATTTTTTTGTGAATTATTTTAACATTCATTGTACGCTCTCCAGACATATTAAAACCCAAGGATCTTAATTTATATTATAATGATGCATTAATATTATTTCTTTTCAAAGCAGCGCACATATATTGGAGTGTTGGGTTAAATTTATTATTAAATGAACTGCTAAATGTGTGTAGGTCGGTCAGAACATGGAATGCTGGAAGCTCGGTCCTACGTCCACTAATCGCGAAACAGAAACTTTATCCTGCAGCGCGGTTCCCCAGTAATGGGATAAACGAAACATGTATTTCGATTTAAAATGAATTTTAAACAAAAACAACAATTTAAGAATAATTTATTGTAACTAGAACTAAACCATTTACTGTGTGTGTTACAGGCTAAAATGATAGAGATAAACTTTAACGCAAAGTTGGGCTGGAAAGGTTAGCGAGCACTTTTATGTACAGAGTCGGAGTTGTAGGTTAGGAAGACGTTTAGTCACAGGATCTTGGTGTGTGTTATATATATATATATATATATATATATATATATATATATATATATATATATATATATATATATATATATATATATATATAATATGTAAAACTGGTCAATCAGCAAGAACTCATTTAAAATTAAGTCCTTTATAAAATTTTCTCTTATACGTTTAAAGATATATTTTTTTCATTAATGTTAATGTAAAAAAAAATTTAATTTTGCTCCAAAAGAATCTTAGAAAACTTACCTAACCTTATTATAACACGAACAATTTATTTTAGCCTAACCCAGCTAAATATATTTTAGATTTGTTTACAATAATTTAATACTAAACAAACACAGTGAAATATATTTTTTTTTCGTTAGGTTCAGAATGATTTTGGCGAAATTATTGCATACACAAATTTTCGCTTGTCCTATATGGCAAGATGAGCGTTGCTATTTAAGACAAGATTGCAAGTTCTGCCTATTCGGCACGACATATATATACATGTCGTGCCGAATATGTAAAACTGGTCAATTAGCAAGAACTCATTTAAAATTAAGTCCTTTCTAAAATTTTCTCTTATACGTTTAAAGATATTTTTTTTTCATTAATGTTGATGTAAATAAAAATTTAATTTTGCACCAAAAGAATCTTAGAAAACTTACCTAACCTTATTATAACAAGAACAATTTATTTTAGCCTAACCCAACTATATATATCTTAGATTTGTTTACAATAATTTAATACTGAACTAACACAGTGAAATATATTTTTTTCGTTAGGTTCAGAATAATTTTGGCTAAATTATTGCATACACAAATTTTCGCTTGTTCTATATGGCAAGATGAGCGTTGCTATTTAAGCCAAGATCGCAAATTCTGCCTATTCGGCACGACATATATATATATATATATATATATATATATATATATATATATATATATATATATATATAATCATGACACTAATCCACAGGACCAATCAATCCTACAAAGATCACGTACCCAGCAGAGCTAGGTCTTTTACCGTGATTCGAGGACATACGGTGATGTGGGTGCCTCAGAGCTAATTTCATTCTACTCCCCGCTTGGTGTACTAGCTTCTACAAGCAGAATATTATTGTAACCACGAACGAGTGATATTTAATCAATAACACAGCGATTAGCCGAAGACTAACCCATGGGTGCGTGATCTTTGTAGGATTGAGTGGGTCTGTGGATTAGAGAAACATGTGACTTTCGCTCACCATGAGGCGAGGCAAAACGACACACAAAATGATTCGAGCTGCATTTTTATACTTGAATTTCATGTCGTCGCTTTAGTTGGCATCTTTTATTTAAGTCTGAAGCTACGCCACTGAGGCTTGTGAAAGTTATCTTAGTGAGTGCAGGATGCTGGAGAAGGATACAACAAATTTGGTGATAAAACATTCTTGAGTTGTGAGTGAAATAAAATCGAAAAATTGAAGGAAGACAAAACTAAAAAAAAAAAAAAACTGAAAAATCTCAGGGAACCTCAAAGATCCCCCTTCGGAGATGCATAAATTGAACTGAATATTTATAAATAGATGTAAATGGGCTTAAAATATATTTAAAATAAGCTTTAATTAGACCTAATACTTATCCCAAACACATCAGGGCCTCTGAGTGCCAATGACCGTCTCTCACTAATGAAAGTAAAACTAAGTACTGGTAGAAAAGTATTATCGGATCTCCGATAGAGGTTATTACCCGGAGTCATAGCAGAAATTCATACAAAAAAGAAAAATAACAATGAATAGAATGAGGAACCAATTTTTGATCCACAGATGTGAAACAGCAAAACTTGAAAGCAACAAAGCCTAAAAAACCTACATTATAAATATGACGAAAGAGAACAGAGAAACGAGCAGAGGAGCCAGAAACGATTACGTAAGCGTGAGAAGAAAGCAGACAACGATACAAGATTGATGTTCTTTTTATAAACAGCTGAGAAAACTTAGCTGCAGTAAGTAACGCAGCTAAGCCATTGGCTGCTTAATCACTGATACCTGTACATCAGTGGTTTCCTAAACACTTAGCGAGTCATCATCTAACAGACTCGTGTCAGGAGCCATATACGTTTCCTTAACCAAACTACTGTTGTGAAGCAGATAGAGAGAATCTGGAAACGACAAAGGACAAATCAGAACCGAAAATTATTATGCAGCTGCATCAAAAACAAATCAAAGCCCTTATTTAGTAGAATCAGCTATATTATTAAGACGCCGATGATTTAAAGGAAGAATACTGAGACTGGAGCCCAGGCATAACAGAAGGAAATGTTAAACCACTGACTGAGACACTGTCACTGGCAGTGTCACACTGGGTTCTGAAGGAAAGAACATGATCTCTGTCTTAACAATTATCAATAATATTTAACAAGTAAATATAGTTTCAGTAACAGTTAAACCAGGAAAGAAAAAGTGGAGTAGACTGCATATTTTTGGACTGTAAGAATGCATTTAAAATTGCACCACAACAGAAGGTGATGCACAACCTAGGAGAGCAGGTAAGAACGTCTAGAAAGGTACTACAATGGATTGTACAAAACCCAGAAGAAAGAGACGTAGTGATCATCAGGGAAGACATAAAAGGAAGGGCAACTGTGGAGAGTGCTAGTCCAACAAGGGTCAGTAATGGAACAGGAAATGTTCTCATTGTGGCATGCTACGAGCATGTTACATTTTATTCGGCATATATCACACTCCTATATAGGCTGCCTCCCAACCAGCAAACCGGGCGCTAAGGATTTAACGACTAATAGAGTACATGTCGTTAAACAATAATAATCAGAAAAGTCGTTAAACCAGTACCTTGGTTCACTGGCCAATCACAAAGCTGAAGCAACGTGGTTCACTTGTGCCAAGTTAATTGAGAGACTTCCCTGAGGCGCTGGTTGAGCACGGTGCATTTTCTGGCTTCTGTTTTTGTCATCTTTTGTCACCCTGGTGTACACATACTGTTCCATCTCTGTACATATTGTACATAGTGTACATTCATACATTCATTCATACAAGTCATGCACCATTGTTGAGTTTCGTTTCGTTTCGTTTCCTCCATCTTGAATCCCATGATGCCAAGGTCGCAGGTCTTCTGTTTGTGCAAATTATTGGAGAAAATATATCTGAAGAATACGGGACGAGACTAAGATAAATGTGCAGAGAACAGAGATCAACATGAAAATAGCTAATAAAATCAAGCTCCAAAAAGTGTATTATGTAAAATCGAGGAAGAAGAAACTAAAAACTGAAGGGATAGAAGCTACAGACGTTTAACAGGAAAGGTGAGATGATATGTACTACATGAATTGAATAAAACAGGCAGCACACCTAAAAATTACTGAGCAAATTTAGTAAAGAGTCATTTGGGACACCAATCGGGCATGTAAAACTTTAAAAAACATAATTGAGATTGCAGCAAACGTTGTGAATTTTAATTTACAAGAGTAGATTAAAACTGAACATTTCGACCTTATATGATAGACTGCTCAGGGAAGAAATGGTAACGAACAATAGATACTTGAAAAAAAAAATTATGACAGACATGAACAGAGACTGAAAATTCAGAGAGAGGGATCAAGAGGGCATATCTGGAAGTTAGATACAAATAAGAAAATAAACCATATTTCTTCAACCTTGGAAGCTTAGAAGTTGGAATGACGTGGGCGGGTGAGTGGTGGAAGCAAACTAAACAACAGTGGTCGGTAAATATATAACAATGAATACAAGACAGGGAAGAAGTGAAACTGTATGTATCACAAGCACACACACAAACACACACACACACAAACACACACACACACACACACACACACACAAACACACACAAACACACACAAACACACAAACACACACAAACACACAAACACACACAAACACACACACAAACACACACACACAAACACACACACACACACACAAACACAAACACACACACACAAACACACAAACACACAAACACACACAAACACACACAAACACACACACAAACACACACACAAACACACACACAAACACACACACAAACACACACACAAACACACACACAAACACACACACAAACACACACACAAACACACACACAAACACACACACAAACACACACACAAACACACACACAAACACACACACAAACACACACAAACACACACAAACACACACAAACACACACACAGAGGATCCAGTAGCGATCAGTGAAGAGGCGGGGCCAGGAGCTAAGTACCGACCCCTGCAACCACAATTAGGTGAGTACAATTAGGTGAGTACAAACACACACAAACACACACACAAACACACACACAAACACACACACAAACACACACACAAACACACACACAAACACACACACAAACACACACACAAACACACACACAAACACACACACAAACACACACACAAACACACACACAAACACAGGCTGAAGGAGGAGGTAGAAGAAATAAAAGGAAGAAGAAAAGAGTCAACAACACTGGGAGTGACAGGAGGGAAGATAACATGAAAAGAAGATGACGGAAAAATAGACTTGAGAGAAACCTCAGAAGAGTAGGAAATAAAGGAGATGAGAAGAGGAACTGTAATGGCAGTGATACAAACGTTACACAAGACAATCTGGGGGGCACAAAAATAAACGGATGAAAGTAAGGTCGCTGATCTATGGCGTTCATAAGGTCATGTTAGGACAGGTGGAAAGCTGTGGGAGGCAGAGACAAGAAAGATTAAAGCTTTCACAGAACTCACAGCTGGAGAGGCAGGCAAGGGACAAAATACTTTGTCAAACTGACCCGTGAGGCAGAAATGACATGAAACAGGATTACAAGACTGAAAGCATCGTACAAAACAGAAAAGCAAAGAGAACAGATGAGCAAGAGACTCAAATACCGAAAAAAACACGAAAGGGAGAAAGAGATAAATTTAGAGGAATCTTATCCTTCAGGCCTACATCTCAGACCCTAATTCTCCATGCCCAGCAAAGAACATAACGCTAAACCAATCATATCTCAACCTCCTCCCATCCACTCTTTCTCACATCCACAGTGGTGGCCCCTGCCAACACAAGAACATCCCTTACATTAACCTCTTCCTCTCCTCTTACCATTTTTTACCCGGCTAATTGGCAAGGGAAAATAAACCAGGGCACCATGAACCAAAACACCATAAAAGAAAAGATACTTAAAATGTTGTACTCAATTCCGGATGAAATATGAAAAGGTGACATATTGAAAGATTAGTAAGTTTATTCAGGTATACACAAATGCAGTTACATAGATTATCATACATAGCAGCATATGTGTAGAGAACCTGGGATAACCCAAAAAAGTCAGAGAATGACTTATTTCCATTGGGGTCCTTTTATCTTATTATAATATAAAGGTTATAATATTTTCTTATTATTCTATAACGAAGATAACATCTTATTATCATACTAAAAAGACTATCTGCTACACGAGGGTCATTAAGACTATCTACAATACGAGGGTCATTACTAGGAATAAGGTAAAATTTACACGTATATTAGCTAAAAAATAGAAAATCATTCGCCTCCCTTTCTGTAGCTACATTCATCAGATACCTTTTGGCACTCTTCTTGAACTGGTTCATGCTATGACTGGCTTTGACATGTGCGGGTAGTCTGTTCCATTCCTTTATTGCTGTACAATAAAAGGTGTTTGAAGCCTGGCCAATGACTGTGGGTACTACAAAGTTGTTCTCTCTCCCCCTAGTACTATGATTGCTTTGGTTCCCAACCTTGACAAAATTGACAGCAAGATATTCTGGACACTGTGAGCAATTTTATAAACATGATTTAGCTTCAGTTGTTTTACTCTGTCTTCAACATTCAGCATATCCAACTGCTGTAATTCATTCTGGCCTACATGTTCTCTTGGTCCCAGCCCCAGGATGAATCTTACGATTTTGTTCTGGGTGATTTGCAGTCTGTCTTTCAGATTTTTTTGTCAAGACAGAGTACCATGAAGAGTAAGCGTAATCCATATGCCATTGTATAAGGGCTAGACATAGGGTCCTGCGAGCCTCAGTAGGTAGACACTGTGCTTGTCTATACAGGAACTTCAGTCTGGCATTCGCTTTCTTTACTACACTGTTCCCTATCAATTCTCCTGACATGCATGGGTCAAAGGGGATTCCCAGATGTTTTACTGATGAAACCAAAGTGATGGGCTCCCCATTACACTGGACATTAAAATTATTTACCCTTATCAGTTTACGTTTCGTGCCAAAGAGAATGGCTTCAGTTTTCCCGAGGTGTAATGATAGTTTGTTGTCTACTAACCATTTGCTGCAGGACTCAAGTTCGAGTGTTAAAACATTAGCTATATCTTGTGGGTCTTTACCTGACACTAACAGAGCACTGTCATCTGCATACAGTAGGAGTTTGCACTTGACACTGATGGGCATGTCTTGACATAAAATAAGAATAATAAGGGACCCTAAATACTGCCTTGGGGAACTCCACATGCTATCGGCAGGGGTTCTGATTCCGTTTTGTTGATTTTGACGACAATTTGTCTCCTGTTGCTAAGGTAGGACTTAAACCAGTCTACAGAACCTATACCGATAGCTTGAAGTTTCTTACATAATATATTGTGGTTGACAGTATCGAAGGCCTTTTGGAGGTCTAAGGTTACCATACCTATAGGTTTCCCTTTGACATTTCAGTTCTCAGGTAATCCATCAGATTAATTAGGGAGGTGTTGGCTGAGTAAGATCTTCTAAAGCCCGATTGATAGCTATGGAGAATGTTGTTGTCATTAAGGTACTTAACTACTTGACAGTACACCGCTCTCTCTAGAATTTTGGATATTACACCGAGTATACTAACAGGCCTGTAGTTGCTGACATCAGACCTACTATTTTTCTTGAAGATCAATCACCACTAATACCGGTTCGGTATTAGTGGTGATTGATAGATTTATTGTGTGAGCAATAGGGATTGACAGTTCAGAAGCACCATCTTTTAGGAACTTAGACGGGATGTTATCCGGGCCTGTGCTCTTAGTTGGGTTTAACCTGCTTAATTCTTTTTGAATAAAGTCATGAGATACACTTACTAGTTGACAATTGTTTGGGGTTACCCCTTTATTGGTATAGTATGTTTGAAACTTATCAGTGTGTGTTAAAGGTATTTGATGCAGCTGGTAGTTTACTTACTATTGTTGATGCAACAGAAGTATAGTAGGAATTAAAGCAATTTGCCACCTTAGATGTTTCGTGGCATACCTCTTTATCGATAGTGAGCACTATGTTAGACCTATCTACTGGCTTATGGCTATACCCCAACTGTTTTAGTTGTTGCCAGAGCTTTCTGGGGAAATGTTTATACTCTTCAATTTTTGAGCAATAGTGCTTTGCCTTTGCTCCTTTCATAACTCTCTGCACTCTGTTCCTCACCCTTTGGAATTCATTTAGTGCTGCAATATCCTGTCTGTTTGCTTTAAATCTTTTTAGCAGCTGGTCTCTGAATTTCATATTATCTAATATCTCGGTATTCATCCAGGGTTCAGTTCTTCGTTTAATCCTAACCTCTTTAACTGGTGCAAAATTATCAAGGATGGTAGTGAACATTGTTTTGAATTTTTCCCATGCAACTTATCATCTCTGTCCAGTCACAATTGTGTAGCCTATTTACCAGTGTTTCTTTACTGTAGTTTCTAGTTGACCTCATTTTTATTGTCCTGTGTAGGCCTATCCTATCCTTAGTGATTTTCCTGGTGCAGTAAATGATGAAATGATCACTAAGACCTGTGGTAATGACGCCTGACTGACTAATGTTCTCAGAGCGGTTACAAAGTATGTGGTCAATTAGGGTGGCTGAGAACTGTGTGATCCGGGTTGGAGTATTAATTAGTTGAGAGTAACTATTTAAACCTAGAATTTGCTTATACCTTTTGCATAGCCCGTTATTTTGCTGCTGAAAACAGATATTGAAGTCGCCCAGTATTATTGCCTTGCAATTGTTTTCAAGTCCGGACAATACTCTGGAAAATTCTTCTAAGAACTGGTCCTGGGTGGGAGGGTGGTAACTAGCTCCTACTAAGATGGGTTTGGTCTTGGGAAGCAGCACTTCAAACCATAGAATCTCCAGTTTGTTATTTAAATCAGGTCTTGGGTTGTAAGGTAAGTCATTTCTAATGTAGGCACATAATCCACCACCCTTTCTGTTCCTATCTCAGCGTTTTATATTGTAACCTTCTATTTTGACCTCGTCGTCAGTCACCGTATCATCCAACCAGGATTCAGAGATGGTTATAACTGCCGCCCTAATTTTGTTAGCTAGAATCCTAATCTCTGCCAATTTAGGAAGACGTGATCTTGCGTTGACATGAATAAAGTGAAGGTCTGTTTTCATAAAACAATTATAATCAATCATCAATATATAGCAATGGGTGATACGTATTAAAATTAGGTAAATCAATGTCATGATTGCTTAAGAGTAACTGTGCCAAAGTGCATTTGTTACACACAAAGTTGATTAGCAGAGGCTGCCCCAGACATCATAGCTCTTACCGAGAAAAACAAAAATTCACGGAGGTAATAACACATGCAATATTCCTATTAAAATATCGAGTTATAAACGCCTGAGAGAACAGATGAGGAAAAATAGCAGTGCTAATCTGAAATTAGTGGAGTTTTAGGGATAGTTGATGAGTAAGATAAGTGAAATAGCTATATATTTTCATTGCCGAAATATTTCGCCTACAAGGTAGGTTTCTTCAGTCACATACGGAGTATTACTTGAAGGCAGCAGAAGCGACGCGGAAAAGATGATATAATCTGTTTATCAACCTTGTAGAAATAGTGAGGTTGTCAGTCCCTTAATCTGGAGAAGAGTCCAACTCCATGGTCTGGAACAACTTGTCAGTATTTTATAAAGCAATAACAGACTGAAGTCAGATGACTGCAGAGAAGTCGGAGTATAGACCAGGGAAACTCAAGGTAGTTACAGAAGTGATTAACAACTCATCACAAAGCAGCAGGTGATTCAGACAGGAATATAACAGTAACAAAGTAATAGCGAACTCCATAGCAGAAATAGTGTACCCAGATGGTTAATGCAAAGCTGCTAAATATGGGAGATTTGAACTGGGATCCACATTGTGGACTGGAAGCGTGAACGTTCAAGATAAGAGGCGATGTCAAACTTTGTGCCAACATGTTAGATGACCCGACGAGAGGGAATGAACCAGCAACAGATGATCTAGTATTCACCCTAAGTGAATTCTAAATAAAATATAATACTCAGATCCTTGGGTGCTAGAGATCATACTGTAATATCTTGTGGAAATAAGGAAGGAATCATAACCCGGCAAGAAAGAGAAAGAAAACAGACTTCAGAAGAGGATACTATGTAGGAGTGAAAGAATTATTGATTACATTACAGTGGGAAAGAGAAATGAAATACAAAGAGTAAAGCAAATGAGTATTTAGTTGGTAAGTGCAGGGACTTAGAAGAGGAATTCATATGAAAAAGTAAAATCAGCAATGATAATAGCAAAGTAAACCTTTGATTCTCTTAAAAATTGCTGAGGCAAAGCTACAGTACAAGACCTTGAAAAAGTATTGAATGAGAAGAACGACAAATGCAGAAGTGAGCAGAAGAACCAGAAATGACTATGAATGGATGAAAATGACAAAGCACAGAAAGCGAATTCTCAATCGAAGTTGTTACACACACACATCGAAAGAAAGACGACAGAGAAGGATCTAGTAAAGAAGGTAAAAAAAAAGGAAGACGCTCAGAAAAAATAATGACGAAATTTGCGAGAGAAAAAAGTGCCAATTTAAGTATTCTAAGAAGAAATAGGACAATACTGGAAAGCTAGAGAATACGTAAACGAGTACTGAAAAAAAAACACGAAATCACAAACAAACCTGAGTGAGCAAAGAGATAGGATCAAACATATTTTCTGCACGAGTCCTGAAACAAAGCAGAAGCACTGTGTGACTCGGTCACTGAAATCACAACTGACAGAAGGCGACTGCCAGAGGTGAGGATTACAATGTTAGGAAGTGGAGAAGCTCAAAAGAAGAATGGAGGAGCCCCTGGAGAGGAGCGGTTTAATAAGCAACAAACAGTACGATTTAAAAGACAGTAAATACCGTCTCAAATTACTTCTGTTACCTTCTATGAGAAGGTAACAGAAAGAACGATTAGCGGACTAAATATTTTTGGATATTAAGAAAGCATTTGCCAAAGTACTATAAAAGCAATTTAAAAAGAAAGCCTAGAGGAGTATTGTGACCCTGCAATGGACTGGATCAAATAATTATTAAGAGGCAGTAGACCAAGAGTGATAGTCCAGGAAGAAGCAGAGTGGGCGAATGTGTAAACGGGCTTTCGCAAGGATAGGTATTTGCGCCCATTCTTTTTCTAGTGTACGTGAACGGCGTGCCAGAAAAAAAGACAAAAAATGGGAATCGACAAGGAATGGGCTCAAATGGACCTGGACAAGCTACAGAATTGGTCTGACATATGGTTTCCGAAACTGAACACCAGCAAATACAAGACGACGTAATTTGGAAAAGGACTCGGAAGTTCAGACAGAGGAAAGGCTCGGAGGGCATTAGGTGCCATCCTGACTCAAGGAAAACGACCTTGGAGTAAGCTTAGTACCCAGCACATTGCCTGAGACGCACATCAGCCAAATAACCTCTGCAGCAAATGCTCATTTTTTAAATCAAAGAATGAGGAATCTTTACCGAGTCGTTTATAACACGATGCACGTCAGAGCTATATTGAGGTATGCAAATGAGCATGTTACTCGAGCCTAACAAAATATGGCAAGAAATTAAAAAAAATGCATGAGTTTGAAAAATAAAACAATTCATGTTAAGCACTAAACCCATGTGGGTTATTCAGCGCAAAACGTGGTGGAGGCTTGATTCTGTCCGTTGAGCGAAAGACAGACAAGTCAGGATTAACGGATATATGTGGACGGATTTAAGGAACTAAACCTCGTATAAGAGGGCAGACGGACCAAAGAAAACCTAATAACGACGTACAAGATACTCAGAGGTACTGACAGGCTGGTGAGAGAGAGACTGCGCCAAAGAGGGAGAAAACAGGTACACGAGGGCACAGTTGGAAATTAGACAAAGACAAGTTTCAGATATGTCAGAAAGTATTGCTTCCGCCTCAGAGAACCTGGGAGTGAAATGATGTGGTCATAGAAGTGGTAGAGGATCTATACAAAGCTAAGAAAAGATATGGCACGACTCAGTACGATTGGAGTATATCTAATAGTGCCAGGAGCTGAAATTCAATATCTACAACACCCAAATAAGCAAGTAAAAACAGATGAGAGGGACACACACACACACACACACACACACACACACACACACACACACACACCAAACAGGCCAAGTGTCTTAGAGACAAGTGCCTTTGAGAATTTGGTCACCAACCTAATCAACCAACAGACACACACACAGGTGCAGCAAGAGTTCCAGCACCTTCTTCAACTTTATATAATATTAAACTTGAGCACTTAAATTCTGGCGTGTGTTGAACTCGGTGCCTGAGATCACCGCTCGTGTCACTGTCTCTGCTCCGCTGCTTCTCTCTAACACTAAAGTTTCCCATCAAGGAGTCACCATTTAACTTCCACTTTGTGCCGAAGGCATTAATTCAGCCACTCACTGTGCTGAGTGTGCAGGGTGCCGAGTGTGCAGGGTGCCGAGTGTGCAGGGTGCCGAGAGTGCAGGGTGCCGAGTGTGCAGGGTGCCGAGTGTGCAGGGTGTGCAGGGTGCTAGGTGTGCAGGGTGCTGACTGTGCAGGGTGCTGATTGTGCAGGGTGCTGATTGTGCAGGGTGCTGATTGTGCAGGGTGCCGAGTGTGCAGGGTGCCGAGTGTGCAGGGTGCCGAGTGTGCAGGGTGCCGAGTGTGCAGGGTGTCGAGTGTGCAGGGTGTCGAGTGTGCAGGGTGCCGAGTGTGCAGGGTGCCGAGAGTGCAGGGTGCCGAGTGTGCAGGGTGTGCAGGGTGCTAGGTGTGCAGGGTGCTGACTGTGCAGGGTGCTGATTGTGCAGGGTGCCGAGTGTGCAGGGTGCCGAGTGTGCAGGGTGCCGAGTGTGCAGGGTGCCGAGTGTGCAGGGTGCCCAGTGTGCAGGGTGCCTAGTGTGCAGGGTGCCGAGTGTGCAGGGTGTGCAGGGTGCTGATTGTGCAGGGTGCTGAGTGTGCAGGTTGCCGAGTGTGCAGGTTGCCGAGTGTGCAGGTTGACGAGTGTGCAGGTTGCCGAGTGTGCAGGGTGCCGAGTGTGCAGGGTGCCGAGTGTGCAGGGTGCCGAGTGTGCAGGGTGCCGAGTGTGCAGGGTGCCGAGTGTGCAGGGTGCCGAGTGTGCAGGGTGCCGAGTGTGCAGGGTGCCGAGTGTGCAGGGTGCCGAGTGTGCAGGGTGTCGAGTGTGCAGGGTGCTGGGTGTGCAGGGTGCTGGGTGCGCAGGGTGCTCAGTGCGCAGGGTGCTCAGTGCGGAGGGTGCTCAGTGCGGAGGGTGCTCAGTGCGCAGGGTGCTCAGTGCGCAGGGTGCTCAGTGCGCAGGGTGCTCAGTGCGCAGGGTGCTCAGTGCGCAGGGTGCTCAGTACGCAGGGTGCTCAGTGCGCAGGGTGCTCAGTGCGCAGGGTGCTCAGTGCGCAGGGTGCTCATTGCGCAGGGTGCTCAGCGTGCAGGGTGCTCAGCGTGCAGGGTGCTCAGCGTGCAGGGTGCTCAGCGTGCAGGGTGCTCGGTACGCAGGGTGCTCGGTACGCAGGGTGCTCGGTACGCAGGGTGCTCGGTACGCAGGGTGCTCGGTACGCAGGGTGCTCGGTACGCAGGGTGCTCGGTACGCAGGGTGCTCGGTACGCAGGGTGCTCGGTACGCAGGGTACTCGGTACGCAGGGTACTCGGTACGCAGGGTGCTCAGTACGCAGGGCACTCAGCATGCAGGGTGCTCAGCATGCAGGGCACTCAGCATGCAGGGTACTCAGCATGCAGGGTACTCAGCATGCAGGGTACTCAGCATGCAGGGTACCCAGCAGGCAGGGTGCTCAGTACGCAGGATACCCAGCATGCAGGGTGCTCAGTACGCAGGGTACCCAGCATGCAGGGTGCTCAGTACGCAGGATACGCAGCATGCAGGGTGCTCAGTACGCAGGATACCCAGCATGCAGGGTGCTCAGTACGCAGGGTATTCAGCATGCAGGGTGCTCAGTACGCAGGGTACTCAGCATGCAGGGTGCTCAGTACTCTGGGTACTCAGCATGCAGGGTGCTCAGTACGCAGGGTACTCAGCATGCAGGGTGCTCAGTACGCAGGGTACCCATCATGCAGGGTGGTCAGTACGCAGGGTACCCATCATGCAGGGTGGTCAGTACGCAGGGTGCTCAGTACGCAGGGTGCTCAGCACGCAGGGTACTCAGTACGCAGGGTACTCAGCATGCAGGGTACTCAGTGCGCAGGGTACTCAGCATGCAGGGTGCTCAGTGCGCAGGGTACTCAGCATGCAGGGTGCTCAGTGCGCAGGGTACTCAGCATGCAGGGTGCTCAGTGCGCAGGGTGCTCAGTACGCAGGGTACCCATCATGCAGGGTGGTCAGTACGCAGGGTGCTCAGTACGCAGGGTGCCCAGCATGCAGGGTGCTCAGTACGCAGGGTACCCAGCATGCAGGGTGCTCAGTACGCAGGATACCCAGCATGCAGGGTGCTCAGTACGCAGGATACCCAGCATGCAGGGTGCTCAGTACGCAGGAGACCCAGCATGCAGGGTGCTCAGTACGCAGGATACCCAGCATGCAGGGTGCTCAGTACGCAGGATACCCAGCATGCAGGGTGCTCAGTACGCAGGACACCCAGCATGCAGGGTGCTCAGTACGCAGGGTACCCATCATGCAGGGTGGTCAGTACGCAGGGTGCTCAGTACGCAGGGTGCTCAGCACGCAGGGTACTCAGTACGCAGGGTACTCAGCATGCAGGGTACTCAGTGCGCAGGGTACTCAGCATGCAGGGTGCTCAGTGCGCAGGGTACTCAGCATGCAGGGTGCTCAGTGCGCAGGGTACTCAGCACGCAGGGTGCTCAGTACGCAGGCTTCTCAGCACGCAGGGTACCCATCATGCAGGGTTCTCAGCACGCAGGGTGCTCAGTACGCAGGGTGCTCAGTGCGCAGGGTGCTCAGTGCGCAGGGTGCTCAGCATGCAGGGTGCTCAGTACGCAGGATACCCAGCATGCAGGGTGCTCAGTACGCAGGATACCCAGCATGCAGGGTGCTCAGTACGCAGGATACCCAGCATGCAGGGTGCTCAGTACGCAGGATACCCAGCATGCAGGGTGCTCAGTACGCAGGATACCCAGCATGCAGGGTGCTCAGTACGCAGGATACCCAGCATGCAGGGTGCTCAGTACGCAGGATACCCAGCATGCAGGGTGCTCAGTACGCAGGATACCCAGCATGCAGGGTGCTCAGTACGCAGGATACCCAGCATGCAGGGTGCTCAGTACGCAGGTTACCCAGCATGCAGGGTGCTCATCATGCAGGGTACTCAGCATGCAGGGTGCTCAGTACGCAGGATACCCAGCATGCAGGGTGCTCAGTACGCAGAGTACTCAGCGTGCAGTGTGCTCAGTACGCAGGGTACTCAGCGTGCAGGGTGCTCAGTACGCAGGGTACTCTGCGTGCAGGGTGCTCAGTACGCAGGGTACTCTGCGTGCAGGGTGCTCAGTACGCAGGGTACTCTGCGTGCAGGGTGCTCAGTACGCAGGGTACCAAGCACGCAAGGTGCTCAGTACGCAGGGTACCCAGCACGCAGTGTGCTCAGTACGCAGGGTACCCAGCACGCAGTGTGCTCAGTACGCAGGGTACCCAGCACGCAGTGTGCTCAGTACGCAGGGTACCCAGCACGCAGGGTGCTCAGTACGCAGGGTACCCAGCATGCAGGGTGCTCAGTACGCAGGGTACCCAGCATGCAGGGTGCTCAGTACGCAGGGTACTCAGCATGCAGGGTGCTCAGTACGCAGGGTACTCAGCGTGCAGGGTGCTCAGTACGCAGGGTACTCAGCGTGCAGGGTGCTCAGTACGCAGGGTACTCAGCGTGCAGGGTGCTCAGTACTCAGGGTACTCAGCATGCAGGGTGCTCAGTACGCAGGGTGCTCAGTACGCAGGGTGCTCAGTACGCAGGGTGCTCAGCATGCAGTGTGCTCAGTACGCAGGGTACTCAGCATGCAGGGTGCTCAGTACGCAGGGTACTCAGCATGCAGGGTGCTCAGTACGCAGGGTACTCAGCATGCAGGGTGCTCAGTACGCAGGGTACTCAGCATGCAGGGTGCTCAGTACGCAGGGTACTCAGCATGCAGGGTGCTCAGTACGCAGGGTACTCAGCATGCAGGGTGCTCAGTACGCAGGGTACTCAGCATGCAGGGTGCTCAGTACGCAGGGTACTCAGCATGCAGGGTGCTCAGTACGCAGGGTACTCAGCATGCAGGGTGCTCAGTACGCAGGGTACTCAGCATGCAGGGTGCTCAGTACGCAGGGTACTCAGCATGCAGGGTGCTCAGTACGCAGGGTACTCAGCATGCAGGGTGCTCAGTACGCAGGGTACTCAGCATGCAGGGTGCTCAGTACGCAGGGTACTCAGCATGCAGGGTGCTCAGTACGCAGGGTACTCAGCATGCAGGGTGCTCAGTACGCAGGGTGCTCAGTACGCAGGGTACTCAGCATGCAGGGTGCTCAGTACGCAGGGTACTCAGCATGCAGGGTGCTCAGTACGCAGGGTGCTCAGTACGCAGGGTACTCAGCATGCAGGGTGCTCAGTACGCAGGGTGCTCAGTACGCAGGGTACTCAGCATGCAGGGTGCTCAGTACGCAGGGTACTCAGCATGCAGTGTGCTCAGTACGCAGGGTGCTCAGTACGCAGGGTGCTCAGTACGCAGGGTGCTCAGCATGCAGGGTGCTCAGCACGCAGGATGCTCAGTATGCAGAGTACCCAGCATGCAGGGTGCTCAGTACGCAGGGTGCTCAGCGTGCAATGTGCTCAGCATGCAGGGTGCTCAGTACGCAGGGTGCTCAGTACGCAGGGTGCTCAGCATGCAGGGTGCTCAGTACGCAGGATGCTCAGTATGCAGAGTACCCAGCATGCAGGGTGCTCAGTACGCAGGGTGCTCAGCGTGCAATGTGCTCAGCATGCAGGGTGCTCGGTACGCAGGGTGCTCGGTACGCAGGGTGCTCGGTACGCAGGGTGCTCGGTACGCAGGGTGCTCGGTACGCAGGGTTCTCGGCACGCAGGGCACTCAGCACGCAGGGCACTCAGCACGCAGGGCACTCAGCACGCAGGGCACTCAGCACGCAGGGCACTCAGCACGCAGGGCACTCAGCACGCAGGGCACTCAGCACGCAGGGCACTCAGCACGCAGGGCACTCAGCACGCAGGGCACTCAGCACGCAGGGCACTCAGCACGCAGGGCACTCAGCACGCAGGGCACTCAGCACGCAGGGCACTCAGCACGCAGGGCACTCAGCACGCAGGGCACTCAGCACGCAGGGCACTCAGCACGCAGGGCACTCAGCACGCAGGGCACTCAGCACGCAGGGCACTCAGCACGCAGGGCACTCAGCACGCAGGGCACTCTGCGTGCAGGGTGCTCAGTACGCAGGGTACCAAGCACGCAAGGTGCTCAGTACACAGGGTACCCAGCACGCAGTGTGCTCAGTACGCAGGGTATCCAGCACGCAGTGTGCTCAGTACGCAGGGTACCCAGCACGCAGTGTGCTCAGTACGCAGGGTACCCAGCACGCAGGGTGCTCAGTACGCAGGGTACTCAGCACGCAGGGTGCTCAGTACGCAGGGTACTCAGCACGCAGGGTGCTCAGTACGCAGGGTACCCAGCACGCAGGGTGCTCAGTACGCAGGGTACTCAGCACGCAGGGTGCTCAGTACGCAGGGTACTCAGCATGCAGGGTGCTCAGTACGCAGGGTACTCAGCATGCAGGGTGCTCAGTACGCAGGGTACTCAGCATGCAGGGTGCTCAGTACGCAGGGTACTCAGCATGCAGGGTGCTCAGTACGCAGGGTAATCAGCATGCAGGGTGCTCAGTATGCAGGGTACTCAGCATGCAGGGTGCTCAGTACGCAGGGTACTCAGCGTGCAGGGTGCTCAGTACGCAGGGTACTCAGCATACAGGGTGTTCAGTACGCAGGGTACTCAGCATGCAGGGTGCTCAGTACGCAGGGTACTCAGAACGCAGGGTGCTCAGTACGCAGGGTACTCAGCATGCAGGGTGCTCAGTACGCAGAGTACCCAGCATGCAGGATGCTCAGTATGCAAAGTACCCAGCATGCAGGGTGCTCAGTACGCAGGGTGCTCAGCTTGCAGGGTGCTCAGCGTGCAATGTGCTCAGCACGCAGGGTGCTCAGCATGCAGGGTGCTCAGTACGCAGGGTGCTCAGCATGCAGGGTGCTCAGTACGCAGGGTGCTCAGTACGCAGGGTGCTCAGTACGCAGGGTGCTGGGATTGTTACACTCGGGTGCTTTTAAGGTCGCTTAATTCTTTAAGAACAACAGAGACGAGTCTTGAAATACAGTTTTAAGACGAAGCTCAAGTCGCTGATTTAGTCACATGACATAAGATTCTTGATGAGGCAGACAAACTGGAAATAATCGGGAATGTGGAGATTGATCCAAGAAAGTGAGTAGGCTTGCTTCAGTTAATTTAGAAAGGGATACACAGGAAACACAGCAGAAGACGTAGGAATCAATACCGAGTTTATTTACTAAAAAGAATTATCCATTTTTACCTAGATTAAGGACTATTGTGAATATCTAGTCGTGCGTGTCAAGTGTAGAAAAGCAGAAGGCTCTCACCCCATCCTTCACTCCGTCCTTCCTGTCACTGTCGGTATGAAAACGGATGGGGGGGGGAAGGAGGAGTAGTGTTGCGCTTAGTGCAATAAAGCCAGTTAAGCCCTTCAAGCAACAGGAAAACATATCCTGCTCAAAGTCAAATGCAGTCAAGGGTTCAACTGGAAATAAGCCTCAAGGTTCTTTCTGATATTTATTAAAGCTGCTTAATAAACCGCAAAAGGGTTTTATACTATTTCTTTAAAACAGCACTATAAAATATAACAATCAATCATATTTACGCAGGGATACTGACTCAAAGATTACATCTCAATGAGCATGGAGTCTTAACCCGTTCAAATTCACTCACACTTTACAACGTTACTCAGAACATAGCTTATCCACTACTACCATCAAACTTGCAACAGTGTCAACCAAAACATTGAACACACATATCGGCACTTTCAATACGAAGTGAGTTCGTTGATGCAACTGACTGCGAGGGGTAACTCCTACTCTTCACACTAAATACACTTGAATGCTACTTGAGGATATAGTGACAAGAGCACCTTAATACAGCCATCCGCACTCCACCCGAGGAACTCTGGTACAAGGCCGACCAGTGTTGGAGGATCGCGAAGGAACCTCAAGACGGGCCCAAGTTTAGCTCCAGTAAGCAAGGTGCGACTCTCTCCAAAGGTGAGGGTGAACTGTGTCGTCTATGAGACACCAGCTGATGACTGAGTGAGGTCAACCCCCACAGCCCCAACATTGGGTGTGATGACGTTAACTCACAGTGGTACAGCAGACACCGGCAGATAAACCAGTGAGTTAATAGTTAACCAAACATTTTTCCATGTGGAGAGTCGACCACAATTCTCGAACATAAAATGAAAATTTTGCATCCTACCTAAGACATAGCTAAATCAAATAATAGTATAAAATATGAGATTTTCATTTTAACTAATAATGGAAATATCTCCAATATACAAATATGATAAGCAGTAAAAGGGTCTGCAACAGGGTTATATTGCACCATATTGGAAAATGGGTTTTAAATTTATAGGCGAGATGGAACTGGAAGGAAGACGTAGCCCACAATTATCTCTACTGCCCTTAAGAACTGTTCTTACCAGTGGTTCAGCTTCTAGTTACCATCAATTCTGCTTCGACTCTCGCTAAGAATCTTCATATAGGGACTTAATAGTGAAAGATGAGGATGGCTGAGGATATGACTACACAGATGGCTTAAATTAAAGTCATATGTGAATTTAGTCGTAGTCATACATTTTGTTTAAGGTTGGTTCATACATTTGGTTTAAGGTTCGTTCATACATTTGGTTTAAGGTTGGTTCATACATTTGATAACTTATGTGGTGTCAGGTAGTGTCGTGCATGTGGTTTAAGGTAAGTTCGTACATGTGGTATGAGGTAGTCATACATGTGGCTTAAGGTAATGTCAAACATGAGGTTTAAGATTTTTTAAAGTCAGATTATTATATGTCCCCAAAGAGGGACCTTTAGGCAGTTGACCTTTTTCCACCTGCAAATTTTCGTTTTTTCTTGGCTCATAACTGGTGGGGGCCTTATGCCATGGGCTTCAAATTTTGAACGCTTGTTTAAAGTAGCAAGAGCCAAACTCTATCGACGTTTGGAAGTTCCATTTTGTAAAGTAAAAGGACACAAGTGACATTTTACTGTGGCAACGTTTCGCTCTCCAGGAGCTTTATCAAGCCATTACAAACAATACATGGACACAGAGGGTATATAAAGGCTCAGAGTGAGGTGCAATACTAGTGGTAGTAGTAGTAGTACATAAGAACATAAGAACGAAGGAACACTGCAGAAGGCCTACTGGCCCATGCGAGGCAGGTTCAAGTCTCCTACCGGCTTAAGCCAATGCACCCAACCTAGTCAGGTCAGGTCACATTGACTTAAGGGAGGAACACGGCAACCGACCTGGTAGCACAAGCTATCAGGTCTAACTCACACCCACCCACATCTACTCATGTATTTATCCAACCTATTTTTAAAGCTACACAACGTTCTAGCCTCTATAACGGTACTTGGGAGTTTGTTCCACTCATCCACAACTCTATTACCAAACCAGTACTTTCCTATATCCTTCCTGAATCTGAATTTTTCCAACTTAAAACCATTGCTGCGAGTCCTGTCTAGGCTAGATATTTTCAGCACACTATTTACATCCCCTTTATTTATTCCTGTCTTCAATTTATACACCTCAATCATATCCCCCCTAATTCTACGTCTTTCTAGAGAGTGCAGTTTCAGGGCCCTTAGTCTATCCTCATAGGGAAGGTTTCTGATACATGGGATCAACTTTGTCATCCTCCTTTGTACATTTTCCAGAGAATTTATATCCATTCTGTAATACGGTGACCAAAACTGTGCAGCATAATCTAAATGAGGCCTAACCAAGGATGTATAGAGTTGAAGAACAACCTGAGGACTCCTATTATTTATGCTTCTTGATATGAAGCCAAGGATTCTATTAGCTTTATTGCGAACACTTATGCACTGTTGTCTTGGTTTCAGATTACTGCTAACCAGAACTCCTAAATCTTTTTCGCAATCCGTAATATTAAGATCTACATTATTTAGTTTATATGTGGCATGGTTATTGTCCTGTCCAACATTTAGAACTTTGCATTTGTCTATATTAAACTGCATCTGCCAGTTGTAGTGGTAGTAGTAATACAATATGGTAGAGCAATTAATTCGTACATGAGTAAAAAGATATAAAAGCTATTACTTGGGTAACATAAAAATAGGTTGGACAAATATAGACTGGATAGAGGCAGCCTGTTTCAGTGTTCACTCTCTCTAATGTGGTTTGTGTAGTATAACAGGAGAGACTATGTGATGGCAGGGTTTACTGTTTTCAGGAGGATTCTTGCTAAGACTTCAGAGATGGTGAAGCTGCCTTTGATTTGTTTAACTGTATTCGAAACAGCGATCAGTGCTGATTCGAGGCACTTGCGTCTACGGAAGTTAGTTTCTTTGATCACTAATTGGGCGTCCCTGAATTTCATGAGATGATTGGTGGAATTTCGGTGTTGTACACAGGCGTTGTTCAAGTTATCGTTCTTACATGCGTAAATGTGTTCATTGAGGCGGGTGTCGAGGTTTCTTGCTGTTTCACCTACGTAAATCTTGTCACAGCCTCCACAGAGTATAGTGTAAACTCCTGCGTTGACTGGTTCGTGGTGCTTTGATTTTGTCCTGGTTAGATCCTTTATTGAAGTGCTAGAAGCGATGGCGACTCTGGTGTTAGCTTGTGAAACGTTCAGTGCAACCTGGCTGTTGGGAAGAATTATAACTTTGTTGGGAGTGGTGTTGGTGCGTGGAGAATTAATGATCTGATGAGCTCTTTTCTTGCAGTCTTTGATGAAAAAGGAAGGAAAATATAACTCAGTGAATGTTTGGTGAATGTATGAACATTCCTCGTCAAGAAACTCAGGACTACAAATTCGGTATGCTCTTAGGACAAACCCGATGATGATGCCTCTTTTGGTCTTGGTATCTTGACTGGAATAGAAGTGTGTGAGATCGTTTTTATTGGTAGGTTTCCGATAAACCTGAAATCTTAGGTTGTCTACTTTGTGAATGAGGACGTCGAGGAAAGGTAGCTTGTCATTGGACTCTTCTTCTAGTGTAAACTGGATCGCCGGTTCAACTGCGTTGAGCCTTGCCTGAAGATTCCGTACATCAAAACGTTTGGGAGTTATTACGAGGACGTCGTCCACGTAACGTAACCAAGTGACGCTTGAAGGGATGATGTTGGCGAAGTGTTCGGACTCTAGATGTTCCATGTACAAGTTGGCTAGGACGGCACTGATGGGGGACCCCATTCCCATGCCGTAGGTTTGTTTGTAGAGCTTGTTATTGAAAGAAAAGTAGTTGAAATTAACACAGAGTTCAATCAAGTCAACAAAATCTCCGGGAGGTAGAGGAAGATTAACGTCCTGATTGATTTTACGTCGTAGAACCTCGATGGCTTTTGTGGTAGGTACTTTTGTGAAGAGGAAAGTCACGTCCAAACTGCTTAGTTTCTTGTTACGGATGGAGAGGTTTCGGATGCGGTAGAGAAGGTCGCCTGAGTGTTTAAGATGAGCGGGGCTGATGGTCCCTAGAAGGCAGGAAAGATGTTTGGCAAGAACTCCGGCTAGTTTGTGTGGACCACTGCCTATTCCTGATGTGATTGGTCTGAGAGAAATACTGTGTTTATGGGTCTTGGGTAAACCATACATGTGTGCTTGTTTAGGGTTGCTTGGTAACAAGTACAGAAGTTTCTTCCCTTCTCTATTGCGTTTGAGTATTTGTCTGGTTTTGTATAGAAAATCTTTGGTGAGCGTCTCCCACTATTGAGTGCTGATGGGTTCGAATGTAGATTGATCATTCTAAAGGTCCATCATTTTAGTGTTGTAGTCACTGGTGTTGAGTATGACGACTCCACCTCCTTTGTCGGCGGTGGTCATGATAATGTTGGGGTCGTTGGCGAGGTCCTTAAGGGCAGTGATGTATCGTCTAGGAAGATTAGAAGAAGAAGGTTCACATAAAACTGCAGTGAGAAGGCCCTGTATATAACCCTTCTGGAAGTTGCTGTCACTGTGTCTATGGTTCCTGGTAGCTAGATTGAGTTGATAGTTAGGTTTGCGTATGTTTGTGGTAAATTTGAGTCCCAGACTCAGTGCTTGTTTCTCGTAGTCAGTTAAGGTGCGTGACGATAAGTTATTTATCAGGGACTCGCGTCCCATTTCCTTACATCGACTGTTAGTGCAGAGGTACTGAAGTTTGCGATTGAGTTTGATCTTCTGTTGGAGGTTAGCTGTGGCATCATCATCGGGTTTTTCCTAAGAGCATACCGAATTTGTAGTCCTGAGTTTCTTGACGAGGAATGTACATACATTCACCAAACTTTCACTGAGTTACATTTTCCTTCCTTTTTCATCAAAGATTGCAAGAAAAGAGCTCTTCAGATCCTTAATTCTCCACGCATCAACACCACTCCCAACAAAGTTATAATTCTTCCCAACAGCCAGGTTGCACTGAACGTTTCTAAAGTACTTTCACAAGCTAACACCAGAGTCGCCATCGCTTCTAGCACTTCAATAAAGGGTCTAACCAGGACAAAATCACAGCACCACGAATCTGTCAACGCAGGAGTTTACACTATACCTTGTGGAGGCTGTGACAAGATTTACGTAGGTGAAACAGCAAGAAACCTCGACACCCGCCTCAACACATTTACACATGTAAGAACGATAACTTGAACAACGCCTGTGTACAACACCGAAATTCCACCAATCATCTCATGAAATTCAGGGACGCCCAATTAGTAATCAAAGAAACTAACTTCCGTAGACGCAAGTGCCTCGAATCAGCACTGATCGCTGTTTCGAATACAATTAAACAAAACAACGGCAGCTTCACCATCTCTGAAGTCTTAGCAAGAATCCTCCTGAAAACAGTAAACCCTGCCATCACATAGTCTCTCCTGTTATACTACACAAAGCACATTACAGAGTGAACACTGAAACAGGCTGCCTCTATCCAGTCTATATTTGCCTAACCTATTTTTATGTTACCCAAGTAATAGCTTCTGTATCCTTTTACTCATGTACGAATTAATTGCTCTACCATATTGTACTACTACTACCACCACTACAACTTTTGTCACTACTACTACTACCACTAGTATTGCACCTCACTCTGAGTCTTTATATACCCTCTGTGTCCATGTATTGTTTGTAATGGCTTGATAAAGCTCCTGGAGAGCGAAACGTTGCCACAATAAAATGTCACATTATTTGCACTTGTGTCCTTTTACTTTACATATTGTCGGTAATTCTACCAACTTTATTACAAGTTCCAATAACTTCCAAAATCCTCAGCGACGTAACTTCAAAAATTATAAAAAAAGTGCCTCCTGATTTCGTGCCAACAGAGTAAAAGTGAAGTGTGTAGGCGCAGATTTGCCCATTTTGTGTAAAACAGTGCAAAAAAAAAAAAAATATCTGGTTAAATTACTTAAAACAAATTTCTCTTTACGTTTTCCAATTCGGAAATACGGATTCAATATTTAATGGTTGATGTGCGTCTTAGGGCCAGGATAATACATGTTAGGTTTCGTTTGTGTGCGGAGAGAACTTTAGAAAGTGAGAAGAGTAAAATAAAACAGTCTTGGAAACGGAATCTGTGCCATAACTGAACAATGATTCGTCTGATAAGCTTCAGGTTTTCTGCAGTCATGCTTCCCTTGACACTAGGTTCCCTCGACACAAGGTTCCCTCGACACAAGGTTCCCTCGACACAAGGTTCCCTCGACACAAGGTTCCCTCGACACAAGGTTCCCTCGACACAAGGTTCCCTCGACACAAGGTTCCCTCGACACAAGGTTCCCTCGACACAAGGTTCCCTCGACACAAGGTTCCCTCGACACAAGGTTCCCTCGACACAAGGTTCCCTCGACACAAGGTTCCCTCGACACAAGGTTCCCTCGACACAAGGTTCCCTCGACACAAGGTTCCCTCGACACAAGGTTCCCTCGACACAAGGTTCCCTCGAAACAAGGCGCCATCGACACTAGGCGCCATCGACACTAGGCTCCCTCCACACTAGGCGCCCTCCACACTAGGCCCCCTCCACACTAGGCGCCCTCCACACTAGGCGCCCTCCACACTAGGCGCCCTCCACACTAGGTGCCCTCCACACTAGGTGCCCTCCACACAAGGTGCCCTCCACACAAGGTGCCCTCCACACAAGGTGCCCTCCACACAAGGTGCCCTCCACACAAGGTGCCCTCCACACAAGGTGCACTCCACACAAGGTGCACTCCACACAAGGTGCACTCCACACAAGGTGCACTCCACACAAGGTGCCCTCAACACAAGGTGCCCTCCACACAAGGTGCCCTCCACACAAGGTGCCCTCCACACAAGGTGCCCTCAACACAAGGTGCCCTCAACACAAGGTGCCCTCCACACAAGGTGCCCTCCACACAAGGTGCCCTCCACACAAGGTGCCCTCCACACAAGGTGCCCTCCACACAAGGTGCCCTCAACACAAGGTGCCCTCCACACAAGGTGCCCTCCACACAAGGTGCCCTCCACACAAGGTGCCCTCCACACAAGGTGCCCTCCACACAAGGTGCCCTCCACACAAGGTGCCCTCCACACAAGGTGCCCTCAACACAAGGTGCCCTCAACACAAGGTGCCCTCAACACAAGGTGCCCTCCACACAAGGTGCCCTCCACACAAGGTGCCCTCCACACAAGGTGCCCTCCACACTAGGCGCCCTCCACACTAGGTGCCCTCAACACAAGGTGCCCTCCACACAAGGTGCCCTCAACACAAGGTGCCCTCAACACAAGGTGCCCTCAACACAAGGTGCCCTCAACACAAGGTGCCCTCCACACAAGGTGCCCTCCACACAAGGTGCCCTCAACACAAGGTGCCCTCAACACAAGGTGCCCTCAACACAAGGTGCCCTCAACACAAGGTGCCCTCAACACAAGGTGCCCTCAACACAAGGTGCCCTCAACACAAGGTGCCCTCAACACAAGGTGCCCTCAACACAAGGTGCCCTCAACACAAGGTGCCCTCAACACAAGGTGCCCTCCACACAAGGTGCCCTCCACACAAGGTGCCCTCAACACAAGGTGCCCTCAACACAAGGTGCCCTCAACACAAGGTGCCCTCAACACAAGGTGCCCTCAACACAATGTGCCCTCAACACAAGGTGCCCTCAACACAAGGTGCCCTCCACACAAGGTGCCCTCAACACAAGGTGCCCTCAACACAAGGTGCCCTCAACACAAGGTGTCCTCGACACAAGGTGCCCTCAACACAAGGTGCCCTCAACACAAGGTGTCCTCAACACAAGGTGTCCTCAACACAAGGTGCCCTCAACACAAGGTGCCCTCCACACAAGGTGCCCTCCACACACGGTGCCCTCCACACAAGGTGCCCTCAACACAAGGTGCCCTCAACACAAGGTGCCCTCAACACAAGGTGCCCTCCACACAAGGTGCCCTCCACACAAGGTGCCCTCTACACAAGGTGCCCTCAACACAAGGTGCCCTCAACACAAGGTGCCCTCAACACAAGGTGCCCTCGACACAAGGTGCCCTCGACACAAGGTGCCCTCAACACTGATTAAGAAAGATGATCCTCTGAGTAAGTGAGGGATCAAGTTTCAGTGAAAGTGTTAAACTTGGGGTTCTTGGAATCACATCAGTTACTACAGAAAGACTTTCTAATCTGCCACTTTTATTAATATGTTTTCCAAGTTATAACTAGAGAACTAATTTTCTGATTACCTTCCAATACTTAACAATGGTGAATATTAAATGTCAATGTGATTGTATTGATTTTGGATTTAAAAAGTAAATTTTGGAATTAAAAAGTAAATGTTTGAGAAACTTCCTGTTTCCGGTACTTTCTCAAATATTTTCTTTTCAAAATTTTCGTTCATAACTCAAGAACGCTTTCTTAGATCGGCTTGAAATTTTCATTATTGATCATTATCAAGGTCGATTTTTCACAATATTACATATGTTTATTTACTTTATCAAATTGTTTATAACTCAAGAACGCTTTATTCGATCGGCTTGAAACCTACTTGGGTGCTTAATGGAGTGTAGAGGTAACATTTGGCCACTTTTAAAATTATTTTACATTGTGTTGTTTTGCTATGATGCTGGAAAAGGTTTCAAGGTCCTTGATGCTGGAAAAGGTTTCTTGATACAAGGACCTTGATGCTGGAAAAGGTGTCTTGATACAAGGACCTTGATGCTGGAAAAGGTTTCTTGATACAAGGACCTTGATGCTGGAAAAGATTTTTCTTGATACAAGGACCTTGATGCTGGAAAAGGTTTTTCTTGATACAAGGACCTTGATGCTGGAAAAGGTTTTTCTTGATACAAGGACCTTGATGCTGGAAAAGGTTTCTTTATACAAGGACCTTGATACAACAAGGATGCTGGAAAAGGTTTTTCTTGATGCTGGAAAAGGTTTTTCTTGATACAAGGACCTTGATGCTGGAAAAGGTTTTTCTTGATACAAGGACCTTGATGCTGGAAAAGGTTTTTCTTGATACAAGGATCTTGATGCTGGAAAAGGTTTTTCTTTATACAAGGACCTTGATGCTGGAAAAGGTTTTTCTTGATACAAGGATATACAAGGACAAAAGGTTTTTCTTGATACAAGGATCTTGATGCTGGAAAAGGTTTTTCTTTATACAAGGATCTTGATGCTGGAAAAGGTTTTTCTTGATACAAGGATCTTGATGCTGGAAAAGGTTTTTCTTTATACAAGGACCTTGATGCTGGAAAAGGTTTTTCTTGATACAAGGATCTTGATGCTGGAAAAGGTTTTTCTTTATACAAGGACCTTGATGCTGGAAAAGGTTTTTCTTTATACAAGGACCTTGATGCTGGAAAAGGTTTTTCTTGATACAAGGACCTTGATGCTGGAAATTTTTTTTATTGATACAAGGACCTTGATGCTGGAAAAGGTTTTTCTTTATACAAGGATCTTTCACTTGAAACACTTTCAAATCTTGCTTGAAGGAAAATTTGGAATAAACTTAATTAACACGTGTTGGGTCAAATTTGTTTTTTTTATACGAGAAAATGAGGGAAATTGAAATGTTGATAGACATGAGATAATTTGTGAGTGTTCATCCAGAAGTGTTCACTTTTCAACGCTGATAATATAGCAACTCATACCATGGGTGGGGTTAGAACTCCAAACCATACCACGGGTGGGGTTACAACCCCAAACCATACCACGGGTGGGGTTACAACCCCAAACCATACCACGGGTGGGGTTACAACCCCAAACCATACCACGGGTGAGGTTACAACCCCAAACCATACCACGGGTGGGGTTACAACCCCAAACCATACCACGGGTGGGGTTACAACCCCAAACCATACCACGGGTGGGGTTAGAACCCCAAACCATACCACGGGTGGTGTTACAACCCCAAACCATACCACGGGTGGGGTCAGAACCCCAAACCATACCACGGGTGGTGTTAGAACCCCAAACCATACCACGGGTGAGGTTACAACCCCAAACCATACCACGGGTGGGGTCAGAACCCCAAACCATACCACGGGTGGTGTTAGAACCCCAAACCATACCACGGGTGGGGTCAGAACCCCAAACCATACCACGGGTGGGGTTAGAACCCCAAACCATACCACGGGTGAGGTTACAACCCCAAACCATACCACGGGAGGGGTTACAACCCCAAACCATACCACGGGTGGGGTCAGAACCCCAAACCATACCACGGGTGGGGTTAGAACCCCAAACCATACCACGGGTGGGGTTACAACCCCAAACCATACCACGGGTGGGGTTACAACCCCAAACCATACCACGGGTGGGGTTACAACCCCAAACCATACCACGGGTGGGGTTACAACCCCAAACCATACCACGGGTGGGGTTACAACCCCAAACCATACCACGGGTGGGGTTACAACCCCAAACCATACCACGGGTGGGGTTACAACCCCAAACCATACCACGGGTGGGGTTACAACCCCAAACCATACCACGGGTGGTGTTACAACCCCAAACCATACCACGGGTGGGGTTAGAACCCCAAACCATACCACGGGTGAGGTTACAACCCCAAACCATACCACGGGTGGGGTCAGAACCCCAAACCATACCACGGGTGGTGTTAGAACCCCAAACCATACCACGGGTGGTGTTAGAACCCCAAACCATACCACGGGTGGTGTTAGAACCACAAACCATACCACGGGTGGTGTTAGAACCCCAAACCATACCACGGGTGAGGTTACAACCCCAAACCATACCACGGGTGGGGTTACATCCCCAAACCATACCACGGGTGGGGTTACATCCCCAAACCATACCACGGGTGGGGTTACAACCCCAAACCATACCACGGGTGGGGTTACAACCCCAAACCATACCACGGGTGGGGTTACAACCCCAAACCATACCACAGGTGGGGTTACAACCCCAAACCATACCACGGGTGGTGTTAGAACCCCAAACCATACCACGGGTGGTGTTAGAACCCCAAACCATACCACGGGTGGGGTTAGAACCCCAAACCATACCACGGGTGGGGTTAAAACCCCTAACCATACCATGGGTGGGGTTAGAACCCCAAACCATACCACGGGTGGGGTTAGAAACCCAAACCATACCACTGGTGGGATTAGAAACCCAAACCATACCACGGGTGGGATTAGAAACCCAAACCCATACGACGGGTGGGGTTAGAACCCTAACCCATACGACGTGCTGGGTTTGAACCCCAACCCATTCGACGGGTGGCGTTAGAACCCCAATCCTTACGACGGGTGGGGTTAGGACCCCAACCGACACCACGGGTGGGGTTGCCACCCCAACCCATACTACGGGTAGGATTAGAACCGCAACCCCATACCACGGGTATGGTTAGAACCCCAACCCAAAGCAGGGGTGGGGTTAGACCCCAAACCACACCACTGGTGTCGGCATTGTATACAAATCTGAGGACATGCACATAACCTTCACGACTACGACAACTACAACTAACCCATCTCTTTGGGTAGGACCTACTTCCACTGGGGAATCCCGCCTTCCAGTGACTATGTCTTCGTCTGTTACCCGTCCCCTATCCACCTGACGTTAGTATATAAGCACCAGTCTCCTTGACTCTGCTCCAGAACCTCCACGACTACTGTGCTCTTCACACCATCTCCAAGGTTGAGGGACTGATTACCTCACCTTCTATATATAGTTCTACTGTCTTTAAATTATGTCCTAGAATTTGTGTTAATAAAGCCACTGGATGGCGAAACGTTTACAATAAAGATACCCAGAT
Organism: Cherax quadricarinatus; assembly: GCF_038502225.1. Classification (NCBI taxonomy): domain Eukaryota; kingdom Metazoa; phylum Arthropoda; class Malacostraca; order Decapoda; family Parastacidae; genus Cherax; species Cherax quadricarinatus. The sequence continues at coordinate 21,251,160 of NC_091354.1, read as the reverse complement.
GCTTCACATGTGTCTTAACTTCATCTTGTCGGTATTGTCTACCATTCTTGTATAAACGATACAGAAAAAAAAACTAATTTGCAAAGACTCATGATTTTTCATTAAGTTTCGCTTTACAAAGCTTTTAGAGTTCTTGAGAATAAAGAAACAGATAGTTGAGAGACGAGACCAACTGTGGGGTAAAACTGTCAACTTGCTGTTAGTCAACTTGCTGTTAGTCAACTTGCTGTTAGTCAACTTGCTGTTAGTCAACTTGCTGTTAGTCAACTTGCTGTTAGTCAACTTGCTGTTAGTCAACTTGCTGTTAGTCAACTTGCTGTTAGTCAACTTGCTGTTAGTCAACTTGCTGTTAGTCAACTTACTGTTAGTCAACTTACTGTTAAAACTGTCAACTTGCTGTTAGTCAACTTGCTGTTAGTCAACTTGCTGTTAGTCAACTTACTGTTAGTCAACTTACTGTTAGTCAACTTGCTGTTAAAACTGTCAACTTGCTGTTAAAACTGTCAACTTGCTGTTAAAACTGTCAACTTGCTGTTAAAACTGTCAACTTGCTGTTAAAACTGTCAACTTGCTGTTAAAACTATTAACTTGCTGTTAAAACTATATAGAAAATGGAACAAAAAACAAGTCAGAGGAACAGCGGCTGAGTATCTTCACTCATCTGCAGGACGACAGTCACAACACCGTGCCTGCTGCAGTGTAAGCTGCAACACCGTGCCTGCTGCAGTGTAAGTTGCAACACCGTGCCTGCTGCAGTGTAAGTTGCAACACCGTGCCTGCTGCAGTGTAAGTTGCAACACCGTGCCTGCTGCAGTGTAAGTTGCAACACCGTGCCTGCTGCAGTGTAAGTTGCAACACCGTGCCTGCTGCAGTGTAAGTTGCAACACCGTGCCTGCTGCAGTCCAAGTTGCAACACCGTGCCTGCTGCAGTACAAGTTGCAACACCGTGCCTGCTGCAGTACAAGTTGCAACACCGTGCCTGCTGCAGTACAAGTTGCAACACCGTGCCTGCTGCAGTACAAGTTGCAACACCGTGCCTGCTGCAGTACAAGTTGCAACACCGTGCCTGCTGCAGTACAAGTTGCAACACCGTGCCTGCTGCAGTATAAGCTGCAACACCGTGCCTGCTGCAGTATAAGCTGCAACACCGTGCCTGCTGCAGTATAAGCTTCAACTCCGTACCTGCTGAAGTATAAGTTGCAACACCGTGCCTGCTGGAGCACAAGTTGCAACACCGTGCCTGCTGGAGCACAAGTTGCAACACCTTGCCTGCTGCAGTATAAGTAACAACACGTGGAGCAATTTACCGATATCCCTTAAGATGGACATCATTAGCAGTTCAGTAAGGTTGATCGCCTTTCGTTGATCATATCTGGTCGACACCTTGAGTGTTCGATTATCTGATCGACTTGAGCTTTTACTGATAAGGAATCAAGATAATCGACGTTTGGTACGTCAATGTTTGAGTTTTCTTTCCCATAGCTGCCGACATATCGTCTGCACAACCTGGTGTGTACTAGTTGTAGGTCAAATTACTTGATAGTATCATGCATATGTTTGTAGGGCACTTAGCAAACTGACAGACCTCCAGAAATCACTTCGCTAGCTCACATTCTCAAGATGCTTAGGGTTGTCTTAACTCACAACGAAGCGTTAAACAAATTGGTCAATTTATTAAAGTTTTGTATTTACAAATTCAGACTCTTGTGGCCCAGCCAGTAATACCCGTCCCCAGCAGCAATACCTGTGAACACGATCACCCGTCGACCAGCCAGCAACACCCGTGATCACGAACACCCGTGGACCAGCCAGCAACATCTTTGATCACGAACACTCGTGGACCAACCAGCAACACCCTTGTTCATAAACACCCGTGGACCAGCCAGCAACACCCATTCCCAGCAGCAAAACCTGTGATCATGAACACCCGTGGACCAGCCACCAATACCCTTGATCATGAACACCAGTGGACCAGCCACCAATACCCTTGATCATGAACACCAGTGGACCAGCCAGCAACACCCGTGATCATGAACACCAGTGGACCAGCCAGCAGCACCCGTGATGATGAACACCTGTGGACCAGCCAGCAACACCCGTGAACCAGCCAGCAACACCCGTGGACCAGCCACCAACACCCTTGATCATGAACACCCGTGGACCAGCCAGCAACACCCATTCCCAGCAGCAACACCTGTGATCATGAACACTCGTGGACCAGCCACCAATACCCTTGATCATGAACACCAGTGGACCAGCCAGCAACACCCGTGATGATGAACACCAGTGGACCAGCAAGCAACACCCGTGGACTAGCCAGCAACAACCGTGATCATGAACATCCGTGGACCAGCCTCCAACACCCGTGATCATGAACACCTGTGGACCAGCCAGCAACACCCATTCCCAGCAGCAACACCTGTGATCATGAACGCCCGTGGACCAGCCACCAACACCTTTGATCACGAACACCCGTGGACCAGCCAGCAACACCCGTGATGATGAACACCAGTGGACCAGCCAGCAACACCCGTGGACCAGCCAACAACACCCGTGATCATGAACACCCGTGGACCAGCCAGCAACACCCGTGATGATGAACACCAGTGGACCAGCCAGCAGCACCCGTGATGATGAACACCAGTGGACCAGCCAGCAACACCCGTGATCATGAACACCAGTGGACCAGCCAGCAACACGTGTGATCATGAACACCAGTGAACCAGCCAGCAACACCCGTGATGATGAACACCTGTGGACCAGCCAGCAACACCCGTGGACCAGCCAGCAACACCCGTGGACCAGCCATCAACAACCGTGATCATGAACATCCGTGGACCAGCCTCCAACACCCGTGATCACGAACACCCGTGGACCAGCCACCAATACCCTTGATCATGAAAACCCGTGGACCAGCCAGCAACACCCTTGATCATGAACACCCGTGGACCAGCCAGTAACACCCGTGGACCAGCCAGCAACACCCGTGATCATGAACACCCGTGGACCAGCCAGCAACACCCGTGATGATGAACACCAGTGGACCAGCCACCAACACCCGTGATGATGAACACCAGTGGACCAGCCAGCAACACCCGTGGACTAGCCAGCAACACCTGTGATCATGAACACCCGTGGACCAGCCAGCAACACCCATTCCCAGCAGCAACACCTGTGATCATGAACACCCGTGGACCAGCCAGCAACACCCTTGATCACGAACACCCGTGGACCAGCCAGCAACACCCGTGATGATGAACACCCGTGGACCAGCCAGCAACACCCGTGGACTAGCCACCAACAACCGTGATCATGAACACCTGTGGACCAGCCAGCAACACCCGTGGACCGGGCCACCAACACCCTTGATCATGAACACCCGTGGACCAGCCAGCAACACCCTTGATCATGAACACCCGTGGACCAGCCAGCAACACCCGTGGAATAGCCAGCAACACCCGTGGACCAGCCAGCAACACCCGTGGACCAGCCAGCAACAACCGTGATCATGAACATCCGTGGACCAGCCTCCAATACCCGTGATCATGAACACCTGTGGACCAGCCAGCAACACTTATTCCCAGCAGCAACACCTGTGCTAATGAACACCCGTGGACCAGCCAGCAACACCCTTGATCATGAACACCCGTGGACCAGCCAGCAACACCCTTGATCATGAACACCCGTGGACCAGCCAGCAACACCCTTGATCATGAACACCCGTGGACCAGCCAGCAACACCCGTGGACCAGCCAGCAACACCCGTGAACCGGCCAGCAACACCCGTGGACCAGCCAGCAACACCCGTGGACCAGCCAGCAACACCCGAGCCGGCCAGCAACACCCGAGCCGGCCAGCAACACCCGTTCCGGCCAGCAACACCCGTTCCGGCCAGCAACACCCGAGCCGGCCAGCAACTCCCGAGCCGGCCAGCAACTCCCGAGCCGGCCAGCAACACCCGTGCCGACCAGCAATACCCGTTCTGGCCAGCAACACCCGTGCCAGCCAGCAACACCCGTTCCGGCCAGCAACACCCGTTCCGGCCAGCAACACCCGTTCTGGCCAGCAACACCCGTTCCGGCCAGCAACACCCGTGCCGGCCAGAAACACCCGAGCCGGCCAGCAACACCCGTTCCGAACAGCAACACCCGTGCCGACCAGCAACACCCGTGCCGGCCAGCAACACCCGTGCCGGCCAGCAACACCCGTGCCGGCCAGCAACACCCGTGCCGGCCAGCAACACCCGTGCCGGCCAGCAACTTTCGTGCCGGCCAGCTCAACACTTGAATCGGCCAGCAATGTTCAACGTCCAACACTAACATTCTCGCAATATGTATAAAAATATCGGGTAAACTTAGAGACTAACATAGCAGTTTAAACCTCAGTACACTTTACCTTGTCTCCTTCCATGACCTTTCTAGATTTAAAAAAGTGTACATCACTAGCAGAAAATAATAGACATTATATCCCTTGATGGACATCTCACACACACACACACACACACACACACACACACACACACACACACACACACACACACACACACACACACACACACACACACACCTGTACCACAGTAAGGAATCGCTCAAGACTTTATACACTGTGTACGTCAGGCCCATACTGGAGTATGCAGCACCAGTTTGGAACCCACACCTGGTCAAGCACGTCAAGAAATTAGAGAAAGTGCAAAGGTTTGCAACAAGGCTAGTTCCAGAGCTATGGGGAATGTCCTATGAAGAAAGTTTAAGGGAAATCGGTCTGAAAACACTGGAGGACAGGAGGGTCAGGGGAGACATGATAACGACATGCAAAATACTGCGTGGAATAGACAAGGTGGACAAAGACAGGATGTTCCAGAGCTGGGACACAGAAACAAAGGGTCACAATTGGAAGCTGAAGACTCAGATGAGTCAAAGGGATGTTAGGAAGTATTTCTTCAGTCATAGAGTAGTTAGGAAGTGGAATAGTCTGGCAAGCGATGTAGTGGAGGCAGGAACTATACATAGTTTTAAGACGATGTATGATAAAGCTCATGGAGCAGAGGGGGAGATGACCTAGTAGCGGTCGGTGAAGAGGCGGGGCCAGGAGCTGAGTCTCGACCCCTGCAACCACAATTAGGCGAGTACAATTAGGCGAGTACACACACATACACACACACACACACACACACACTCACACACACACTCACACACACACACTCACACACACACACACACACACACACACACACACACTCACACACACTCACACACACTCACACACACTCACACACACACACACACTCACACTCACACTCTCACACTCTCACACACTCACACACTCACACACACTCACACACACTCACACACACTCACACACACTCACACACACTCACACACACTCACACACACTCACACACACTCACACACACACACACACACTCACACACTCACACACACTCACACACACTCACACACTCACACACACTCACACACACACACACACACACACACACACACACACACACACACACACTCACACACTCTCACACTCACACACTCTCACACACTCACACACACTCACTCACACACACTCACACTCACACACACTCACTCACACACACACACACTCACACTCACACACACTCACACACACACACTCACACACACTCACACACACACACACTCACACACACTCACACACACTCACACACACTCACACACTCACACTCACACACACTCACACACACTCACACACACTCACACACACTCACACACACTCACACACACTCACACACACACACACACACACACACACACACACACTCACACACACTCACACACACTCACACACACTCACACACTCACACACACTCAGATGACGTGATGACGCAGATGACGTGAAGTTGATGAGAAGAATACACTCGATCGAAGACCAGGCAGAACTACAAAGGGATCTGGACAGGCTGCAGAACTGGTCCAGCAATTGGCTCCTGGAGTTCAATCCCACCAAGTGCAAAGTCATGAAGATTGGGGAAGGGCAAAGAAGGCCGCAGACGGAGTACAGTCTAGGGGGTCAGAGACTACAAACCTCACTCAAGGAAAAAGATCTTGGGGTGAGTATAACACCAGGCACATCTCCTGAAGCGCACATCAACCAAATAACTGCTGCAGCATATGGGCGCCTAGCAAACCTCAGAACAGCATTCCGACATCTTAATAAGGAATCGTTCAGGACCCTGTACACCGTATACGTTAGGCCCATATTGGAGTATGCGGCACCAGTTTGGAACCCACACCTAGCCAAGCACGTAAAGAAACTAGAGAAAGTGCAAAGGTTTGCAACAAGACTAGTCCCAGAGCTAAGAGGTATGTCCTACGAGGAGAGGTTAAGGGAAATCAACCTGACGACACTGGAGGACAGGAGAGATAGGGGGGACATGATAACGACATACAAAATACTGAGAGGAATTGACAAGGTGGACAAAAACAGGATGTTCCAGAGATTGGACACAGTAACAAGGGGACACAGTTGGAAGCTAAAGACACAGATGAATCACAGGGATGTTAGGAAGTATTTCTTCAGCCACAGAGTAGTCAGTAAGTGGAATAGTTTGGGAAGCGATGTAGTGGAGGCAGGATCCATACATAGCTTTAAGCAGAGGTACGATAAAGCTCACGGCTCAGGGAGAGTGACCTAGTAGCGATCAGTGAAGAGGCGGGGCCAGGAGCTCGGACTCGACCCCCGCAACCTCAACTAGGTGAGTACAACTAGGTGAGTACACTCACACACACTCACACACACACACACACACTCACACACACAGGTATGATAAAGCTCATGGTTCAGAGAGAGTGACCCAGCAGTGACCAGTGAGAAGGCGGGGCCAGGAGATATGACTCGACCCCTGCAATCTCAACTAGGTGAGTACAACTAGGCGAGTACACACATACACACAAAGTGAACGCAGTAAGACAGGAGAAAGAGGGGTGGGTAGATGCGTTTTCTTGGATTGTAAGAAATCTTTTGACACAGTTAAACGCAAGAGGTAAGTGCAAAAGCTATAGGACCAACCAGGTATAACAGGTAAAGCACTGCAATGAATCAGAGAATACCTGATGGGGAGGCTTCAGAGAGTCATGGTAGGTGACGAGGTGTCGGAGTGGGCACCTGTGACGATCGGAGTTTCACAGGTATCAGTCTCTGGGACCGGTGATGTGTCTGGTGTAAGTGGATGACATTACGGAAGTGATGTGAACGGAGCATGTAGACCACTTCACGTAACAAACTCATAAAAAGAACAGGTTTATCTCGTCTAAAGGTCATCATGCACGGACAGGGTTCAGTTATTGAGTAAAATGAGTCTTTATAGTTTCTGCTTGTTTTATTAACCGTATTAATAATCGTTTAAGGTTTCTATTATTAATTAAATAATTCAATTTTTAAAGCAACTTTTCATATCGTGATCACTATGAGTAAAAGCATATCTTCAGCCTTATAATTACATCACTGCAATGCGGTAAATATTTACAACCAGCTCTAGACATAGAAAGTTCCTGGGCTTAAGTCACAATGAGTCAAAATATATATGCACATACACAGACGTTTTACAAGCTTAAACGTCACACTGACGCAAATAACAGAGTTCTTCCTCTGGGAACATTCTACAATAATCTCTTTTCTAGATCAAAGTATATACACGGCGTAACACTTAGACTTGTTCACTAATTTCTGTTGTCCTCAAGAGTTTCACAACCGCGTTCTCAGACCGAGATGTACCATAGCAAAGGGTTTCCAAAATTCCTGGTAACTTCTGGGGAAGTGTAACGTGACTTAAAGCCAGATTCTCACAGACCCTTCCTCCTCCAGTGGAAGATGTGAACTACTCTAGGAAAAGTTTTAACACCAGACAGCTCGGTCTGAGCGGGGGTTGAGTATCTCAAACTGCCGCCTGGTGCTTCACCTCGTCGCACCAGTGGTTTAGAACACTACTTACAAGGCTAAATAAATTTATGGCCAGATAATATTATAAAGCGGAGTAAATTCATTTTAACTATTATTGAAGATAATCTTTAATATAATATTAAGTGAAAAGGCAAAAATAACACGTATAAATATATAGTCTCTTGCTTAAAAGGAGCAAAGAGCGTAACCTTTCTTCCACACGATCACACGACAGTATCCCTTAACCTCCTACTAGATACAGTAGAATTACTGGAATACTAATAAGACAGAGTTGGTACACATTTCTTTGCCTCCAAAAATATTCCACAGACAATCTTGGTCTCCATATGTTGAGAGGGTTGTCCGGGAAGGAGATAGTGAAGACGAGAGACGTTCACCTCAACAGAACTGGATACTCCAAAGTCCTTCTCCCGCTGCCTTGGGTGACATGGAATGTGTCCCGCGGGCAGGGACTGGACATAAAGCCACACCAACTTGTCTCTAAACTTCATACTCCATTACCAAGCAGCAAATGGTATCACTCATTCACATATTTGTACGTGAAAAGGTGGAAATATCGGGCATAGGTTGGAGGAAGGGTAGTCACACTAGTCGTATGGGTCTTAAGGACGGGACAAAGCGTCCGCAATAACAGTATGTTTGCTCTTCATATGGAGAATTTTAATGGAAAAAGGCTGGATGCTAAGGGCCCGTCTCTGTATTCTGGTATTTTTAGACTTCATGGTATTAATGAACGTTAAATGGTTGTGATCAGAATATACCGTGACTGAGTGAGATGTTCCCAATTAAACCTGAAAATGCTCGAGGGAGATAACCAGGGCTAGGGTTCCTTTTTCCACAGTGGCATAATTCCTTTGGTGGGTTTTGAGGGTGGAAGAGTAATAACAAATCGTCTTTTTCTTAAAATGAGCAAAGGGCGTAACAGGAAGGAATAGATTCAGACGTGTCCCCGTTTGTAGACATTGTGAAGTTCATGAGAACTGAGTCGGAGGAGGACCAAGCAGGACTACAGAGATCTGGACAGGCTGCAGGCTGGTCCAGAAACTGACTCCTGAAGTTCAACCCCGCAAAGTGCAAACTCAGGAAGATTGGGGAAGGGCAAAGAATACCGCAGTGTACAGTGTCGAGAGCCAAAGCTATTTACTAATGTGACATTTTATTGTGGCAACGTTTCGCTCTCCAGGAGTTTTGTCAAGCCGTAACGGAAGTTGCACTTGTGTCCTTTTACTTTACCTATTGTCGGTAATTCTACCAGCATTATTACAATACAAACCTCACTTAAGGAAAAGGATATTGGGGGTGAGTATAATTCCGAGCACATCTCCTGAGACGCACATTAACCAAATAACTGCTGCAGCAAACGGAAACCTAGCAAACCTAACATTAGCATTCCTACATCTCAGTAAGGAATCGTTCAGAACTCTGTACACCGTCTACGTCAGGCCCATGCTGGAGTACGAGGCACCAGTTGGGAACCCACACCTGGTCATGCACGTCAGGAGACTAGTCTCGGAACTAAGGGACATGTCCTATGAGGAGAGGTTAAGGGAAATCGACCTGACTACACTTGAGAACAGGACAGAGAGAGAGGAGAGGAATGATACGATAACGACATATAAAATACTGCAAGGAATCGACAAGGTGGACACAGGATGTTCCAGAGATTCAACACAGCATCAAGGGGTCACAATTAGAAGGTAAAAACTCAGGTAAGTCACAGGGATATTAGGAAATACTTCTTCAGTCATAGAGTTGTCAGGAACTGGAACTGTCTGGAAAGCGATGTAGCGGAGGCAGGATCCAAAACAAAGTTTTAAGAAGAGGTATGATAAAGGTCTTGGAGCAGGGAGAGAGTAACCTAATAGCGACCAGTGAAAATGCGGAGCCAGGAGCTATGACTCGACCGCTGCAACCATAATTTGGTGAGTACACACACAAACAAAGAAACACACACACACACACACGCGCGCGCGCACATACACAAGCTGAGGTGGCTAGAGGAGCCCATACGGGCAGGGCAAAGTCGCTGAAGGTGGGGGGACTTCAGTCACAAGAAGACTGACTGAGTAAAATCTTTGAGCGACATGGGGGGCCAGAAATGTGGTGCGTTAAGATGGTGGAGGTGGAACTGGAAAACCTCATGCAACAACACGTTAGGGACACAATCAGAGAGAGAGAAGAGGAGTGAACCAGCAAGGCTGGACCTTATTTTACCTTGAGTTATTCAAACATTGAGGATATTACATATAAAACACCCTCGGAGCTAGAGATTTTGTGCTTCTGAGCGTTAGATACATTGTAGAGTGGTTTGGAGAGGGAAGTAGGACGAGTGGGATGGAAGAAGTCAAACTCCAGGGGCAACAGAGACAATGGGAAGAGCAGAACGAGCCCTTGGTTCACCCAAAAGTGTAGAGAGGCCAAAACTAAGTGCGCTAGAGAATGTATAAAATATAAAAGACAAAGGACCCAGGAAAATAAGGAGATTAGCTGAAGAGCCAGAAATGAATATGCACAGATAAGGAGGGAAGTCCGAGCTTCAGTACGAAAATGCCATAGCTTCGAAAGCCAAATCTGACCCGAAGCTGTTGTACAGCCACATCAGGAGGAAAATAACAGTCAAGGACCTGGTAATCACAGAAAGACTCCATAAAGCAGAAATGGGAAGTACACCAATAAGTGCTGGACAAAATACACACAACAGAGGAGAAGGTGAGGAGGTTAAGTGAACTAGATACCTCAAAGGCGGTGGGAGCGGACATCTCTCTGTGGGTCCTGAGAGAGAAAGAGCGGGAGTTCCAGTTCCACACAAGAGATTAGTGCAAAAGCTAGAGGAGCAGGCAGGAATAACAGGAAAGGCACTACAATGGATCAGAGAATACCTGATAGGGAGGTGTTGCAACCCCTGAATGGTTGCAATGATTATTATGTATATATATAATTATTATTTTTTTATTTAATTTTATATTGCTTATATTATTTGCGATAATAGCTAAATCGTAAATGTATTGCTTTATATTGTTATTTGACGTAGTTTCCTTTGTTAGGTAGGATGTAACATATGTGCTCAGTTCAAGTCTTGATTGTCTAACTACTGTAATTATCGCTGTTTGCTAGTTATATTGCCGGCTTCTTGCTGGGCGACTGCTGCCCACGGAGCTATCACGTGATCGAGGGGGGGGGTGTCCTCACCTCACCTAAAGTATTCAGTCTGCTCTAGACTCGCTTGGTGGTTGGACAGATTGTCTGTCTCATTATTCTTGTTAGTTCTGTAGAACTCTGTTCACAGAACATTGTACAGACTTAGTGATTTTCGACGTTGTACTGAGGTTGTGTGTCACATAGACACTCTGAACATCTCAGGTCTTTAGCTATAGCTTCTGACCTAATTTTGTACTGGTTTCTGTGTATTGTCACAGTCGGGTTTTTCCTATGCTGAACTTAGATTCAGTAGTATGGGAGTTTTGTAACTTTTGTGGAGGATCTGCTGATGGTCCCTACTTAGTGTCGTTATATTATCTCCTTGATCCTGATTGTGTCGCAGTCGCTTGTTATATGGCTATTGGGCTTAGCATTCTTTTCATTGTTCAAGCAGACTGTTCTGGTTGCCAGTCGGTCAAGAAGTTATTTTATTTGAGGACTTTGTCAGTCACTTGTTTAAGTCTAGTCGAGTCGTGAGACATAGCGAACTACTTAGAGCACTTACACGCATACACAAACTTGTACATATTTGTAATATCTTATTAAATGTTAATGTACCAGACGGTACTTAAGAATTATAAATGTGATATGTGCTTTCAGCACAATAATATTGTACTCGAGAGAAGTGATATTATTTTGATTACTGTGATTAATTTAATTTAATTTGATAATATACCTCTAGACAACTTAATGATTAATAAATTTATTAAATTTTAATTTCTCTAGTTAGTAGCCTACCAATTGTAATCCTGAAGCACTATTGAATAATACTGAATTTTAATGGATAATTGGACAAGGATACTGACTACTTGTTACGAAAACCCAGTAACAGGCTGGATGCTAGAAGGGCAGTCCTTTCTAGTATTCACTGGAGATCTCTAAGCTTTTAGAATCGCGTTTTTTGTAACAGGAGGCAACAACGAGTCTTGGTAAGCGACGAGGTGTCATAGTGGGCACCTGTGACGAGCGGGTTCCACACTAGTCAGTCCTAGGGCCGATGATTTTTCTGGTGTATGGGAATGACATGACGGAACTGTTAGATTCAGAGGTGTCGCGGACTGCATAGGATGTGAAACTAATGCGAAGAATTCAATCGGACGAGGATCAGGTAAGTCTACAAAGAGGTTTGAATAGGATGCAAGTCTCGTCCAGCAAATGGCTCCTGGAGTTTAACCCCATCAAGTGCAAAGTCATGAAGATTGGGGAAGGTAAAAGAAGAGCGCACACAGAGTACAGACTGGGTCGCGAAAGACTGCAAACCTCTACCAAAGAAAAGGCTCTTGAAATGAATATAATACGGAACACATCTCCTGAGGCGCATATTAAACAAATAACTGCTGCTGCATATTGGCACCTGACAAGCCTAAGAATAGCCATTCGAAACCTTAGAAAGGAATCGTTCAATGTGTACACCGTTTACATCAGGCCCATACTGGAGTATGCAGCACCAGTATGAAACCCACACCTGGTCAAGCACATCAAGCACAAACCCCTTAATTCCCAACACTAGTCTTGGGAATTAAGGGGTTTGTCCTACGAGAAGAGGTTGAATGAAATCGACCTGACGACACTGCAAGACAAAAGAAATAGGGGAGACATGATAACGACATGTAAAATGCTGAAAGGAATTGACAAAGGGGATAAGGACAGGATGTTTCAGACACATTAACAAGGGGTCACAAGTGGAAGTTGAATACTCAGATGAGTCACAGGGTTTTTAGGAAGTATTTCTTCAACTATAGAGTTGTCAAGAAGTGAAACAATCTGGAGAGTGATGTAGTGGAGGCAGGAGCCATACATAGCATACATAGCTTTACGAAGAGATACGATAAAGCTCATAGAGCAAGGAGAGAGTGAAACTAGTACCGATTAGCGAACAGGCGGGGCCAGGACTTGTGAATCGACCCCTGCACCCACAAATAGGTGAGTAAACACACACACACACACACACACACACACACACACACACACACACACACACACACACACAGGGGGAGACGCTGTCACTTGAAACTCAGGTAAATGGGCCCATACACGGCAGGTGCCAAATTTTGAGAAATTCTGAAGGTGTTCCAAGAACCAGTTTAAGGTCAAATTATTTGGGAAACCATAAATACCTTCTAGAGTGCTTAAAAAACTGGTAGACCTAAAATCACTTCACTTGTTTACATTACCCTCATTATGATCAGGGTTGTCCTAACTCAGAAAGAAATGGAGCCAATGGGTCAGAAAAGATTGGATAAAATATCCTTAACTGCACAGAAGGTTGCCTTCGTATGTACTTGGACTGAGAAAGGATAGAAAAAATGGATAGGGAATTGCTGAAAGAATAAACACAAGGCAGAATAACAGGTGCGGAACCTCAACCTCTGGGGTTACACCCCCTGCTAAACCTCCAGAAAATTCATATTAGGCCTAAACTTCACTCTACCTCATCTTCCTTTCTTCTCCACTGCTTCCTTTCTTAGCCCCACCCACAGTCCTGGCACCTTCCAGCAGCACCCACAGTCCTGGTACCTTCCAGCAGCACCCACAGTCCTGGCACATTCCAGCAGCACCCACAGTCCTGGCACATTCCAGCAGTACCCACAGTCCTGGCACCTTCCAGCAGCACCCACAGTCCTGGCACCTTCCAGCAGCACCCACAGTCCTGGCACATTCCAGCAGCACCCACAGTCCTGGCACCTTCCAGCAGCACCCACAGTCCTGGCACCTTCCAGCAGCACCCACAGTCCTGGCACCTTCCAGCAGCACCCACAGTCCTGGCACCTTCCAGCAGCACCCACAGTCCTGGCACATTCCAGCAGTACCCACAGTCCTGGCACCTTCCAACAGCACCCACAGTCCTGGCACCTTCCAGCAGTACACACAGTCCTGGCACATTCCAGCAGCAGAACCATCCCTCACAACCACACCTCACCTTAAACTTCAACTTCATCTCCCTCCACTTTCTCTTCTGCCTTCATAACCCATAAGATGCTATTAACTTGAGCACAATGAAATTTCAATATACGTGTATATGGAATAATAAACAAGAGGGCCAAATAAAAGAAACGAACAAAAGAGACAACTCCAGAAATCATGGTTTTTAAACAATGCAAAACTCATGGAGATGAGAGTGAATTCATTATTCTCAAGAGGATATCACATTCTGTGAAAGAATAGAGGGAACAGATAAGAGGGTTGGGGGGGGAGCAGAAGAACTGCAAATTAAACACCCATTGAGCAAAAACATTGTAGGTAAGTGTGACCCAAGGGGCTAATAAAAGTGATGTGCAGACCACCACTATATAGAAAACCAAGACAGTTATGTAATGGGAACAACAAAGCAATGGTGAACACCAAACAGAAGAGGTCATATGGCCAGTGTACTGATTAAGGAAGGCTTTAGCTACAAGGTAATTTAATACGAGAACCGGGATCAATACAACAGACCAGAAGCATGGTAAGCAAAGATAATGGACGTGGTGAAAGAAATCATCATACCAACATGTCGGGGACACAACCAGAGAAAGAGAGAATGAACCAGCAGGACTAGACCTAGTATTCACCTTAAGCACATCTGACATAGATGAAATATAAAACAACAGCTAGAAGCCCCTGGGTACTAGCGACCACATAGTGATGAACTCTGAATACATTTTGGAAATAATCACAGAAAGAAACACAGGAAGGAAGAAGTAGAAAAAAAAATTTAGAAGAGAAGACTGTGCGGCATTGAGAGAATTCTTCACTGCAGTGCTGTGAGAAAGGCAACAGAAAACAAAGACAATGAGAAAATGATTCGTATACTTGGAAAATTCTAGGAGGCAGAGGAAAAATTCTCTCCCAGAATTTGAAGATCCACGATAGGAACAAAGAGATCAAATGGTCCTCCCAGAGATGCAGAGAGGCATCAAAAATAAAAATACAAAGGTGTAGAAAAAATATAAAGAGTAAAGAATAGCAAAAGAAGAGAGAGAGACGCGCAGAGAAGTCAGAAACAAATATACAAAGGATAGAAGAGAGTGATTTACACTTCGAGAATAACATTGCTTGGCACACCTTAACGGAAGTCGCATTGCAGTTCCATAGAAAGAAAAGAACCTGGTAATAAGAATGAAGAAGAGAAAAAGAACTCGCGAAAAGAAAACTGCTCAGAATGAAAGAAACAAATTAAGGAAATATGGAGAAAATTAAGATAGTACCACAGATCGACAGAGAACGAGATGACTAAAGAAACTGGTGAGTTAGGGTCGATTTGTCAGATTTAAAAATCACTGCGGAAATTGCTTGCTGAAATCTACAGATCGATTAATACAGAACTGTACTAGGTGTGTAGGACAGGACTAACATAGACCCAGTATTTAGGGAAGTAGAGAGAGAGGAGGCATTACACTACAAGACAGAGTCGTAGACGTGAACACTGTCTCAGGTACTGGATAATATAATCATCGAAAGACTAGTGGAGTATATTGATGAGAGTGGTTTTATGACGGGGACGGGGTAACAGTTTAAAAGAGAGGGACCAGGAGCTGAAAAACGACCTCTGCAGCCACAAATAGGTGAGTTTTTTCTCTTTCTTTCTCTCTTATTCTCTCTCTTTCTCTTTTTTTTTTTTTTTTTTTTTTTACACAGGGTTTGACAAGGTTGAGGATCCCTAGTTTTATTGACAATCTATTTACAGGTTAAGGATTCCTAACTTTATTTACAAAAGCTAAGAGCTGTTACCTACATCAGCTCATTTGAAATAATTTTTATTGTTATGAGACATACAAGTAGGGAACAGGATGAAGTTGGAGCCATCTGTGGGCCAGCATTTTCATTTGATCAACTGACTTCATCTCGTTGACATCATTATGCTGTACGAATGTGTTCCATACTCGAGTTATCCTGGGTATGTATGATCTCAGATGGAGTGATGTTCTGGAGAAGGGTACAGCCAGAGTGAAGTTGCTGCTTTCTGCCCGTCTTGTGGCATAAAAGCTTGTTTCACGCTGTCCTCGAAGTGGATCCAAGTGTGGTATTTTGGCAATATTGGCCTTGTACATAACAGTAAGGCCACCCACATCCCTCCTATGTTGAAGGCTCTGCTGAAATGACAGATCTATCCAAGATGGGTCCAGGCGAGAGATGAGACGTCTTGCTCTATTCTCTACTCTGTCAAGCAGTCGCAGATGAGAGGGAGGGCAGGCAAACCAAGAAAGTGGAGCATACTCAAGGTGTGAGCGTACTTGTGCCTCGTACAGAATCTTGTAACCCCTACTGTCAAGCAGATGCGAGATACGGCGAAGTGCTGTAAGCTTCCTGGCTGCCTTGTTTGCAAGATTTACAACATGGTTCTTCATGGTTAGTTTGGAGTCAAATTTCACCCCAAGGATATCAACTTCTTCTCCAGGTGCCAACACCCTCCCATTCATCCTTACTACTGCACCAGCATTACCATCATGGTGCCTAGAGACGATCATCATTTGCGTTTTCTCAGGAGCAAATGTTACTTGTCATCTATTTCCCCAAGCTGATGTAGCTCTCAGCTGGTGATTGATGTAGCTTAGAGCAGCTGGCATTTCTTCTCTTGGATAAGTGAATGTCAGTGTACAGTCGTCTGCATATGCATGTGATTCTGGGATGAGATGAAAAAGGTCGTTGAAGTAGACATTCCATAACAATGGACCCAGCACGCTTCCTTGTATAACACTTGCCCCAATAGGATGTCTTGCTGATTCCGTTCCATTGAGAACTACACTTAGAGATCTACCATGAAGGTAATCACTGAGGAGACATAGCATAGAGCCTGCAATTCCCAGTGCTTGAAGTTTTGCTAAGAGGCCCTGGTGCCACACCCGGTCGAAAGCGCCAGCAATGTCCAGTGCTACCACACAGCTGACTTTGGATTCATCCAGTGACTGGTGCCACTTAGTGGAGAGGTTTAATAACAGATCAGCAGCAGAGTAACCTTTCCTAAAGCCATATTGACGATCACAAAGTAGTGAGTGGTAGTCAAAAAACTCTCATTTGTCTTGAGATTATTGTCTCAAGGATCTTACCAGTAATTGACAGGAGTGACACTGGTCTGTAGTTGCTGATTTCTGCTCTGCTCTTCTTTTTGTGAACAGGGACTACATTTGCCTCTTTCCATAGAGAGGGCCATTTACACTGTACTAGGCAGTGCTGAAAGATGCGAGTTAGAGGTGCTGCTAGCTGGTCTGCACATCTTCTCAACAATCTTGGGCTCAACTTGTCTGGGCCCACAGCCTTTTCTTGGTCAAGCGATTTAAGAAGGAAATGCACCTCCTCCTGCCTTATTGTCACCACTGACAGTTTTGACACAGTTCTTGCAGCCAGCCAAGGAGGGTTCCTTGCTGGATCAGGAACTTGCATTTTGGTAGCAAAGTGTTCAGCAAAGAGGTCCGCCTTCTCTTGACTACTAGTAGAGGTGGTCCCATCCTGTCGATTAAGAGGTGGAATAAGTTCATCAGGCAGATAACCTTGTCTGTCCTTGACCAGGGACCACCAGGTTTTGGAGCCTACCCTACCTGATGCTAGCTTTCTTTTAGTGTCCACCTCCCATTTAGCAATGGCCCACTTTTGAACATCACCCATATGCCTACAGGCTTGCGTGTGCAAGTTCCTGTTATAGGTGGTAGGATGTCTCTTATACCTTCGCCATGCTTTGTACTTAGCAGTAGCAGCCTCTCTACAACGAAAGCCAAACCAGGGCTGATCTGTAGGCTTCGTCACATATTGCCGGTGAGGAATGTGTTCTTGTTGTAGATCAAGGATGTGTCCAGTGAAGGCTTTCACTTGGTTGTCAACATCCCCTTGGAGAAGAGCATTCCAATCGGTGGTGGCGAGTTCAGAGCAAAGGGCTGGCCAATTACCTCTTTCCCATAGCCAGGTTGTGCGTGTGGACTCCTCACCTCGTTCTGTTGGGATCTTAAGTGTCGTAAAAACAGCCTTGTGGTCAGACGATCCAACGTAGCCGAGGGGTTGACAAGTGACTATGCCTTCTGCCAGATCACTCACTACTGGGTCAAGAGAGGAGCCAGAGATATGAGTAGGGAAATCAACAACGTTTCTCATGTCAAACACTGCAGGAAGGTCATCAAAGTCCCTCTGTATAGTGTGCTGGTTGAGGTCACCAACAATTATAATATGTTGACAGTTGTGTTGTAGCAGAAGGGAGTCAATATTTTCCATTAGGAAGTTGATGGGGTCTGCATGTTGCCACTGAGGTCTGTACATTGCACATGCTAGTACAGAGGTACTAGTGTTTATACAGAGCTTGAAGAACATCATTTCAAGATGTGTAGGGGTGGCAACATCAATGAGCTGGGCATGAGCACTTTTAGAGAAGCACACAGCAACACCTCCTCCTTGCCCTTGCCTGTCTCTTCTCATTCATGAGGTGTAGCCAGCAATTCTTGCAAAATTTTCTGGAGTCCTGTCTTCCAAAAATGTTTCAACAACAGCTATCATGTCGGGACGTCGAGTGTTCACAAAACTATGTGTGAGCTCTCCAACATTAGTAATGAAACCTCTAATGTTGGCCGACAGGATGCTGATAGACTGGCTCCTCATGATGAAGTGGTCAGCTTGAGGTGGTGGGTGTGTAGGGAATGTAAGGTGCCTACCCTTGAGAGAGGTAGGGTACTGAGGCAGCTGCAGGGATGTAGGTCTGTGGCCTTGTATAAGGCACAATCCCACCTGCTGGGCTGGGATAGGAGTAGCTAAGTGGGTGACGTGTGAGAGTGTTCACCAATTCAGAGATCCTGCTGGTTTGTTCTGAGAACAGGTCTCTAAACAGGTGGCCCTGTCTGTCAAGTTTCTTTTTCTTCCGACACTGGTCCTCCTGATGTCCTTTCTTGTAGCAGTAATTACACCTGGCATCTCGCAGGCAGTTGTTGGCAGAGTGCCCCTTCCGGTGACAGCGAGAGCACAGCCTAGGTGCCTGGGAGGGTGGACTAGGATTTGTTGCACCTCCTGTGTTTTGCAGATTTGTCCTCAGATTCTGCCGCCGGAACTGTGTTAGTGGAGGGTGAGACGGCTGTAGATGTCTTCCTCCTCCACGTCCTCTTCCGCGTCCTCTGCCCCGTCCTCTACCAGTTCTGACAGATGTGTCCCTGCTGTTCGCACTTTGGCGCAGTAGGTGATCAGGTGCAGTGATAGTTCCCTGATCATTAACTGCACCAATCTCTGGTGGAGAAACTCCTGGCTCAGAACTTGCTGATGAAGCACTGCTACCAGATTCTGGAATAGTGTCGGCAGGTGCGCTGACAGGTGTAGGATCAGAGATGGTATGTGCACTGTCAAGTGGACTGGCAGTGGCTGAAGCAGAGATGTCAGGTGTAGGAGAATTAACAGATCCAAGGCTTCCCTCGTTGCTGGGAAGAGGATTTGTTCCCTCTGTGGTGGTCAGAGGAATTGTGTTAGAATTCCCAAAGGTAGTGTTTTGAACTCTGTCAGTCTGTGGGACCTTAGCGATGACAGAATTCCACCAGTTGTTTACCCCTGAGTTAAGCTCAGTGTGGGACTTCCAGTCTTTGTCAATAGTGTCACCATCAGCTGAGCAGCTTACGTCACTTGATGTAGGCTTGCACTGGCCTTCTACAATAGCTTGTAGGTTATCTAATGATTTGAGGAGCTCATGAAGTGCTTCCCTGTGATGGATTATCTTAGCTGCAACTTTACAACACAGCCCAAGAGGGCAGTCTTGATCTTTGGACAGGAGTCCCTGAGGTAGGACTTCTGAACCTTCCTCCTGTAGCTCCAGGCTTGTATCCACATATACCACAGGATTATGGATATCCTTCAATTTTCTGAAATTTTCAATCTCTCTTATTCTCTCTTTTTTTTTTTTTTTTTTTTTACACAGGGTTTGACAAGGTTAAGGATCCCTAGCTTTATTGACAAGGTATTTACAGGTTAAGGATTCCTAACTTTATTGACAAGCTAAGAGCTGTTACCTACATCAGCTCATTTGAGATAATTTTTATTGTTAAGAGACATACAAGTAGGGAACAGGATGAACTTGGAGCCATCTGTGGGCCAGCATTTTCATTTGATCAACTGACGTTATCTCGTTGACATCATTATGCTGTACGAATGTGTTCCATACTCGAGTCATCCTGGGTATGTATGATCTCAGATGGAGTGATGTTCTGGAGAAGGGTACAGCCAGAGTGAAGTTGCTGCTTTCTGCCCGTCTTGTGGCATAAAAGCTTCTTTCACGCTGTCCTCGAAGTGGATCCAAGTGTGGTACTTTGACAATATTGGCCTTGTACATAACAGTAAGGCCACCCACATCCCTCCTGTGTTGAAGGCTCTGCTGAAATGACAGATCTATCCAGGATGGGTCCAGGCGAGAGATGAGACGTCTTGCTCTGTTCTACACTCTGTCAAGCAGTCGCAGATGAGAGGAGGGGAAGGCAAACCAAGAAAGTGAAGCATACTCAAGGTGTAAGCGTACTTGTGCCTCGTACAGAATCTTGCAACCCCTACTGTCAAGCAGATGCGAGATACTGCGAAGTGCTGTAAGCTTCCTGGCTGCCTTGTTTGCAAGATTTACAACATGGTTAGCTTGGAGTCAAATTTCACCCCAAGGATATCAACTTCTTCTCCATGTGCCAACATCCTCCCATTCATCCTTACTACTGCACCAGCATTACAATCATGGTGCCTAGAGACGATCATCATTTGCGTTTTCTCAGGTGCAAATGTTACTTGCCATCCATTTCCCCAAGCTGATATAGATCTTAGCTGGTGATTGATGTAGCTTAGAGCAGCTGGCATTTCTTCTCTTGGATAAGTGAATGTCAGTGTACAGTCATCTGCATATGCATGTGATTCTGGGATGAGATGAAGAAGGTCGTTGAAGTAGACATTCCATAACAATGGTCCCAGCACGCTTCCTTGTGGAACACTTGCCCCAATAGGATGTCTTGCGGATTCCGTTCCATTGAGAACTACACTTAGAGATCTACCATGAAGGTAATAACTGAGGAGACATAGCGTAGAGCCTGCAATTCCCAGTGCTTGAAGTTTTATTAAGAGGCCCTGGTGCCACACCCGGTCGAAAGCACCAGCAATGTCCAGTGCTACCACACAGCTGACTTCGGATTCATCCAGTGACTGGTGCCACTTAGTGGAGAGGTTTAACAATAGATCAGCAGCAGAGTAACCTTTCCTGAAGCCATACTGACGATCACAAAGTAGTGAGTGGTAGTCAAAAAACTCTGTCATTTGTCTTGAGATTATTGTCTCAAGGATCTTCCCAGTGATTGACAGTAGTGACATTGATCTGTAGTTGCTAATTTTTGCTCTGCTCTTCTTTTTATGAACAGGAACTACATTTGCCTCTTTCCACAGAGAGGGCCATTTACACTGTACTCTCTCTCTCTCACTCTCTCTCTTCCTCTCTGTCGTTGCCAAATATTGTGAGTGGGAGGTCAGTTTTACCAGCGGAAGGGAAGCATTAAGAGCTCCCTGTTAGGTCCCATCGTTACTCTTGTCCGAGTGACTGGCTCGGTTATTTGTGGCTTACACAAGTGCGTGTGTGTGTGTGTGTGTGTGTGTGTGTGTGTGTGTGTGTGTATGTACTCACCTATTTGTGGTTGCATGGGTCGATTCATAGTTCCTGGCCCCGCCTCTTCACTGGTCTCTACTAGGCCCTCTCTTTCCCTGCTCCATGAGCTATATCAAACCTCGTCTTAAAACTATGTATGGTTCCTGCCTCCATTAAGAAACTTGCCAGACTATTTCACATCCTGACAACTCTATGACTATAGAGATACTTCCTAACATCCATTTGACTCATCTGAGTCTTCAACTTGTCTGTCCACCTTGTCAATTCCTCTCAGTATTTTATATGTCGTTAGCATGTCTCCCCTGAGCCTCCTGTCCTCCAGTCTGGCCAGGCCGATTTTCCTCAACCTTTCTTCGTAGGACAATCCTCTTATCTCTGGAACTAGTCTTGTCGCAAACGTTTGCACTTTCTTTAATTTCTTGACGTGCTTGACCAGGTGTGGGTTCCAAACTGGTGCTGCATACTCCAGTATGGGCCTGATGTACACGGTGTACAGAGTCTTGAACGATTCCTTACTAAGGTATTGGAACGCTATTCTCAGGTTTCCAGGAGCCCATATGCTGCAGCAGTTATCTGGTTGATGTGCGCCTCAGGAGATGTGCTCGGTATTATGCTCACCCCAAGATTTATTTCCTTGAGTGAGATTTGTAGTCTCTGGTCCCCCCAGACTATACTCTGTCTGCGGTCTTCTTTGCCCTTCCCCGATCTTCATGACTTTGCATCTCGCGGGGTGAGAGAGAGAGAGAGAGAGAGAGAGAGAGAGAGAGAGAGAGAGAGAGAGAGAGAGAGAGAGAGAGAGAGAGAGAGAGAGAGAGAGAGATATTCCTATTTGTTTTAAGTACGCATAGCGCTATGTTTGTGTTGCCCTATCTAATGTTCAGTTAGTGTTTATTTTGTACATCTCACTACCAAGTACTGCAGTTCACTTTCATATTCTGTGAAAAAAAAAAAAAAGTAGTATCTTACCAGCTCTATGTTTTTATTTTATTTTTCGTATTCTGGTATTGTTCTGTGACTTTATGGTTTATTATTATGATTCTCGTTTTCATTATTTTAGCTAGTGAAAGGTTTTTTAGTGTCTGAAACAGTACCTCTGTATTTATCTCTTTGCTCTGGTAACACTTTTGCTGGTTATGAATACCAGAATGGTAAACAGTACTGATATGTTGGTAAGACACGTGTGCAAAAATTGGGTATTCCGAAACGTTTCGCCTACGCAGTAGGCTTCTTCAGTCGAGTACAAAAAAGTTGGCAGGAAAAGTAGAGATATGAAGACGATGTTATCAGTCCATCATCCTTCAAGACGTAGTTTTGAGGTGGTCAGTCCCTCAGTCTGGACAAGAGGCATTATTCCATTGTTTCACACACTGCAACACAACGGTATC
This sequence comes from Cherax quadricarinatus, assembly GCF_038502225.1. NCBI lineage: Eukaryota > Metazoa > Arthropoda > Malacostraca > Decapoda > Parastacidae > Cherax > Cherax quadricarinatus. The sequence goes on along the minus strand of NC_091354.1, from coordinate 21,228,066 downwards.
TTGGTGCAGATAATACCTTGAACAATTTTTTCA
>NC_091354.1:21165533-21225533 GCF_038502225.1 Cherax quadricarinatus | reverse complement strand
AAGCAGCAAAAGTTCTAAATTTTCGCTCTGCAGATTACATTAAACTTTAGAAACTTCTGATAATAATAACGAAGATCTTATAAACAGTAACAAAGGGAATTGACAATATAACATTTCCAAAATAGTGCACAAACTGCCCAAAGAACGTATATTTTCAAAATAGAAATCACATTAAAATAAAAACGCTAAATGGGTAACAGGAAATTGAAACAGTTCTTGTTGATCATATATATTCAGTTCTTATGAGGAGAGAGTCGCTTTACGAACCCATATACTCATATTTAATAAGTAAAAAGAATGAAGGCTAAATACTAAACGAGATAACGAAATCAAAATTCAATGGGATTGAGAGAAATCTGAGAGGTTCCTTAGAAGTGTAAAGGAAAAAGATACTGTCAGATAAACTCTGGTCAGCTTACTAATTTTTTCTTAAATAAAGAAATGTGTTCAAGGTAATAAACGTATTTCCAGTCAGTCTTCATATTTGTAAATCTACCCACAAGGTGACCTACACTCAGATATTACATGCCTGTCAGTATCAAGAAATACAGTAATGTTATATGCAGAGTAACACTGACATTTATTCGCTTTACTACAATTTAGTATTTATGTATATTATTTTATGTGATAATATTATGATTTTTACATTGCTTTTATCTTGAATATAAAGTGTAATATTTTACTAAAACGTATATTTTTATTATATGCAAGAATGACGATAGTAATTTTTATGATATTACTGGGAACTGTGCAGTTGAATTAGTATTGTAGGTGGTTCCCTCTATGATATGACTGAAAAGTGACATATAGACTCTCAGGCATGTATCTGATTAGTAGGTTTGAAAATATAGTTAGGGTGACATACAGACATTATAATTCATTCATTCATTCATTAGAGGTTTGCCGGTACTTCCGGCCCGGGTCTTCTCCATATGGTGACCCGGCTGTGGCCCCCGGTTGGGGGTGTCGTTCATCTTCTTTCTTCTGTCTTCTTTCTTCGCCCCTCCGGCTGGAGGGTGACATTATAATGTGCACACACATTATAATGTGCGTTATCATTGTTTTTATAGTTCTCTTACATTGTGCAGGTTGTCTTGTAGGTTATCTGATATTATGAAAATACCAATTATAGTTATTCTCCTCAGGAATCCCAGTAATAAATTATTTATATTACACCACACATTGCCCTCAGACATGACATCTCCACTGCCTCCAGCCTTCTCCTCGCTGCAACATTCATCACCCATGCTTCACACCCATATAAGAGCGTTGGTAAAACTATACTCTCATACATTTCCCTCTTTGCCTCCAAGGACAAAGTTCTTTGTCTCCACAGACTCCTAAGTGCACCACTCACCCTTTTCCCCTCATCAATTCTATGATTCGCCTCATCTTTCATAGACCCATCCGCTGACACGTCCACTCCCAAATATCTGAATACATTCACCTCCTCCATACTCTCTCCCTCCAATCTGATATCCAATCTTTCATCACCTAATCTTTTTGTTATCCTCATAACCTTACTCGTTCCTGAATTCACTTTTAATTTTCTTCTTTTGCGCACCCTACCAAATTCATCCACCAATCTCTGCAACTTCTCTTCAGAATCTCCCAAGAGCACAGTGTCATCAGCAAAGAGCAACTGTGACAACTCCCACTTTATGTGTGATTCTTTATCTTTTAACTCCACGCCTCTTGCCAAGACCCTCGCATTTACTTTTCTTACAACCCCATCTATAAATATATTGAACAACCATGGTGACATCACACATCCTTGTCTAAGGCCTACTTTTACTGGGAAATAATTTCCCTCTTTCCTACATACTCTAACTTGAGCCTCACTATCCTCGTAAAAACTCTTCACTGCTTTCAGTAACCTACCTCCTACACCATACACCTGCAACATCTGCCACATTGCCCCCCTATCCACCCTGTCATACGCCTTTTCCAAATCCATAAATGCCACAAAGACCTATTTAGCCTTATCTAAATACTGTTCACTTATATGTTTCACTATAAACACCTGGTCCACACACCCCCTACCTTTCCTAAAGCCTCCTTGTTCATCTGCTATCCTATTCTCCGTCTTACTCTTAATTCTTTCAATAATAACTCTACCATTCACTTTACCAGGTATACTCAACAGACTTATCCCCCTATAATTTTTGCACTCTCTTTTGTCCCCTTTGCCTTTATACAAAGGAACTATGCATGCTCTCTGCCAATCCCTAGGTACCTTACCCTCTTCCACACATTTATTAAATAATTGCACCAACCACTCCAAAACTATATCCCCACCTGCTTTTAACATTTCTATTTTTTTCCCATCAATCCCGGCTGCCTTACCCCCTTTCATTTTACCTACTGCCTCACGAACTTCCCCCACACTCACAACTGGCTCTTCCTCACTCCTACAAGATGTTATTTCTCCTTGCCTTATACACGAAATCACAGCTTCCCTATCTTCATCAACATTTAACAATTCCTCAAAATATTCCCTCCATCTTCCCAATACCTCTAACTCTACATTTAATAACTCTCCTCTCCTATTTTTAACTGACAAATCGATTTGCTCTCTAGGCTTCCTTAACTTCTTAATCTCACTCCAAAACTTTTTCTTATTTTCAACAAAATTTGTTGATAACATCTCACCCACTCTCTCATTTGCTCTCTTTTTACATTGCTTCACCACTCTCTTAACCTCTCTCTTTTTCTCCATATACTTTTCCCTTCTTGCATCACTTCTACTTTGTAAAAACTTCTCATATGCTAACTTTTTCTCCCTTACTATTCTCTTTACATCATCATTCCACAAATCGCTCCTCTTCCCTCCCGCACCCACTTTCCTGTAACCACAAACTTCTGCTGAACACTCTAACACTACATTTTTAAACCTACCCCGTACCTCTTCGACCCCATTGCCTATGCTCTCATTGGCCCATCTATCCTCCAATAGCTGTTCATAACTTACTCTAACTGCCTCCTCTTTTAGTTTATAAACCTTCACCTCTCTCTTCCTTGATGCTTCTGTTCTCCTTGTATCCCATCTACCTATATATATATATATATATATATATATATATATATATATATATATATATATATATATATATATATATATATATATATATATATATATATATATATTTATATATATATATATGTCGTGCTGAATATGTAAAACTGATCAATTAGCAGGAACTCATTTAAAATTAAGTCCTTTCTAAAAAATTCTCTTATACCTTTAAAGATACATTTTTCTCATTAATGTTAATGTAAAAATTTATAATTTTGCACCAAAAGAATCTTAGAAAATTACCTAACCTTATTATAACGAGTGCATTTTATTTTAGCCTAATCCAACTAAATATATTTTAGATTTGTTTACAGTAATTTAATACTAATCAAACACAGTGAAATATATTTGTTTCCTTAGGTTCAGAATGATTTTGGCGAAATTATTGCATACGCAAATTTTCGCTTGTCTTATATGGCAAGATGAGTGTTGCTATTAAGCCAAGATCGCAAGTTCTGCCTATTCGGCACGACATATATATATATATATATATATATATATATATATATATATATATATATATATATATATATATATATATATATATATATATATATATATATATAAAAGTCATCTTCTCTGAGACACCTTATTTTGCAACATTCAATGTGCATCTCTTGCCTTTTCTTCCCATTCCTCTGAAGATACGTGTGTGTGTATGTGTGTGTGTGTGCGTGTGTGTGTGTGTGTGTGTGTGTGTGTGTGTGTGTGTGTGTGTGTGTGTGTGTGTGTGTGTGTGACTTTATGTGAGTATATATATGCGTGTGTGTGTATGTGCGTGTACTGACCTAATTGTGGTTGCAGGGGTCGATTCACAGCTTCTGGTCCCGCCTCTTCGCTGGTCGCTTCATTGGTGTGTGTGTGTGTGTGTGTGTGTGTGTGTGTTTACTCACCTAGTTGTACTCACCTAGTTGAGGTTGCGGGGGTCGAGTCCGAGCTCCTGGTCCCGCCTCTTCACTGATCGCTACTAGGTCACTCTCCCTGAGCCGTGAGCTTTATCTTACCTCTGCTTAAAGCTATGTATGGATCCTGCCTCCACTACATCGCTTCCCAAACTATTCCACTTACTGACTACTCTGTGGCTGAAGAAATACTTCCTAACATCCCTGTGATTCATCTGTGTCTTCAGCTTCCAACTGTGTCCCCTTGTTACTGTGTCCAATCTCTGGAACATCCTGTCTTTGTCCACCTTGTCAATTCCTCTCAGTATTTTGTATGTCGTTAACATGTCCCCCCTATCTCTCCTCTCCTCCAATGTCGTCAGGTGTGTGTCGTCAGTGTGTGTGTGTGTGTGTGTGTGTGTGTGTGTGTGTGTGTGTGTGTGTGTGTGTGTGTGTGTGTGTGTGTGTGTGTGTGTGTGTGTGTGTGTTCGTGTCAACACTAGACACCACTCAGACATTCCTGTTTATTTTTTTCACTGTTGATTTATTTTTATATTTGCAGTCACACGTTTTATTTTGATTTCCGTCCTAAATAAATAAAAAAAATGAAATTCTGTGTGTAGAGTTCCACAGCCACGTTGCTCGTATCAGTACATGCCCAGTGGTACGAAGTACTTGATGTTTCAAGCATTGTTGCCTCAGTGCACTAGGGCGTCGTGGATTTTAGTGGGCTTCCCAGGAGGTGGGCTAAAATATCGCGGGTTCGATCCCCGGCCAGGCGCAGTATTTAAAACCATTTCTTACTGTATATATATATATATATATATATATATATATATATATATATATATATATATATATATATATATATATATATATATATATTTTTTTTTTTTTTTTTTTTTTTTTTTTTTTTTTCAACAAGTCGGTCGTCTCCCACCGAGGCAGGGTGACCCAAAAAAGAAAGAAAATCCCCAAAAAGAAAATACTTTCATCATCATTCAACACTTTCACCACACTCACACATTATCACTGCTTTTGCAGAGGTGCTCAGAATATAACAGTTTAGAAGCATATACGTATAGAGATACACAACATATCCCTCCAAACTGCCAATATCCCAAACCCCTCCTTTAAAGTGCAGGCATTGTACTTCCCATTTCCAGGACTCAAGTCCGACTATATGAAAATAACCGGTTTCCCTGAATCCCTTCACTAAATATTACCCTGCTCACACTCCAACAGATCGTCAGGTCCCAAGTATCATTCGTCTCCATTCACTCCTATCTAACACGCTCATGCACGCTTGCTGGAAGTCCAAGCCCCTCACCCACAAAACCTCCTTTACCCCCTCTTTCCAACCCTTTCGAGGACGACCCCTACCCCTCTTTCCTTCCCCTATAGATTTATACGCTTTCCATGTCATTCTACTTTGATCCATTCTCTCTAAATGACCAAACCACCTCAACAACCCCTCTTCTGCCCTCTGACTAATGCTTTTATTAACTCCACACCTTCTCCTAATTTCCACACTCCGAATTTTCTGCATAATATTTACACCACACATTGCCCTTAGACAGGACATCTCCACTGCCTCCAACCGTCTCCTCGCTGCTGCATTTACCACCCAAGCTTCACATCCATATAAGAGTGTTGGTACTACTATACTTTCATACATTCGTTTTTTGACTCCACATATACCTCAACGCACCACTCACCTTTTTTCCCTCATCAATTCTATGATTAACCTCATCCTTCATAAATCCATCCGCCGACACGTCAACTCCCAAGTATCTGAAAACATTCACTTCTTCCATACTCCTCCTCCCCAATTTGATATCCAGTTTTTCTTTATCTAAATCATTTGATACCCTCATCACCTTACTCTTTTCTATGTTCACTTTCAACTTTCTACCTTTACACACATTCTCAAACTCATCCACTAACCTTTGCAATTTTTCTTTAGAATCTCCCATAAGCACAGTATCATCAGCAAAAAGTAACTGTGTCAATTCCCATTTTGAATTTGATTCCCCATAATTTAATCCCACCCCTCTCCCGAACACCCTAGCATTTACTTCTTTTACAACCCCATCTATAAATATATTAAACAACCATGGTGACATTACACATCCCTGTCTAAGACCTACTTTTACCGGGAAGTATTCTCCCTCTTTTCTACACACCCTAACCTGAGCCTCACTATCCTCATAAAAGCTCTTTACAGCATTTAGTAACTTACCACCTATTCCATATACTTGCAACATCTGCCACATTGCTCCTCTATCCACTCTATCATATGCCTTTTCTAAATCCATAAATGCAATAAAAACTTCCCTACCTTTATCTAAATACTGTTCACATATATGCTTCAATGTAAACACTTGATCTACACATCCCCTACCCACTCTGAAACCTCCTTGTTCGTCCGCAATTCTACATTCTGTCTTACCTCTAATTCTTTCAATTATAACCCTACCGTATACTTTTCCTGGTATACTCAGTAAACTTATTCCTCTATAATTTTTACAATCTCTTTTGTCCCCTTTCCCTTTATATAAAGGGACTATACATGCTCTCCGCCAATCCCTAGGTACCTTCCCCTCTTTCATACATTTATTAAACAAAAGTACCAACCACTCCAACACTATATCCCCCCCTGCTTTTAACATTTCTGTCATGATCCCATCAGTTCCAGCTGCTTTACCCCCTTTCATTCTACGTAATGCCTCACGTACCTCCACCACACTTACAGTCTGCTCTTCTTCACTCCTAAAAGATGGTATACCTCCCTGGCCAGTGCATGAAATTACCGCCTCCCTTTCTTCCTTAACATTTAAAAGTTCCTCAAAATATTCTCGCCATCTACCTAATACCTCCCTCTCCCCATCTACTAACTCCCCTACTCTGTTTTTAACTGACAAATCCATACTTTCCCTAGGCTTTCTTAACTTGTTTAACTCACTCCAAATTTTTTTCTTATTTTCATTAAAATTTCTTGACAGTGCCTCTCCCACTCTTTCATCTGCTCTCCTTTTGCACTCTCTCACCACTCTCTTCACCTTTCTTTTACTCTCCATATACTCTGCTCTTCTTATAACACTTCTGCTTTGTAAAAACCTCTCGTAAGCTACCTTTTTCTCTTTTATCACACCCTTTACTTCATCATTCCACCAATCACTCCTCTTTCCTCCTGCCCCCACCCTCCTATAACCACAAACTTCTGCCCCACATTCTAATACTGCATTTTTAAAACTATTCCAACCCTCTTCAACCCCCCCACTACTCATCTTTGCACTAGCCCACCTTTCTGCCAATAGTCGCTTATATCTCGCCCTAACTTCCTCCTCCCTTAGTTTATAAAATCAATAACACAATAACATCACTGCGACTAGCCAAGGATTCGAACCCATGTTGTTTTGGCCCTCTTCATGGTGAGCGAAAACCATGCTAGAGCGAGAGTTTGCTTTAATCACCATACTAGAGCGAGAGTTTACTCTATTCACCATGCTACAGCGAGAGTTTGCTCTAGTCACCATGCTAGAGCGAGAGTTTGCTCTGGTCACCATGCTAGAGCGAGAGTTTGCTCTAGTCACCATGCTAGAGCGAGAGTTTGCTCTGGTCACCATGCTAGAGCGAGAGTTTGCTCTGGTCACCATGCTAGAGCGAGAGTTTGCTCTGGTCACCATGCTAGAGCGAGAGTTTGCTCTGGTCACCATGCTAGAGCGAGAGTTTGCTCTGGTCACCATGCTAGAGCGAGAGTTTGCTCTGGTCACCATGCTAGAGCGAGAGTTTGCTCTGGTCACCACGCTAGAGCGAGAGTTTGCTCTGGTCACCATGCTAGAGCGAGAGTTTGCTCTAGTCACCATGCTAGAGCGAGAGTTTGCTCTGGTCACCATGCTAGAGCGAGAGTTTGCTCTAGTCACCATGCTAGAGCGAGAGTTTGCTCTGGTCACCATGCTAGAGCGAGAGTTTACTCTAGTCACCATGCTAGAGCGAGAGTTTGCTCTAGTCACCATGCTAGAGCGAGAGTTTGCTCTAGTCACCATGCTAGAGCGAGAGTTTGCTCTAGTCACCATGCTAGAGCGAGAGTTTGCTCTAGTCACCATGCTAGAGCGAGAGTTTGCTCTAGTCACCATGCTAGGAATTAACGTATTCCTGATGATTTTGCGTAAACAAAATGCAGATTTAATGGACCTTAATCCTAATAAACCCACTAACTAAATGGATTACAAAATCTAGTTTACAATCAGAACTCATCAGGGACTAAGGCTAAGCACTAAGGTAAATAAAACTCTGATAATGGACAACTGGCTTCTCATTATGCTAGTGAAAGATGAGGTCAGAGTTGACGTCATCTTATTCATAATTAAGACATTTTAATTCATCATAACAAGCGTAAATCAGCTTAGTAAAAAAAATATTGGGGTATTGTGGTTTATTGGTTTTAGCGATGGTATTATTGTGTAACGGTGTAGTGATGTTGTGGAGGTGTGGTGGTTTGATGGTGTTGGTGTTATGGTGTGGTGGTTTGATGGGGCGGTGGTGTTATGGTGTGGTGGTCTGATGGAGTGTTGGTTTTTTGGTGGAGTGTTTGATTGAGTGGTGGTCTGACGGAGTGTTGGTGTTGTGGTGTGGTGGTCTGATGGTGTTGGTGTTATGGTGTGGTGGTCTGATGGGGCGGTGGTGTTATGGTGTGGTGGTCTGATGGTGTTGGTGTTATGGTGTGGTGGTCTGATGGGGCGGTGGTGTTATGGTGTGGTGGTCTGATGGTGTTGGTGTTATGGTGTGGTGGTTTGATGGGGCGGTGGTGTTATGGTGTGGTGGTCTGATGGGGCGGTGGTGTTATGGTGTGGTGGTCTGATGGAGTGTTGGTTTTTTGGTGGAGTGGTTTGATGGAATGGTGGCCTGACGGAGTGTTGGTGTTGTGGTGTGGTGGTCTGATGGTGTGGTGATAGTGTGGTGTGATAGCGTATAGTGTGGTGGTATGATGGTGTGATAGCGTATAGTGTGGTGGTGTGATGGTGTGATGGCGTATAGTGTGGTGGTGTGACGGTGTGATAGCGTATATAGTGGTGTGATGGCGTATAGTGTGGTGGTGTGATGGTGTGATAGCGTATAGTGTGGTGGTGTGACGGTGTGATAGCGTATATAGTGGTGTGATGGTGAGATAACGTATAGTGTGGTGGTGTGATGGTGTGATAGCGTATAGTATGGTGGTGTGACGGTGTGATAGCGTATATAGTGGTGTGATGGTGAGATAACGTATAGTGTGGTGGTGTGATGGTGTGATAGCGTATAGTGTGGTGGTGTGATGGTGTGATAGCGTATAGTGTAGTGGTGTGATGGTGTTTTCTTGTGATAGTAATAGTTCTAGTATTTCCACGTAGTATAATAGCACAAGTTGCTTCACCGAAACTTTGGTGTCGACTTGGTACAAAATAATGTTGGAGGGAACACTACATGTCACCTCCAACAAGTCGTCTTCACATGTAGGAACGACTATGTATCAGTCCTCTTTCTTTCATGACACGATTTCTACAATTTTATGCAATATTCAGCATTCTTCTCTTAAAAATTTAATAAAAATATCTTGAAGACTCCCTACATGTAGCACCGCCTTCAACATCACCAAGATTTTGAACAATTTCAACAACAAAGACGCTGGCATAACCTTGTAAACTAACAGTGTCGTCACAACACGGGAGAAGAAGCTGGGGTCTATGAACTTCTATGCAGTGGTTGCGAAAGACTTATGTAGGAGAAACAGAAGAACTCGATTGAACTTGTCTACGAGCAAAAATATACAGACAAAGAGTATAGTACTAATAGGGTATATACCGTGTATAAATTGAGGGAACCATACCATGGGCGGAAATAAAACCCACGGTCATGGAGTCAAGAAACTCCAGACCGACGCATTAGCCACTGGGCCAATGGCTAACGCGTTGGTATGGAGTTTTTTGACTCTCTGACAGCGGGTTTTATCCCCGCCTGTGGTATGGTTTGTTTGCAATCGTTTCATTACGATTTCGTGAGTTATAGTATGAGGAAATCATATAAATATTTAATGACAGTCCGAATAAAAACTTTCACAGTATGAGAAAAGCATAATGAGAAATGCTTTGAAACTGCTCTCATGATGTCAATCGCAACCTCACAGAACCAAGGAAGCTTCTGTCAAATATCGTTTATCAACATTAATACCCCTCATTCAGAGTGTAGGCATTGTACCTCCCATCTCCAGGACTCAAGTCTGGCCTGCCGGTTTCCCTGAATCCCGTCATAAATGTTACCTTGCTCACACTCCAACAGCACGTCAAGTCCTAAAAACCATATGTCTCCATTTGTTCCTGTCTAACATGCTTACGCATGAATGCTGGAAGTCCAAGCTTCTCGCACAAAAAAACCTCCTTTACCCACTCCCTCCAATCATTCCTTGGCCGACCCCTACCTTGCCTTCCCTCCACTACAAATTTATGCACTCTCGAAGTCATTCTATTTCGTTTCTTCCTCTCTACATGTCCGAACCACCTCAGTAACCCCCCCTCAGTCCTCTGGATAATAGTTTTGGTAATCCTGCATCTCCTCCTCATCTCCAAACTACGAATTCTCTGCATTATATTTACACCACACATGGCATCTCGACAACCTCCATCCTTCTACTTGTTACAACGTTCACCACCAATGTTTCACACTCTTATAAGAGCGTTGGTATAACTATATTATCATACATTCCCCTCTTTGCTTCCACGGATAAAGTTCTTCGTCTCCACAGACTCCTAAGTGCACCACTCACCTTTTTCCCCTCATCAGTTTTATGATTCACCTCATCTTTCATAGACTCATCAGCTGACACGCCCACTCCCAAATATTTGAATATGTTTACCTCCTCCATAGTCTTTCCTCCAATCTGATATACAATCTTTCGTTTCCTAATTTTTTAGCTTCCTTCACTTAAATACCTTTCTTCTTTTACATACTCTACCCAACTCATCCACCAATTTCTGCAACTTCTCTTCAGAATGCCCCAAAAGCACAGTGTCATCAGCAAAGAACAACTGTGCCAACTCTCACTTTGTGTTAGATTCTTTATCTTTTAACCCCACACCTTTTTGCCAACACCTGAGCATTAACTTCTCTTACAACTCCATCTATAAATATATTGAACAACTATAGTGACATCACACATCCTTGTCTAAGACCTACTTTTACTGGGAAATAATCTCCCTCTCTTCTATATACTCTAACCTGAGTCTTACCATTCTTATAAAAACTCTTCACTACTTTCAGTAACCTACCTCCTGTTCCATACATTTTCAACATCTGCCACATTGCCTCCCTATCCACCCTGTCATACGCCTTTTCCAAATCCATAAATGCCACAAAAACCTCTTTAGCCTTATCTAAATATTGTTCACCTAAACCATACCCCGGCCGGGATTGAACCCGCGGTCAGAGAGTCTCAAAACTACAGCCCGTCGCGTTAGCCACTAGACCAGCTAACTGGTCTAGTGACTCTCTGACCGCGGGTTCAATCCCGGCCGGGGTATGGTTTGTTTGCAGTCGTGTCATTACGATTTCGTGAGTCACTGTTCACCTATTTGTTTCACTGTAAACACCTGGTCCACACACCCCCTACCTTTCCTAAAGCCTCCTTGTTCATCTGGTATCCTACTCTCCGTCTTTCTCTTAATTCTTTCAATAATAACTCTACCATACACTTTACCAGGTATACTCAACAGACTTATTCCCCTATAATTTTTGCACTCTCTTTTATCCCCTTTGCCTTTATACAAAGGAACTATGCATGCTCTCTGTCAATCCCTAGGTACCTTACCCTCTTCCATACATTTATTAAATAATAGCACCAACCAATCCAAAACTATATCCCCTTCTGCTTTTAACATTTCTATCTTTATCCCATCAATCTCAGCTGCCTAACTCCTTTTCATTCTACCCACTGCCTCACAAACTTCCCCCACACTCACAACTGGCTCTTCCTCACTCCTACAAAATGTTATTCCTCCTTGCCCTGTACAGCTTCCCTATCGTCATCAACATTTAACAATTCCTCAAAATAATTCTTCCATCTCCCTGATACCTCAAACTCTCCATTTAATAACTCTCCTCTCCTATTTTTAACTATCAAATCCATTCATTCCCTAGGCTTCCTCAACTTATTAATCTCTCCAGACTTTTTCTTATTTCAACAAAATCTGTCGATAACATCTCACCCACTCTCTCATTTGCCCTCTTTTTACATTGCTTCACCACTCCATTAACCTCTCTTTTTCTCTCCATATGCTCCTCCCTCCTTGCATCACTTCTACTTTGTAAAAACCTCTCATATGCTAACTTTTTATCTCTTACTACTCTCTTTACATCATCATTTCACCAATCGCTCTTATTCCCTCCCGCACCCACTTTCCTGTAAACACAAACTTCTGCTGAACACTCTAACACTACACTCTGAAACCTACCCCATACATCTTCGACCCCATTGCCTATACTCTCACTAGCCCATCTGTCCTCTCATAGTTGTTTATATCTTGCCCTAATTGCCTCCTCCTTCAGTTTATAAACTTTCACCTCTCTCTTACTTGCTGCTTCTATTTTCCTTATATCACATCTACCTTTTACTCTCACTGTTGCTACAACTAAAAGGTGATCTGATATATCTGTGGCCCCTCTATAAACATGTACATCCTGAAGTCTACCCAACAGTCATTTATCTACCAATACGTAATCCAACAAACTATTGTCAGTACACCCTATATCATATAAATATTTAACCCCTTTTTCTTAAAAAAAAACCCTTTCAGGGTTTCGGCCATACTAGTACGGCTTATGCACCAGTGTCCATGACGTACTAGTACGCATAAATTCTAGCGCCTTCAAATCTAGTGAGAGAAAGCTGGTAGGCCTACATACGAAAGAATGGGTCTATATGGTCAGTGTGCGTAGTATAAAAGAATCCTGCAGCACACAGTGCGTAATGAGAAAAAAAAACTTTGACCATGTTTTTGGATTAAAACAGCGACTTTGCACTATATTTTCGTATGGTATTTATTGTTGTATTCTAGTTTTCCTGGTCTCATTGTATAGAATGGAAGATATATTACAGAAATTGAGATGATTTTGACTGGTTTTACAATGAAAAGTACCTTGAAATTGAGCTCAAAGTAGCAGAAATGTTCGATTTTTACCAAAGTTCAAAGTAAACAAATTATGCCAAGCGTCCAATACACCTCAACTGGTGAGTCTAATATTCTTTCACAAGTGCGCCGATATTATTTATACCATTTCTACACTAATGCAGTAGTCTGCATAACAGTAAATCTTATTATTTTTTTTTGTGAAAATAAAAGTTCAAAGTGGAAAGCAAAAAAAATATAAGAGGGGCGTGGGGACGTGACTAATGAACAGAGGAAGTGTTATTTTAGTGACGGGAATGTCTTTCTTGTTTATCTAGACCCTATTTGGAAATTGGCATCTTTTGAAATTTGTGTGAAATTGGCAAAATTGCTAAATTCTGACTACTGTATTGGATAGTTGAAATTGGTAAATTGGTGGTTTCTTGTACTCATTCGATAGAAAAAAATAGAGTTCTAGCGAAATAGTTATGATTTTTGTCGACTAGTACTTTGGAATTGGCTGAAAATAGGAATCAAAGTGGGCAAAATCGCCGATGCGTAAACTTCGTCGAGGCCGCTGACTTCGCAATAGCATAATTACGTAAGTTTTCCATCAAATTTCATACTTTTGGTGTCATTATGATCGGGAAAAGATTCTCTATCTTTTCATAAGAAAAAATAATTTTTTTGGAAATTTGGGGGACCCTGAGAGCAAGTCTCTGAGAGGGCCTGTGGACCCTGAAAGGGATTTATTAAGATATGTATTACTTTTAACCAAACCTTTTTTTATGCAAAGTTCAATCAAGAGTTCATCATTATCATCTACACCTGGCAGCCCAAACTTACCTTCCACACCCTCTCTAAACGTTTCTCCTACTTTAGCATTTAGGTCCTCTACCACAATTACTCTATGCACTCGCTTAACATTTCCCAAAATCTCTCTCTCTCTCTCTCTCCTCTACACTCCTCTCTTTTCCAGGTGCATACACACTTCTTATGACCCACTTTTTGCATTCGACCCTTATTTTAATCAACATAATTCTTGAATGTATAAATTTATATTCCCTCTTCTCTTTCCATAACTGATCCTTCAACATTATTGCTATCCGTTCCTTAGCTCCAACTCTTTCAGATACTCCTGACTTAATCCCATTTATTTCTCCCCACTGAAACTCATCTATTCCATTTCAACTTTGCTTGGCTTAGAGCCAGGACATCCAACTTCTTTTCATCCATAACATTAGCAATCATTTCTAATCATCCGCACTACATCCATGCACAATCAAACATTCCAGTTTTAGAAAGCTTATCTTTTTTTGTTTTTAGTAATGTATACAGGAGAAGGGGTTACTAGCCCATTGCTCTCGGCTTTTTAGTCGCCTCCTACGACACGCATGGCTTATGGAGGAAAGATTCTTTTGCAGGTTTCTGTTTTACACTTAGCAGGGCGGTAGTACCTTCCTGGGTGGTTGCTGTCTACCAACCTACTACCACAGGGCGGTAGTACCTACCTGGGTGGTTGCTGTCTACCAACCTACTACCACAGGACGGTAGTACCTACCTACATAGTAGCTGTCTACCAACCTACTACCACAGGACGGTAGTACCTACCTGCATGGTAGCTGCCTACCAACCTACTACCACAGGACGGTAGTACCTACCTGCATGGTAGCTGTCTACCAACCTACTACCACAGGACGGTAGTACCTACCTGCATGGTAGCTGTCTACCAACCTACTACCACAGGACGGTAGTACCTTCCTGCATGGTAGCTGTCTACCAACCTACTACCACAGGACGGTAGTACCTTCCTGCATGGTAGCTGTCTACCAACCTACTACCACAGGACGGTAGTACCTACCTGCATGGTAGCTGTCTACCAACCTACTACCACAGGACGGTAGTACCTCACTGCCTGGTAGCTGTCTACCAACCTACTACCACATGACGGTAGTACCTCTCTGCATGGGAGCTGTCACCCAACCTACTACCACAGGACGGTAGTACCTCCCTGCATGGTAGCTGCCTACCAACCTACTACCACAGGACGGTAGTACTTCCCTGGGTGGTTGCTGTCTACCAACCGACTACCACAGGACGGTAGTACCTACCTGCATGGTAGCTGTCTATTAACCTGCTACCACAGGACGGTAGTACCTACCTGCATGGTAGCTGTCTACCAACCTACTACCACAGGACGGTAGTACCTATCTGCATGGTAGCTGTCTACCAACCTACTACCACAGGACGGTAGTACCTACCTGCATGGTAGCTGTCTACCAACCTACTACCACAGGACGGTAGTACCTACCTGCATGGTAGCTGTCTACCAACCTACTACCACAGGACGGTAGTACCTACCTGCATGGTAGCTGTCTACCAACCTACTACCACAGGACGGTAGTACCTTCCTGCATGGTAGCTGTCTACCAACCTACTACCACAGGACGGTAGTACCTTCCTGCATGGTAGCTGTCTACCAACCTACTACCACAGGACGGTAGTACCTTCCTGCATGGTAGCTGTCTACCAACCTACTACCACAGGACGGTAGTACCTTCCTGCATGGAAGCTGTCTACCAACCTGCTACCACAGGATGGTAGTACCTTCCTGCATGGTAGCTGTCTACCAACCTGCTACCACAGGACGGTAGTACCTATCTGCATGGTAGCTGTCTACCAACCTACTACCACAGGACGGTAGTACCTTCCTGCATGGTAGCTGTCTACCAACCTACTACCACAGGACGGTAGTACCTTCCTGCATGGTAGCTGTCTACCAACCTACTACCACAGGACGGTAGTACCTTCCTGCATGGTAGCTGTCTACCAACCTACTACCACAGGACGGTAGTACCTACCTGCATGGTAGCTGTCTACCAACCTACTACCACAGGACGGTAGTACCTACCTGCATGGTAGCTGTCTACCAACCTACTACCACAGGACGGTAGTACCTTCCTGCATGGTAGCTGTCTACCAACCTACTACCACAGGACGGTAGTACCTACCTGCATGGTAGCTGTCTACCAACCTACTACCACAGGACGGTAGTACCTACCTGCATGGTAGCTGTCTACCAACCTACTACCACAGGACGGTAGTACCTACCTGCATGGTAGCTGTCTACCAACCTACTACCACAGGACGGTAGTACCTACCTGCATGGTAGCTGTCTACCAACCTACTACCACAGGACGGTAGTACCTACCTGCATGGTAGCTGTCTACCAACCTACTACCACAGGACGGTAGTACCTACCTGCATGGTAGCTGTCTACCAACCTACTACCACAGGACGGTAGTACCTACCTGCATGGTAGCTGTCTACCAACCTACTACCACAGGACGGTAGTACCTACCTGCATGGTAGCTGTCTACCAACCTACTACCACAGGACGGTAGTACCTACCTGCATGGTAGCTGTCTACCAACCTACTACCACAGGACGGTAGTACCTTCCTGCATGGTAGCTGTCTACCAACCTACTACCACAGGACGGTAGTACCTACCTGCATGGTAGCTGTCTACCAACCTACTACCACAGGACGGTAGTACCTACCTGCATGGTAGCTGTCTACCAACCTACTACCACAGGACGGTAGTACCTACCTGCATGGTAGCTGTCTACCAACCTACTACCACAGGACGGTAGTACCTACCTGCATGGTAGCTGTCTACCAACCTACTACCACAGGACGGTAGTACCTACCTGCATGGTAGCTGTCTACCAACCTACTACCACAGGACGGTAGTACCTTCCTGCATGGTAGCTGTCTACCAACCTACTACCACAGGACGGTAGTACCTACCTGCATGGTAGCTGTCTACCAACCTACTACCACAGGACGGTAGTACCTACCTGCATGGTAGCTGTCTACCAACCTACTACCACAGGACGGTAGTACCTACCTGCATGGTAGCTGTCTACCAACCTACTACCACAGGACGGTAGTACCTACCTGCATGGTAGCTGTCTACCAACCTACTACCACAGGACGGTAGTACCTACCTGCATGGTAGCTGTCTACCAACCTACTACCACAGGACGGTAGTACCTACCTGCATGGTAGCTGTCTACCAACCTACTACCACAGGACGGTAGTACCTACCTGCATGGTAGCTGTCTACCAACCTACTACCACAGGACGGTAGTACCTACCTGCATGGTAGCTGTCTACCAACCTACTACCACAGGACGGTAGTACCTACCTGCATGGTAGCTGTCTACCAACCTACTACCACAGGACGGTAGTACCTACCTGCATGGTAGCTGTCTACCAACCTACTACCACAGGACGGTAGTACCTACCTGCATGGTAGCTGTCTACCAACCTACTACCACAGGACGGTAGTACCTACCTGCATGGTAGCTGTCTACCAACCTACTACCACAGGACGGTAGTACCTACCTGCATGGTAGCTGCCTACCAACCTACTACCACAGGACGGTAGTACCTACCTGCATGGTAGCTGCCTACCAACCTACTACCACAGGACGGTAGTACCTACCTGCATGGTAGCTGTCTACCAACCTACTACCACAGGACGGTAGTACCTACCTGCATGGTAGCTGTCTACCAACCTACTACCACAGGACGGTAGTACCTACCTGCATGGTAGCTGTCTACCAACCTACTACCACAGGACGGTAGTACCTTCCTGCATGGTAGCTGTCTACCAACCTACTACCACAGGACGGTAGTACCTACCTACATGGTAGCTGTCTACCAACCTACTACCACAGGACGGTAGTACCTACCTGCATGGTAGCTGTCTACCAACCTACTACCACAGGACGGTAGTACCTACCTACATGGTAGCTGCCTACCTACCTGCTATGGTAGCTGTCTACCAACCTACTACCACAGGACGGTAGTACCTACCTGCATGGTAGCTGTCTACCAACCTGCCACAGGACGGTAGTACCTACCTACATAGTAGCTGTCTACCAACCTACTACCACAGGACGGTTGTACCTACCTACATGGTAGCTACCTACCAAGCTACTACTACAGGACATGGTAGCTGTCTACCAACCTACTACCACAGGACGGTAGTACCTACCTACATGGTAGCTCTCTACCAACCTACTACCACAGGACGGTAGTACCTACCTGCATGGTAGCTGTCTACCAGCTTACTACCACAGGACGGTAGTACCTACCTACATAGTAGCTGTCTACCAACCTACTACCACAGGACGGTAGTACCTACCTACATGGTAGCTACCTACCAACGTACTACCACAGGACGGTAGTACCTACCTACATGGTAGCTGTCTACCAACCTACTACCACAGGACGGTTGTACCTACCTACATGGTAGCTACCTACCAAGCTACTACTACAGGACGGTAGTACCTACCTACATAGTAGCTGTCTACCAACCTACTACCACAGGACGGTTGTACCTACCTACATGGTAGCTACCTACCAAGCTACTACTACAGGACGGTAGTACCTACCTACATAGTAGCTGTCTACCAACCTACTACCACAGGACGGTAGTACCTACCTACATGGTAGCTGTCTACCAACCTACTACCACAGGACGGTAGTACCTACCTGCATGGTAGCTGTCTACCAACCTACTACCACAGGACGGTAGTACCTACCTGCATGGTAGCTGTCTACCAACCTACTACCACAGGACGGTAGTACCTACCTGCATGGTAGCTGTCTACCAACCTACTACCACAGGACGGTAGTACCTACCTACATAGTAGCTGTCTACCAACCTACTACCACAGGACGGTAGTACCTACCTACATAGTAGCTGTCTACCAACCTACTACCACAGGACGGTAGTACCTACCTACATAGTAGCTGTCTACCAACCTACTACCACAGGACGGTAGTACCTACCTACATAGTAGCTGTCTACCAACCTACTACCACAGGACGGTAGTACCTATCTGCATGGTAGCTGTGTACCAACCTACTGCCACAATACGGTAGTACCTACCTACATGGTAGCTGGCTACCAAGCTACTACTACAGGACGGTAGTACCTACCTACATAGCTGTCTACCAACCTACTACCACAGGACGGTAGTACCTTCCTGCATGGTAGCTGTCTACCAACCTACTACCACAGGACGGTAGTACCTACCTGCATGGTAGCTGTCTACCAACCTACTACCACAGGACGGTAGTACCTACCTGCATGGTAGCTGTCTACCAACCTGCTACCACAGGACGGTAGTACCTTCCTGCATGGTAGCTGCCTACCAACCTAGTACCACAGGACGGTAGTATCTACCTACATGGTAGCTTCCTACCAACCTACTACTACAGGACGGTAGTAAATACCTACATGGTAGCTGTCTACCAACCTACTAACACAGGACGGTAGTACCTATCTGCATGGTAGCTGTGTACCAACCTACTACCACAGGACGGTAGTACCTACCTGCATGGTAGCTGTCTACCAGCCTACCACCGCAGGACGGTAGTGCCTACCTGCATGGTATGTCTACCAACCTACTACCACAGGACGGTAATACATATCTGTATGGTAGCTGTCTACCAACCTACTCCCACAGGACGGTAGCACTTACCTACATGGTAGCTAGTTGTAGATGCGTGGAACAGTCTTCCCAGTGGGGTGATAGAGGCTAGGACCTTGGGTAGCTTTAAGAAGAGACTGGAAAAATATATGAGTGGGAGGGGCTGGGTTTGATTGGTGTTAAGGGGTACGGGAGTTATTTCTTGAGTAGCTTTAGGTAGATGTCGTTTTGATAAGGACCTGCCTCGTATGGGCCAGTAGGCCTTCTGCAGTGTTCCTACATTCTTATGTTCTTATGTTCTTGTGTAACCTACTACCACAGGACGGCAGTACCTCCCTGGATGGTTGCTGTCTACCAACCTACTAACACAGGACGTTAGTACCTACCTGGATGGTTGCTGTCTACCAACCTACTACCACACGACGGCAGTACCTCCCTGGATAGTTGCTGTCTACCAACCTACTAACACAGGACGGTAGTACCTCCCTGGATGGTTGCTGTCTACCAACATACTACCACAGGACGGTAGTACCTACCTGGATGGTTGCTGTCTACCAGCCTACTACCACAGGACGGTAGTACCTCCCTGGGTGGTTGCTGTCCACCAACCTACTACCACAGGACGGTAGCACCTCCCTGGGTGGTTGCTGTCTACCAACCTACTACCACAGGACAGTAGCACCTCCCTGGATGGTTGCTGTCTACCAACCTACTACCACAGGACGGCAGTACCTCCCTGGATGGTTGCTGTCTACCAACCTACTACCACAGGACGGCAGTACCTCCCTGGATGGTTGCTGTCTACCAACCTACTAACACAGGACGGTAGTACCTCCCTGGGTGGTTGCTGTCCACCAACCTACTACCACAGGACGGTAGCACCTCCCTGGATGGTTGCTGTCTACCAACCTACTACCACAGGACGGCAGTACCTCCCTGGATGGTTGCTGTCTACCAACCTACTAACACAGGAGGGTAGTATTTACCTGGATGGTTGCTGTCTACCAACCTACTACCACACGACGGCAGTACCTCCCTGGATGGTTGCTCTCTACCACCCTACTAACACAGGACGGTAGTACCTCCCTGGATGGTTGCTGTCTACCAACCTACTACCACAGGACGGTAGTGCCTACCTGGGTGGTTGCTGTCTACCAACCTACTACCACAGGACGGTAGTACCTACCTGGATGGTTGCTGTCTATCAACCTACTACCACATGACGGTAGTACCTACCTGGATGGTTGCTGTCTATCAACCTACTACCACAGGACGGTAGTACCTACCTGCGTGGTTGCTGTCTACCAACCTACTACCACAGGACGGTAGTACCTCCCTGGATGGTTGCTGTCTACCAACCTACTACCACAGGACGGCAGTATCTCCCTGGGTGGTTGCTGTCTACCAACCTACTACCACGGGACGGTAGTACCTACCTGGATGGTTGCTGTCTACCAACCAACTACCACAGGACGGTAGTACCTACCTGGGTGGTTGCTCTCTACCAACCTACTACCACAGGACGGTAGTACCTACCTGGTTGGTTGCTGTCTACAATCCTACTACCTCTGGACGGTAGTACGTACCTGGATGGTTGCTGTCTACCAACCTTCTACCACAGAACGGTAGTACCTACCTGGATGGTTGCTGTCTATCAACAAACTACCACAGGACGGTAGTACCTGCCTGGGTGGTTGCTGTCTGCCAACCTACTACCACAGGACGGTAGTACCTACCTGGGTGGTTTCTGTCTACCAACCTACTACCACAGAACGGTAGTACCTACTTGGGTGGTTGCTGTCTACCAACCTACTACCACAGGACGGTAGTACGTACCTGGGTGGTTGCTGTCTACCAACCTATTACCACAGGACGGTAGTACCTACCTGGGTGGTTGCTGTCTACAATCCTACTACCACTGGACGGTAGTACCTACCTGGATGGTTGCTGTCTACCAACCTACTACCACAGAACGGTAGTACCTACCTGGGTGGTTGCTGTCTACCAACCTACTACCACAGGACGGTAGTACCTACCTGGGTGGTTGCTGTCTACCAACCTACTACCACAGGACGGTAGTACCTACCTGGATGGTTGCTGTCTACCAACCTACTACCACAGAACGGTAGTACCTACCTGGGTGGTTGCTGTCTACCAACCTACTACCACAGGACGGTAGTACCTACCTGGGTGGTTGCTGTCTACCAACCTACTACCACAGGACGGTAGTACCTACCTGGGTGGTTGCTGTCTACCAACCTACTACCACAGGACGGTAGTACCTACCTGGGTGGTTGCTGTCTACCAACCTACTACCACAGAACGGTAGTACCTACCTGGGTGGTTGCTGTCTACCAACCTACTACCACAGAACGGTAGTACCTACCTGGGTGGTTGCTGTCTACCAACCTACTACCACAGGACGGTAGTACCTACCTGGGTGGTTGCTGTCTACCAACCTACTACCACAGGACGGTAGTACCTACCTGGGTGGTGGCTGTCTACCAACCTACTACCACAGGACGGTAGTACCTACCTGGGTGGTGGCTGTCTACCAACCTTCTAGTTTGTCCATAAATTTATTAACACAAAATCAATATTTTTCACCAGTCTAATTATTCTTTTCACTGAGTCCGATATTCGCTATTACAAAATAAATACTCTCTTTTATTATTATATTTATCGCCATATTAATTACAGTATAATGACCATAGTAATTTAAAATAATAAATACAGTAATAGCTGCGTTAATAATTAGAACTCTAATGAAGGTTTTAATTCTATTATTTATTACATAAGTAACAACTTTGATCATTATTACGGTATTTTTGTAAATCATAATCACGCAAACACAAATGTTCTAATTTATTACTGGTAATGACTTTTGTAATAACATTCACGAGTGGAAAGTTATGACAATTTCGCGCCATTTGACGGCAGCGCGAACTGGCCCATGGAAAAAAGGCGTAATTCTATAAATATATTTTTTAATTAGCGGTGGTAATAATGCATGTATTTCAAATGGGTGTACATTGAGCGCTGTCAACCTCCCGCAGAGACGTGTCAAATGTGTCTCAAACTGCGTTGTGCGCCCATTGTTGTGGTGAAGATTCACGTTTAAACGAATATACACTCATTCATTCTTTCATTGTTTCTTTGCTCCTTTCATTGTTTCATTCCTTCTCTCTCTCTCTCTCTCTCTCGAACGAACGAACAAGTGCAGGTAAGATCCCAATAGGATGAGAGTGGAAGAGGGAACAGACGAAGAATAGCGCTGGAGAGGAGTGTTCTTAGTTGTAGAAATAGATCCAGCAGCTAAGGTGATCGTGGGACAGACCTGAGAATAGCATGGTCTGTTGCATCCAACGTGTGATAGCTGACAGCAGGCTAGGTCACATCAGAGGGCAGCACACAGGTGGGAGTTATAGGAATATCTGAGGAGGCAGGTTTGCAGTGGAGCCATTTTCAAAATTTTTGAAGCTGCTCTTGGAGAGGTTGTATAGTTTAGTCTTGTTACTGAAGATGTAACGTAGAGGCTTGATGATCTCAAGAACTTGGGTGAGTGTGAAGTGAAGAGGTGAGTCACAGGCATACTTGACTGTTCCAGCACCGAGGCTTTTGTAGGGCTCAGTACAGGTCATGATGTGTCAGTATTTGAAGGAGAAGTGTAGAAGGTAAGGTGTTCCCATGAGAGTGTACCGGAGTCGCCGCTATCTTCCTCTTCTTCTGGAGTGGATTTATTGGGCGAATCTACAATGGTGGTTGCAGGTGACTGAGGGTCGACAGGAGCAGTGGAGAGGTGTGATGGTGGTTTAACAGCAGGTTGAAAGTCGTGTGAGTCGGTGGCTGAGGTAGCATGATCAACGTTGTAGGCGGTGGAAGTGGTTATAGAATTTATAGGAGCAGTTGCTTGGGCAAGAGACAGGTCTGCAGGTACAATAAAGTTGACGGCGTTGGGAAGGATCTTGAGAATGTCTGCTGAAGGTATGGAGTCTGGAAAATTGAAAGTAGGCATGTTGTTCAGACGGAATAGTTTTTTTTTATAGTGGTGTTGAAAGTGCTGGGGTTTGCTGTGTCTGCAAGGTGTGCATAAACCATGCAGTACAGAATCTTGGAGGGAGCACCGTCGGGGAGTGGAGAGAGGGAGTTGCTGGGCTAAGGTGTCTGTAGAATCTTGGTGGTGTTGGCTTGTGGTTTGCAGCGTATGTCGGTGAATTCGAGGTGTTCTTCAGATCTTTAGTTTTCTTCAATATGATTTCTTTATTGAGTGAGGACTTAGCTGCAGTTAAGACATGTTGGTGCTGTAGTGATGGTGCAGGATCTGAATTCATGTCCATCATTCCCACATTCTGAGCAAAATTTCTTATCCTTGATGGGGCAGTCCTTGGTGGTGTGATTATAGAAGTAGCAGGTCCAGCAGTGGCAAATGTGTGTGAAACGTTCTGGTTCTATATGACTTGGATGAATGTAGCAATATGAGATAGCCAAACCGTCATAGAGAGCTTGGGCAGCCATGCAGATATCTGATAATGTAATCTTTAGCATAAATGAGGCGTTAGGGATCTTGGAGATGCTCTCTACCGAGGCCCAAGTGTTCTGTTCCTCAACAGATGTCTTCAGTGCTTCAGTTGAGAGAGAGGTGACCATATTGTACAGTCTTTTCACAAATACCGAACGTTTCGACTTCCAGACTGGAGACGAGGATATAGTGAATTGTCGTGTTTATCAGGTCGTGACTGAAGAGTCGTCCATTAGTTATGATGCTTCCGTGTCGTCTGTGCAGACGACAGTAAAGGAGTCCTTCAGAGAGTGGATTGCCGTAAATTTGACCTGCAGGTAGGTCCTAACGGTGGTAGCTATAGCTAGCTTCCAGGAGTCATTGATTACACTATATACAAGCTGGATTTTCACACGATGCGACAGTATTGTGAGAAAGAAAAATGAGGAGAGCAACCTTGGCGTGTCTGCGTCTAGCAACCTTGGCGTGTCTGCGTCTAGCAACCTTGGCGTGTTTGTGTCTAGCAACCTAGGCGTGTCTGTGTCTAGCATCTTTGGCGTATCTGTGTGTAGCAACAGGGATAATATTAGGAGAGAAGTAAATAATGAAACTGACTTTTAGAAATATATTTAGAAGCCTGAGCTGATCTATATCCCACTATGATAACATGAACATAATAGCCAGGCTTAGGCTTGGTAATAAGTACTACTGGCAGTATGGCAGACACACAGATGACCAAACTAAACGCAAAGTATGTGACCAGCCCTATAGTCACTATCTTGAACACCGTGTGCTTAATTGTCCGCTTATTGATGAGTACAGAAACATTATAATAACCTATACGATATATCAAAATGTGTGATAATTAATAAAAATAAGATACCAGACATATTCAACAAATTTCCTAAATCTGTTTGCAACAAATAAGTGAACTGTAGATAAGATATGCAGACGAGCTTCTGTAAACCCTTTTTGTGTATGCATACGTTCTTGCGCTTCTGAACAGGATAGATATAGGTTGAACAATAAACTAGCCGCCATTGTGGCAAAATCTATCGTAATCTTTTTCGTTTTGCACATGGGTTTTACTGGTTTAGGTTAAATGTTCCTTCATTTATTTACAAGCTAAGAGCCCTTACCTTCATTAGCTGATCTGAAAGCCTATTTTTTGTTAGAAGACATTCATATAGGAAACTGAGTGAACTTTGAGCCATTTGTGGGTCAGACTCGAGTCATACTGTGAATAAATGATCTCAGATAAAGTGAAGTTCTTGAGAAGGTTACTGCCAGAGTGTAGTTGCTGTTTGTTGCCGTCTTGTTGAGTAGAAGCTGTCTTCTTGTTGTCTGTGGAGTGGAGCCAAGTGTGATACCTTGTTAACATAAGACTTGTACATAGCAGTAATAACACCCGCATCCCTCCGGTGTTGAAGACTGCTGAGATGACACATCTGTCCAGGCTTAGTCCAGGAGAAAGATGAGCCGTCTTGCTCTGTTCTCTAGTCTGTCAAGAATTTGTAGGTGAGACAAGAGCAGATAATTCAAGAAAGTGGAGCATAATCAAGGTGTTTGCATACTTGTGCATTGTACAGTGCCTTGTAGCCTCTACCTTGTAGATGCGAGATACGTTTAAGTGCTGTAAGCTTTCTGGCCACTCTGTTTGCAAGATTAACAACGTGGTTCTTCATAGTCAACTAAGAATGAAATTTCACCACAAAGATATTTCTCCCTCTCTCGATCATGGCTGAATTAAGAACACTGCATCGGTCGTTTACTACCAAAAATCTAGTGTATTAACCTAGACCCTGACTACCAGCATATGGCTGATGAACCCCTATTAACCGAAAATCCGTACTGATGCTACTATTAGTCTTCTTCTCTGTGAATCATCTACCTACCTACCTACCTACCTGGAGTCAACCTGGAGGGTATTCCGGGGATCAACGACCCCGCGGCCCGGTCCACGGCCAGACCTCTAAATCTATCATGGACACATTTTCCTGATATAAACTGTACAGTATATAGAAACTTAGAAATTAGATTTTTTTATGAAATTTGCAATAAACAGGGACTCGAGGACTAACTATGGGACTCGTCTTAGGCCGGTGAGCTAAGCAGTGACCCCAGGGAACATAACGGCAAAGAGTACTGAAGACGATTCGACTGTGTTGGTGTTTAACTTATTTCATCTACTGTCTTATGAGAATCATTCTAATTTCCACATTGGCAGAGGAAGATCTCTAACTAATATCGATGACTAGAAACCCAAGTAATGTGAGAGAATTAAGAAAGAGATTTATCTAAAGAACGAGCATCGCGGCTCCTGAAGGGAAAGCTGCGTCTCACTACGCTGCTGGATATATATAATCTAGCTCATTTAAATAACAAAAGAGTAACAAAGGCTGATAGTATTTTCTTTAGTGCATAAGAGTTCAACAAGCAGTTCGATGAGAAAGCAAATATAAAAGGAAAGGTAAAAGACTAGACAAAGGCAAACATAAGTAATAACTCACTGAACAGATTTTAATTTCGCGAGTAACCTAAGTAATCGAATGTGTCAGAGAGGTGGAATATCAGTGTGGCAGAGATGTACACACAGCGATGAAGGGTAACTCACATGTTGTGCCTTCAGCATCTTAGACCGAGTAAGATTTATATTTCTTTCATATTGTTGAGCGCCAGTATCAACTATCACTGTCCACCTTTCTTTTACACAGTTGAATATACAAGCTCAGAGTTATCCTATATCAACTCATTTCAAAGCCTCACAGGAAGACGATTCACATCAGTCAGGTAACACCCACGTAACTACTTGCTGCTTTAAAACAAGCAAAACACATGATAAGTAGATACACAACAACTCCACTTGCGTCAAGATCTAACCTACGCCTCTCAGTTGAAAGCCTTTTGAGACACGAGTCACCTACCCTTGTAAATTTCAAATCACGACCACTAAAATAGTAGGCCAATGTGATAACCACACCCCTATCATATATATATCATAAATTTTACACAAAATTGGACCTCAAAACCTTTCTTCCTGTTTCCAGCAGCGAAGACACCTTGCAATATGTATCACTGATATCCGTTGTTACCAGCTGTTCTTGCAGTGAGATAACATTACCGTAAAGTAATAGGTTCGTTCTGTCTCTCTTGCATAATAATTTTATGAATTCATGTAGGTTATTTGGCGTGAGATATAATAATAATAATAATAATAATAATTTGGCGTGAGAGTATTATGATTATTCTGGGGTTCAGTCCCCTGTCTGCTAATAGCGAGATAGTGAGACCGTCATTTGTTTTCCCAGCCAGCCTTCGGAACGTGATTCCTTTAGCTCTTAACTCTGATGGTTATCCAGTTTTATCAAGTACACGATTATATAAATACCATAATTACGAAGAGAAACAATCACAATTATGGTACCTAACCTAACATCTTCAGATGTACGGAAAATTGTTTTGTTTTTCTTAAAATTGCTGCTCTAATCAACTAATTTCGAAGTGCGTATATAATGAGAGGTGCGCATCTCTGTGTATATAATGAGAGGTGCGCATCTCTGTGTATATAATGAGAGGAGTGCATCTCTGTGTATATAATGAGAGGTGCGCATCTCTGTGTATATAATGAGAGGAGTGCATCTCTGTGTATAAACACTTATTGTTTAAGACAGTGAAGTGTTATTAATAACGCTGTACAGACAACCAGCATCCCTCACGACCTTCGTGTGATCGACAAACTTTAAACCTAATGATCTAAAATATCACTAAATTTCACGTTATTCTGAAATTAGCTGGTTAATATTTCAGAGTGTGGCTTGTAGTCTAATCAAATCACTTCATAAATACATTTAAACAAAGTCAGAACTCAGTGATATACGTGAGCAAGCTTGAGCTGAGAACTTGAAAGTAAGTTTAGATAAGTGGAGTTGTAACATGGCATGTTCCTCGCACACTAATAACAACCAGAATTGCACATTCAAATCTTCTGTCTCAGGCAGCAAGTCAGGAGGTAGCAGAGGCAGACATAATTACAGGAGCTGCAGTAGCATCACGTGCATTTATTACAAGTGATCAGAAGCATTACAGATGTTCAGTAACATCGCAGATGAAGAAAAACAACTGAGCAGAAAGTGGTTTTATTGGGACAAAGTCAGATCTGTTAAGATCAAATCATTCTAAGGATAAAAATTTCTGGCATATTGTATATACTGGTGGGAGAGGAAGGTGTGAGGTAATTGAAGTAGTTGAGCGCGATGTACCGTGGCTCTGATGACTGCACCATGTAGGAATACTGCAGGAAGTACACTGCTGAGTACCGCAGGAAGTATACTGTGGAATACTGCAGGAAGTACACTGTGGAATACTGCAGGAGGTACACTGTGGATTATTGCAGGAGGTACACTGCTGAGTGCTGCACGAAGTAAACGGTGGAGTACTGGAGGAAGTACACTGTGGAGTACTGCAGGAGGTACACTATTGAGTGCTGCAGGAAGTACACTGTGGATTACTGCAGAAAGTACACTGTGGAGTACTGTAGGGAGTACAAGGTGGAATGGTGTAGGAAGTACACCGTGGAGTACTGCAGGAAGTACACTGTAATAATGTTGGTAGAATTACCGACAGTATGTAAAGTAAAAGGACACAAGTGCAACTAATGTAACATTTTATTGTGGCAATGTTTCGCTCTCCAGGAGCTTTGTCAAACCACTACAAACAGTACATGGACACAGAGGGTATAAATAGGCTCAGAGTGAGGTGCAATACTAGTGGTAGTAGTAGTAGTAGTAGTAGTGATATGAGTTGTAGTAGTAGTAGTAGTAATACAATATGGTAGAACAATCAACTCGCACATGAGTAAAATGATATAAAAGTTATTACTTGGGTAACATAAAATTAGGTTAGACAAATATTTCTATGGGAGGCTGGATAGAGAAGGTCTGTTTCAATGTTCATTGTCTGTAATGTGTTTGTGTAGCAAGAGAGACTATGTGATGGCAGGGTTTACTGTTTTCAGGAGGATTCTTAGTAAAACTTCAGAGATGGTGAAGCTGCCTTTGTTTTGTTTAATCATATTAGAAACAGCGATTAGTGAACATTCAAGGCACTTGCATCTGCAGAAATTAGTTTCTTTGATCACTAACAGGGCGTCCCTGAACTTCATGAGATGATTGGTGGAATTTCGGTGTTGTACGCAGGCGCACAACACCGTCTTAGCCAACCAGTGCATGGAACACCTAGAGTCTGAACATTTCGCCAACATCATCCCTTCAAGCGTCACTTGGTTACGTTACGTGGACGGCGTCCTCGTAATAACTCCCAAACGTTTTGATGTACAGAATCTTCAGGCAAGGCTCAACGCAGTTGAACCGGCGATCCAGTTTACACTAGAAGAAGAGTCCAATGACAAGCTACCTTTCCTAGACGTCCTCATTCACAAAGTAGACAACTACCTAAGATTTCAAGTTTACCAGAAACCTACAAATAAAAATGATCTCACACACTTCTATTCCAGTCAAGATACTAAGACCAAAAGAGGCATCATCATCGGGTTTTTCCTAAGAGCATAATACCGAATTTGTAGTCCTGAGTTTCTTGACGAGGAATGTTCATACATTCACCAAACTTTCACTGATTTACATTTTCCTTCCTTTTTCATCAAAGACTGCAAGAAAAGATCTCTTCAGATCATTAATTCTCCACGCACCAGCACCACTCCTGACAAAGTTATAATTCTTCCCAACAACCAGGTTGCACTGAACGTTTCTAAAGTACTTTCACAAGGTAACACCAGAGTCGCCATCGCTTCCAGCACTTCAATAAAGGATCTAACCAGAACAAAATTCAAGCACCACGACCCAGTCAACGCAGGAGTTTACACTATACCTTGTGGAGGCTGCGACAGGATTTATGTAGGATTTATGTACTGTGGAGTACTGCAGGAGGTACACTGTGTAGTACTGCAGGAGATACACTGTGGAGTACTGCAGGAGGTACACTGTGGAATACTGCAGGAGGTACACTGTGGAGTACTGCAGGAGGTACACTGAAATACTGTAGGAGGTACACTGTGGAGTACTGCAGGAGGTACACTGTGGAGTACTGCAGGAGGTACACTGTGGAGTACTGCAGGAGGTACACTGTGGAGTACTGCAGGAGGTACACTGTGGAGTACTGCAGGAGGTACACTGTGGAGTACTGCAGGAGGTACACTGTGGAGTATTGAAGGAGGTACACTGTGGAGTACTGCAGAAGGTACACTGTGGAGTACTGCAGGAGGTACACTGTGAAATACTGTAGGAGGTACACTGTGGAGTACTGCAGGAGGTACACTGTGAAATACTGTAGGAGATACACTGTAGAGTACTGCAGGAGGTACACTGTGGAGTACTGCAGGAGGTACACTGTGAAATACTGTAGGAGGTACACTGTGGACTACTGCATGATGTACACTGTGGAGTACTGCAGGAGGTACACTGTGGAGTACTGCAGGAGGTACACTGTGGAGTACTGCAGGAGGTACACTGTGGAGTACTGCAGGAGGTACACTGTGGAGTACTGCAGGAGGTACACTGTGGAGTACTGCAGGAGGTACACTGTGGAGTACTGCAGGAGGTACACTGTGGAGTACTGCAGGAGGAGATACACTGGTACACTGTGAAATACTGTAAATACTGGAGGTACACTGTGGAGTACTGCAGGAGGTACACTGTGGAGTACTGCAGGAGGTACACTGTGGAGTACTGAAGGAGGTACACTGTGGAGTACTGCAGGGGGTACACTGTGGAGTACTGCAGGAGGTACACTGTGGAGTACTGCAGGAGGTACACTGTGGAGTACTGCAGGAGGTACACTGTGGAGTACTGTAGGAGGTACACTGTGGAGTACTGCAGGAGGTACACTGTGGAGTACTGCAGGAGGTACACTGTGAAATACTGTAGGAGGTACACTGTGGAGTACTGCAGGAGGTACACTGTGAAATACTGTAGGAGATACACTGTAGAGTACTGCAGGAGGTACACTGTGGAGTACTGCAGGAGGTACACTGTGAAATACTGTAGGAGGTACACTGTGGACTACTGCATGATGTACACTGTGGAGTACTGCAGGAGGTACACTGTGGAGTACTGCAGGAGGTACACTGTGGAGTACTGCAGGAGGTACACTGTGGAGTACTGCAGGAGGTACACTGTGGAGTACTGCAGGAGGTACACTGTGGAGTACTGCAGGAGGTACACTG
Organism: Cherax quadricarinatus; assembly: GCF_038502225.1. Lineage (NCBI taxonomy): Eukaryota > Metazoa > Arthropoda > Malacostraca > Decapoda > Parastacidae > Cherax > Cherax quadricarinatus. The sequence goes on along the minus strand of NC_091354.1, from coordinate 21,194,194 downwards.
TGAAATACTGTAGGAGGTACACTGTGGAGTACTGCAGGAGGTACACTGTGGAGTACTGCAGGAGGTACACTGTGAGGTACTGCATTCCCATTTATATATATATATATATATATATATATATATATATATATATATATATATATATATATATATATATATATATATCTATATATATATATAAAATTATTAGCCAGAGGGCTGAAGAGTGTTGTTGAGGTGGTTTGGTCATTTAGAGAGAATGAATCAAAGTAGAATGACATGGAGAGCATTTAAATCTGTAGGGGAAGGAAGGTGGGGTAGGGGTCGTCCTCGAAAAGGTTGGAGGGAGGGGGTAAAGCAGGTTTTGTGGGTGAGGGGCTTGGACTTCCAGCAAGCGTGCATGAGCGTGTTACATAGGAGTGAATGGAGACGAATGGTATTTGGGACCTGACGATCTGTTGGAGTGTGAGCAGGGTAATATTTAGTGAAGGGATTCAGGGAAACCGGTTATTTTTATATAGCCAGGGTTTGACAAGATTAAGTTAAGGATCCCTAGCTTTACTGACAAGCTACTTACAGGTTAAGGATTCCTAACTTTATTTACAAGCTAAGAGCTGTTACCTACATCAGCTTATTTGAAAGCATTTTTATTGTTATGAGACATACAAGTATTTTTGTTATGAAACGTACATGTAGGGAACAGGATGAATATGGAGCTATCTGTGGGCCAGCATTTTCATCTGATCAACTGACTTTATCTCGTTGACATTATAATGCTGTACGAATGTGTTCCAGACTCGAGTCATCCTGGGAATAAATGACCTCTCTCTCACTCTCTCTCTCTCTCTCTCTCTCTCTCTCTCTCTCTCTCTCTCTCTCTCTCTCTCTCTCTCTCTCTCTCTCTCTCTCGTACGCTCATTTTATTTTCTCATGTGTTTTTTTTTATTTTTTGTGGTTAAGAGTTCCTACCAATATTTACAAACTACGAGCTGATACCTACCTCAGCTCATTTGAAAGCCATTTTTAGCTTTATGAAATATATAAATATAGAAGAGGATGAAGTTCGAGTCACCTATGGGCCAATAATTTCATTTTGCCAACTGAATATATTTCATCGATGTTATTATGCTGTGTAAACATGTTCCATACTTAAGATATTCTAGGAGTGAATGACCTGGGATGAAATGATGTTCTTGAGAAGGGTACAGCCAGATTTATATTGCTCTTTCCCTCCTTTCTTGTTGTATATATGCTGGCTTTATGCAAAACAATAAGACCACGAACATCTCTCTGGTGCCGAAGGTTCTGCTGGAATCACAGATGTATCCAGGTCGGGGCCCGGCGAGAGATGAGTCTTTTTGCTCTATTCTCTATTTTGTCAAGAAGTCACAGATGAGGGGGGGGGGAGACGAAGGACTCTAACACAGAGGAGCATTATCAAGGTGTGAATTCACTTGTGCCTCATAGAGAGTTTTGTTGTCCTTACTTTCGGTAAGAGATAACGTCTGAGTGCTGTTAGCTTCATGGCTACTTTGCTTGCAAGATTTACTACTTGGTTCTTCCTAGACAGTTTGGAATCAAGTTTCACCCCAGTGACAGCCGCCTCATCCCCAGGTTTCAACACTTCCGTTCATTCTTACCAGTACTCCAGTGTACCTGGAGGCCATCATAACATTTCTCCTCTCAGAAGCAAATGTAATCTGCCATCGTTTTTCCCAGACTTCTATAGCTGTAAGCTGGTGATTGATACACCATAGAGCAGCTGACATTTCCTCACTTGGATAAGTAAATGTTAGTGTACAGTCATCTGCACACGTACGAATTTCTGGCATGAAGTGGAATAAGTCATTAAGGTAAACAGTCCATAACAAAGACAAAGCACACTTTTCTCTCTCTCTCTTCTTCTCTCTCTCTCTTTCGCTCTCATTCACTAGGCTCAGAGTCAGTAACAAAGTACTTAAATCAGAAAGACGACTAAATTAAAAGCATATAATTAACCCCAACGATGTTATTACAGTGGAAGACTTCAATGTCCGAAACATTAATTGGAAAATCTATCTGGAGATCAAAAACAAGCAAATAGACTAATAAACACGATTGACAACAACATTCCCGTTCAACTCGTTAATGCTTCACTACAATATGGGAATATATTAAACTTTCGTTCCCAGTGGATGGAGGTTTGAGCAGGTTGAAGGGCTCGTGATCCAATGGACTGAAACCTTTTTTTTAATCTGACTTCCTCTCATGACAATGATTTTATGACATAGCGATTAGTGGACGGAGGGTCAAGCCTCCATCATTCCATTCGCACTTTAAAGGAGGGTTTCCCGATATTGTAAACTGTCGTATCTGAGAGCCTCTGCGAAGACAGTGATTATATGTGAGTGAGGTGAATGAATTTTCTTTTTTGGGATTTTCTTTTTTTTTATTTTCTTTTTTGAGATTTTCTTTTTTTTTATTTTCTTTTTTTTTATTTTCTTTTTTGAGATTTTCTTTTTTGAGATTTTCTTTTTTTTTATTTTCTTTTTTGAGATTTTCTTTTTTGAGATTTTCTTTTTTGAGATTTTCTTTTTTGAGATTTTCTTTTTTGAGATTTTCTTTTTTGAGATTTTCTTTTTTGAGATTTTCTTTTTTGAGATTTTCTTTTTTGGGATTTTCTTTCTTTTGGGTTACCCTGCCTCAGTGAGGGTAACCCACTGTATGTATGTATATATGTGTTGTTGATGTTACTGTCAGCACTAACTGGGTGCTGAAGCAGTGTTGTTGATGTTGCTGTCAGCACTAACTGGGTGCTGAAGCAGTGTTGTTGATGTTACTGTCAGCACTAGCTGGGTGCTGAAGCAGTGTTGTTGATGTTACTGTCAGCACTAGCTGGGTACTGAAGCAGTGTTGTTGATGCTGCTGTCAGCACTAGCTGGGTACTGAAGCAGTGTTGTTGATGCTGCTGTCAGCACTAGCTGTGTACTGAAGCAGTGTTGTTGATGTTGCTGTCAGCACTAGCTGGGTGCTGAAGCAGTGTTGTTGATGTTGCTGTCAGCACTAACTGGGTACTGAAACAGTGTTGTTGATGTTACTGTCAGCACTAGCTGGGTACTGAAACAGTGTTGTTGATGTTACTGTCAGCACTAGCTGGGTACTGAAGCAGTGTTGTTGATGCTGCTGTCAGCACTAGCTGGGTACTGAAACAGTGTTGTTGATGTTACTGTCAACACTAGCTGGGTACTGAAACAGTGTTGTTGATGTTACTGTCAACACTAGCTGGGTACTGAAGCAGTGTTGTTGATGTTACTGTCAGCACTAACTGGGTACTGAAACAGTGTTGTTGATGTTACTGTCAGCACTAGCTGGGTACTGAAACAGTGTTGTTGATGTTACTGTCAACACTAGCTGGGTACTGAAACAGTGTTGTTGATGTTAATGTCAACACTAGCTGGGTACTGAAGCAGTGTTGTTGATGTTACTGTCAGCACTAGCTGGGTACTGAAGCAGTGTTGTTGATGTTACTGTCAACACTAGCTGGGTACTGAAACAGTGTTGTTGATGTTACTGTCAACACTAGCTGGGTACTGAAGCAGTGTTGTTGATGTTACTGTCAGCACTAACTGGGTACTGAAACAGTGTTGTTGATGTTACTGTCAGCACTAGCTGGGTACTGAAACAGTGTTGTTGATGTTACTGTCAACACTAGCTGGGTACTGAAACAGTGTTGTTGATGTTACTGTCAGCACTAACTGGGTACTGAAACAGTGTTGTTGATGTTACTGTCAGCACTAGCTGGGTACTGAAGCAGTGTTGTTGATGCTGCTGTCAGCACTAGCTGTGTACTGAAGCAGTGTTGTTGATGTTACTGTCAGCACTAGCTGGGTACTGAAGCAGTGTTGTTGATGCTGCTGTCAGCACTAGCTGGGTACTGAAGCAGTGTTGTTGATGCTGCTGTCAGCACTAGCTGGGTACTGAAGCAGTGTTGTTGATGTTGCTGTCAGCACTAGCTGGGTGCTGAAGCAGTGTTGTTGATGTTGCTGTCAGCACTAGCTGGGTGCTGAAGCAGTGTTGTTGATGTTGCTGTCAGCACTAGCTGGGTGCTGAAGCAGTGTTGTTGATTTTGCTGTCAGCACTAACTGGGTACTGAAACAGTGTTGTTGATGTTACTGTCAGCACTAGCTGGGTACTGAAACAGTGTTGTTGATGTTACTGTCAGCACTAGCTGGGTACTGAAGCAGTGTTGTTGATGCTGCTGTCAGCACTAGCTGGGTACTGAAGCAGTGTTGTTGATGTTACTGTCAACACTAGCTGGGTACTGAAACAGTGTTGTTGATGTTACTGTCAACACTAGCTGGGTACTGAAGCAGTGTTGTTGATGTTACTGTCAGCACTAACTGGGTACTGAAACAGTGTTGTTGATGTTACTGTCAGCACTAGCTGGGTACTGAAACAGTGTTGTTGATGTTACTGTCAACACTAGCTGGGTACTGAAACAGTGTTGTTGATGTTAATGTCAACACTAGCTGGGTACTGAAGCAGTGTTGTTGATGTTACTGTCAGCACTAGCTGGGTACTGAAGCAGTGTTGTTGATGTTACTGTCAACACTAGCTGGGTACTGAAACAGTGTTGTTGATGTTACTGTCAACACTAGCTGGGTACTGAAGCAGTGTTGTTGATGTTACTGTCAGCACTAACTGGGTACTGAAACAGTGTTGTTGATGTTACTGTCAGCACTAGCTGGGTACTGAAACAGTGTTGTTGATGTTACTGTCAACACTAGCTGGGTACTGAAACAGTGTTGTTGATGTTACTGTCAGCACTAACTGGGTACTGAAACAGTGTTGTTGATGTTACTGTCAGCACTAGCTGGGTACTGAAGCAGTGTTGTTGATGCTGCTGTCAACACTAGCTGGGTACTGAAGCAGTGTTGTTGATGCTGCTGTCAGCACTAGCTGGGTACTGAAGCAGTGTTGTTGATGTTGCTGTCAGCACTAGCTGGGTGCTGAAGCAGTGTTGTTGATGTTGCTGTCAGCACTAGCTGGGTGCTGAAGCAGTGTTGTTGATGTTGCTGTCAGCACTAACTGGGTACTGAAACAGTGTTGTTGATGTTACTGTCAGCACTAGCTGGGTACTGAAACAGTGTTGTTGATGTTACTGTCAGCACTAGCTGGGTACTGAAGCAGTGTTGTTGATGCTGCTGTCAGCACTAGCTGGGTACTGAAGCAGTGTTGTTGATGTTACTGTCAACACTAGCTGGGTACTGAAACAGTGTTGTTGATGTTACTGTCAACACTAGCTGGGTACTGAAGCAGTGTTGTTGATGTTACTGTCAGCACTAACTGGGTACTGAAACAGTGTTGTTGATGTTACTGTCAGCACTAACTGGGTACTGAAACAGTGTTGTTGATGTTACTGTCAGCACTAACTGGGTACTGAAACAGTGTTGTTGATGTTAATGTCAACACTAGCTGGGTACTGAAGCAGTGTTGTTGATGTTACTGTCAACACTAGCTGGGTACTGAAGCAGTGTTGTTAATGTTACTGTCAACACTAGCTGGGTACTGAAACAGTGTTGTTGATGTTACTGTCAACACTAGCTGGGTACTGAAGCAGTGTTGTTGATGTTACTGTCAGCACTAACTGGGTACTGAAACAGTGTTGTTGATGTTACTGTCAGCACTAGCTGGGTACTGAAACAGTGTTGTTGATGTTACTGTCAACACTAGCTGGGTACTGAAACAGTGTTGTTGATGTTACTGTCAGCACTAACTGGGTACTGAAACAGTGTTGTTGATGTTACTGTCAGCACTAGCTGGGTACTGAAGCAGTGTTGTTGATGCTGCTGTCAGCACTAGCTGTGTACTGAAGCAGTGTTGTTGATGTTACTGTCAGCACTAACTGGGTACTGAAGCAGTGTTGTTGATGCTGCTGTCAGCACTAGCTGTGTACTGAAGCAGTGTTGGTGATGCTGCTGTCAGCACTAGCTGGGTACTGAAACAGTGTTGTTGATGTTACTGTCAACACTAGCTGGGTACTGAAGCAGTGTTGTTGATGTTACTGTCAGCACTAGCTGGGTACTGAAGCAGTGTTGTTGATGTTACTGTCAGCACTAGCTGGGTACTGAAGCAGTGTTGTTGATGTTACTGTCAGCAATAGCTGGGTACTGAAGCAGTGTTGTTGATGTTACTGTCAGCACTAGCTGGGTACTGAAGCAGTGTTGTTGATGCTGCTGTCAGCACTAGCTGGGTGCTGAAGCAGTGTTGTTGATGCTGCTGTCAGCACTAGCTGGGTGCTGAAGCAGTGTTGTTGATGCTGCTGTCAGCACTAGCTGGGTACTGAAGCAGTGTTGTTGATGTTACTGTCAACACTAGCTGGGTGCTGAAGCAGTGTTGTTGATGTTACTGTCAGCACTAGCTGGGTGCTGAAGCAGTGTTGTTGATGTTACTGTCAGCACTAGCTGGGTACTGAAGCAGTGTTGTTGATGTTACTGTCAGCACTAGCTGGGTGCTGAAGCAGTGTTGTTGATGTTACTGTCAGCACTAGCTGGGTGCTGAAGCAGTGTTGTTGATGTTACTGTCAGCACTAGCTGGGTACTGAAGCAGTGTTGTTGATGTTACTGTCAGCACTAGCTGGGTGCTGAAGCAGTGTTGTTGATGTTACTGTCAGCACTAGCTGGGTGCTGAAACAGTGTTGTTGATGTTACTGTCAGCACTAGCTGGGTGCTGAAACAGTGTTGTTGATGTTACTGTCTACACTAGCTGTGATTTCTTAATGTTTCAATTTCTAATTTAGACCCTGGTCATAGATACTAACAAATTAGTTTAGAAAGATACTTGACAAAACACTAGGACATGTTAGAAAAAGTTTCGGTTCTGAGACTGAAACGTTTTCTAATAATATGTCCTAGTGTTTCCTTATTTTAATTGCTATTACAAGTTTTTATACTTGTTTATTATATTAATAGTAAAAGAAATCTGTGTATTTTTAAGTACGAATAAATCACAGGTGTTCATTAATTTCTTTAGTAAATATTTGACGTATTTTTGTTATCAATTTTGATGTGCTGATTTCATAAAATATGTTCAGATTTATGTATCACCTGCCGATTTTGTCCAGTCGTCTTCAAAGCAGCAGTGTCGTTGCTTACCCTGGTCATATATGTCATGTTTACCTGTCATGCTAAGACAGATGTGGGGAGGGGAGAGGAGGCTGTGAGGGAGAGAAGGTGTTACAGGGTACCTGAGAGGTGTTACTGGGCACCTGAGAGGTGTTACTGGGCACCATGAGAGCTGTTACTGGATACCTGAGAGGTGTTACTGGGTGCCTGAGAGGTGTTAAAGGGCACTTGAGAGGTGTTACTGGGCACCTGAGAGGTGTTACTGGGCACCATGAGAGCTGTTACTGGATACCTGAGAGGTGTTACTGGGTGCCTGAGAGGAGTTACAGGGTACCCGAGAGGTGTTTCTGGGCACCTGAGAGGTGTTACTGGGCACCTGAGAGGTGTTACTGAGCACCATGAAAGCTGTTACTGGACACCTGAGAGGTATTACTGGGTGCCTGAGAAGAGTTACAGGGTACCCAAGAGGTGTTTCTGGGCACCTGAGAGGTGTTAGTGGGTACATGAGAGGTGTTACTGGGCACCTGAGAAAGCTGGAAGCTGACAGTTGAAGTTATGTCTCTGTACTGTAGTGACGTGTATTGTATTTTTGTTTTGTTTTAATACAAGTGTTTGTCGTATTTTTGTTTTATTTCTGTAGAATTGTGGCAGCTTTGACACACGTGGGTGTGTTATTTGTCCACACAGTTTCTGATATATTTTTGGTGAATCTGTCACAACGAAGCAACAGAGAAGTATCACACACTGTCAATAAAGCTTACGAGATATACTTTTTAGTGAAAGTTGGAGAATGGGATAAATCATAGGCTTCGCATTTAATCTGCTCTGCTATCCCATTCTGGGATCAATGGGACAGCAGAGTTAAGAGTCTACACTAGTCCCAAAAACAATGGCCAAGTAGGAGACTAAAACCAGAGACAAGGAAAGTAAATAAATAAGCGTATTCAGGTATACTCAAATACAGTTACATAGGTTATCATACATAGCAGCATATGTGTAGAGAACCTGGGATAACCCCCCAAAAAAATGTCAGACGAAGTGACGTATTACCATCTGGTAATCCAAAAAATGTCCTCTCGTCTTCTCTACACATAAAACTTGACTTAGTGAAGCAATTTGTTAAAGCTTTACCTCGAGATAGAGACGATTTGAAGTTTTTGTGTTAGAAATTTCCAGGATTGTGGGATGGCAAGTTCAAACAGGCATATTTACCCGGCTAGATAAAAGTGAACTTCTTCATCCCAACAACTTTGTAAACTTTTCAGTTAATGTTGAAATAAATTATAGAAAAAGTAACAAGAGCAGTGTTGAAGGGAAAAGTAACAAGAGCAGTGTTGAAGGGAAAATTAATAGATTTTAACGAGTAGAAGTCTATGGTAAATTCTCTTAATATATCAAAATGGTTCAGGGTGGAACTTCAGGAAATATATCTTTATCCACATTGTTTTTTAATAATAACTTATTATTTTATGTAAACACTGGACACAAAGATCTTCATGTTGTGAAGGAACTTTGCATGGTACAAAAAACTTTTACTGTGTTTGGAATCATTTTCCCAAATATTTGGCAAATCAACCAAACTGAAGGAACTTTTAAAGTCACATTCTATAAGCCTATGGCATTATTAAGTTGTATTTATTTTTTTGTGAATTTTGTACGACAAACAGGATTATACATATCGAAAGGTGCATATAACTCCGTGTATTTACAGTGAGAGGTGCTTATAACTCAGTGTATTTACAGTGAGAGGTGCTTATAACTCAGTGTATTTACAGTGAGAGGTGCTTATAACTCAGTGTATTTACAGTGAGAGGTGCTTATAACTCAGTGTATTTACAGTGAGAGGTGCTTATAACTCAGTGTATTTACAGTGAGAGGTGCTTATAACTCAGTGTATTTACAGTGAGAGGTGCTTATAACTCAGTGTATTTACAGTGAAAGGTGCTTATAACTCAGTGTATTTACAGTGAGAGGTGCTTATAACTCAGTGTATTTACAGTGAAAGGTGCATATAACTCAGTGTATTTACAGTGAGAGGTGCTTATATCTCCGTGTATCTACACTGCGAGGTACATATATCTCGGTGTATCTACACTGCGAGGTACATATATCTCGGTGTATCTACACTGCGAGGTGCATATATCTCGGTGTATCTACACTGCGAGGTACATCTATGTCGGTGTATCTACACTGCGAGGTACATATATCTCGGTGTATCTACACTGCGAGGTACGTATATCTCGGTGTATCTACACTGCGAGGTACATATATCTCGGTGTATCTACACTGCGAGGTACGTATATCTCGGTGTATCTACACTGCGAGGTACATATATCTCGGTGTATCTACACTGCGAGGTACATATATCTCGGTGTATCTACACTGCGAGGTACGTATATCTCGGTGTATCTACACTGCGAGGTACATATATCTCGGTGTATCTACACTGAGAGGTACATATATCTCGGTGTATCTACACTGAGAGGTACATATATCTCGGTGTATCTACACTGAGAGGTACATATATCTCGGTGTATCTACACTGAGAGGTACATATATCTCTGTGTATCTACACTGAGAGGTACATATATCTACACTGAGAGGTACATATATCTATGTATACAAACAGAGAGGTGCATGTCTCCGTACATCAATAGGGGTATGACGTTTAGTGTATATACACTGTGAGTTAATTCTGATCTCCGTTATAGGAACTAGAGTGTCCTTGACTTGTGGGGTGAACATTCTAGCAACCTTAATGACCCTGGTGTAAGTGATGGGTTTTAAGCTCACTAAACCAAAATTTATATATAACACAGCGCCTAGGTATACCGAGGCGCTGTGTTATATACAGCTAAATTTTATATTTGTAATGTATCTTTAAAATGGGTCTTACAGGAACGTTTGTTCCAGTGTTTTACACGACCAAATTGACCATAATTTGTGTTGAAATTCCTAACTTTGATTTTCGTGTCGTTATTTCGTCTTAATGCATCACTTTTGAAATAGATTTTGAGGTTTGGTCGTGTCAGTTTTGATTAGTGTCAAGTATGAATGAGATCCCTGTGTATTTCTCGTTTCTGATCCAGGTAATTTTGTTGACATCTCTACGCACGTGTTTATATCCAGCATTTCCCTGGTTAGCAATTGTCACAACATGATGATAGGAAGAAGTTGATATTTACTTTAAATATCAAATTATTATTGCTACAGGTACCCATTGTCTCACCCACATAATAATAATAATAATAATAATAATAATAATAATAATAATAATAATAATAATAATAATAATAATAATAATAATAATAATAATAATAATAATAATAATAAATATTATTATTATTATTATTATTATTATTATTATTATTATTATTATTATTATAAATCATTTTTAGTAGTAGTAATAATAGTAGTATAATAATAATGGTACATAATACCGAAAGGTAGTTGAGTAAGACGTGCAACAATTGGTTGTCTTCACTGCTGCAATGTTTTGCCCACTCTGCAGGTTTCTTCAGTCGAATTTAAAGGTGACTAAATATTGGGCAGGAAGAAGCAGTCGAGAGATAAAGATGAGACGTTCAGTCCCTCAGCTCCACACTCTTGATCAGAGTCAGACTGAGGTATGAAAACAAAACTCTTTAATTACATGAAAGCCGGAAAGAAAACTCTGATTTCGGATTGCTTTTTAATTATTAGGTTCTTCTGCTAGTAGTCCCAGACTCCTCTGCTAGTAGTCCCAGACTCCTCTGCTAGTAGTCCCAGACTCCTCTGACGCCAATTCAGCAAACAATACTTTCTTTCTGTCTCTATTATGAAAGACCCCGTTGAATGCCTCTCCTTCACGTTGATCAACGTTGATCTCAAGGATGGGGGACAGATCACCTTAGAAATACTTCATGGCTGAGGGAATGATCGCCTCATACTCACATCTTCACTGCTTCTCCTGTCTCCGATACTGAGTCATCTCTACAGTTGAGTGACAAAGCTTGCAGACAAGGGGAACCAAACCGTTTGACAATAAAAATACACAAATGCTCGACGTCTTCATTCCTTCCTCCCCCTCTCTCTCTCTCTCTCTCTCTCTCTCTCTCTCTCTCTCTCTCTCTCTCTCTCTCTCTCTCTCTCTCTCTCTCTCTCTCTCTCTCTCTCTCTCTCTCTCTCTCTCTCTCTCTCTCTCTCTCTTTCTCTTTTTTCTCTTTCAGTCTATATCTAAATAAGAGTATTATAATTCGAGTCTATATGGTGCTTCACCACAGCAAACACACGTGGTGCACCACAGCAAACACACCAGCGTGGTGCTCCACCACAGCAAACACACCAGCGTGGTGCTTCACCAACCACAGCAAACACACCAGCGTGGTGCTATACCATTGCGAGGGTACACACCAGCGTGGTGCTTCACCACAGCATACACACAGCGTGGTGCTTCACCACAGCAAACACACCAGCGTGGTGCTCCACCACAGCAAACACACCAGCGTGGTGCTTCACCACAGCAAACACACCAGCGTGGTGCTCCACCACAGCAAACACACCAGCGTGGTGCTTCACCACAGCAAACACACCAGCGTGGTGCTTCACCACAGCAAACACACCAGCGTGGTGTTCCACCAAAGCAAACACACCAGCGTGGTGCTTCACCACCACACACCAGCTTCAACAGCACACACCAGCGTGGTGCTCCCACCACACACTAGCGTGGTGCTTCACCACAGCAAACACACCAGCGTGGTGCTTCACCACAGCAAACACACCAGCGTGGTGCTTCACCACAGCAAACACACCAGAATGGTGCTTCACCACAGCAAACACACCAGCGTGGTGCTTCACCACAGCAAACACACCAGCGTGGTGCTCCACCACAGCAAACACACCAGCGTGGTGCTTCACCACAGCAGCGTGGTGCTTCACCACAGCAAACACACCAGCGTGGTGCTCCACCACAGCAAACACACCAGCGTGGTGCTTCACCACAGCAAACACACCAGCGTGGTGCTTCACCACAGTGGTGCTCCACCACAGCAAACACACCAGCGTGGTGCTCCACCACAGCAAACACAGCGTGGTGCTCCAGCGCACCAGCGTGGTGCTTCACCACAGCACAGCGTGGTGCTTCAAATACCACAGCAAACACACCAGCGTGGTGCTTCCCACCAAACAGCGCGTGGTGCTCCACCACAGCAAACACACCAGCGTGGTGCTTCACCACAGCAAACACACCAGCGTGGTGCTCCACCACAGCAAAAACACACCAGCGTGGTGCTCCACCACAGCAAACACACCAGCGTGGTGCTCCACCACAGCAAACACACCAGCGTGGTGCTCCACCACAGCAAACACACCAGCGTGGTGCTCCACCACAGCAAACACACCAGCGTGGTGCTCCACCACAGCAAACACACCAGCGTGGTGCTCCACCACAGCAAACACACCAGCGTGGTGCTCCACCACAGCAAACACACCAGCGTGGTGCTCCACCACAGCAAACACACCAGCGTGGTGCTCCACCACAGCAAACACACCAGCGTGGTGCTCCACCACAGCAAACACACCAGCGTGGTGCTCCACCACAGCAAACACACCAGCGTGGTGCTTCACCACAGCAAACACACCAGCGTGGTGCTTCACCACAGCAAACACACCAGCGTGGTGCTTCACCACAGCAAACACACCAGCGTGGTGCTCCACCACAGCAAACACACCAGCGTGGTGCTCCACCACAGCAAACACACCAGCGTGGTGCTCCAGCAAACACACCAGCGTGGTGCCACCACAGCAAACACACCTGCGTGGTGCTCCACCACAGCAAACACACCAGCGTGGTGCTTCCCACAGCAAACACACCAGCGTGGTGCTTCACCACAGCAAACACACCAGCGTGGTGCTTCAGCGTGGTGCTTCCACAGCAAAGCGTGGTGCTTCACCACAGCAAACACACCAGCACCACAGCGTGGTGCTCCACCACAGCAAACACACCAGCGTGGTGCTCCACCACAGCAAACACACCAGCGTGGTGCTTCCACCACAGCAAACACACCAGCGTGGTGCTCCACCACAGCAAACACACCAGCGTGGTGCTCCACCACAGCAAACACAGCCAGCGTGGTGCTCCACCACAGCAAACACTCCAGCGTGGTGCTCCACCACAGCAAACACACCAGCGTGGTGCTCCACCACAGCAAACACACCAGCGTGGTGCTCCACCACAGCAAACACACCAGCGTGGTGCTCCACCACAGCAAACACACCAGCGTGGTGCTCCACCACAGCAAACACACCAGCGTGGTGCTCCACCACAGCAAACACACCAGCGTGGTGCTCCACCACAGCAAACACTCCAGCGTGGTGCTCCACCACAGCAAACACACCAGCGTGGTGCTCCACCACAGCAAACACACCAGCGTGGTGCTCCACAACAGCAAATACACCAGCGTGGTGCTTCACCACAGCAAACACACCAGCGTGGTGCTCCACCACAGCAAACACACCAGCGTGGTGCTCCATCACAGCAAACACACCAGCGTGGTGCTCCACCACAGCAAATACACCAGCGTGGTGCTCCACCTCAGCAAATACACCAGCGTGGTGCTCCACCACAGCAAACACACCAGCGTGGTGCTCCACCACAGCAAATACACCAGCGTGGTGCTCCACCACAGCAAACACACCAGCGTGGTGCTCCACCACAGCAAATACACCAGCGTGGTGCTCCACCACAGCAAACACACCAGCGTGGTGCTCCACCACAGCAAATACACCAGCGTGGTGCTTCACCAACAGCAAAGCAAAACACACCAGCGTGGTACACCAGCGTGGTGCTCCACCACAGCAAACACACCAGCAAATACACCAGGTGCTCCACCACAGCAAACACACCAGCGTGGTGCTCCACCAGCGTGGTTCACCACAGCAAACACACCAGCGTGGTGCTCCACAACAGCAAATACACCAGCAAACACACCAGCGTGGTGCTCCACCACAGCAAACACACCAGCGTGGTGCTCCACCGTGGTGCTTCACACAGCAACACACACCAGCGTGGTGCTTCACCACAGCAAACACACCAGCGTGGTGCGCCACCACAGCAAATACACCAGCGTGGTGCCTCACCACAGCACACACCAGCGTGGTGCTCCAAACACACCAGCGTGGTGCTTCACCACCAAACACAATAGCGTGGTGCTTCAACAGCAAACACACCAGCGTGGTGCTTCACCACAGCACAGCGTGGTGCTTCAAAGCACACCAGTGGTGCGCAAACACACCAACGTGGTGCTTCCACAGCACAGCGTGGTGCTTCAAAGCACACACAGCGTGGTGCTCCACCACAGCAAACACACCAGCGTGGTGCTCCACCACAGCAAACACACCAGCGTGGTGCTCCTTCACAGCAAACACACCAGCGTGGTGCTCCACCACAGCAAACACACCAGCGTGGTGCTCCACCACAGCAAACTCACCAGCGTGGTGTTCCACCACAGCAAACACACCAGCGTGGTGCTCCACCACAGCAAACACTCCAGCGTGGTGCTTCACCACAGCAAACACAATAGCGTGGTGCTTCACCACAGCAAACACACCAACGTGGTGCTTCACCACAGCAAACACACGAGCGTGGTGCTTCACCACAGCAAAGACACAGCGTGGTGCAGCGCAAACACACCAGCGTGGTGCTTCACTACAGCCACAGCAACAGCAAGCACACCAGCGTGGTGCTCCACCACAGCAAACACACAAACGTGGTGCTCCACCACAGCAAACACACCAGCGTGGTGCTCCACCACAGCAAACACACCAGCGTGGTGCTCCACCACAGCAAACACACCAGCGTGGTGCTCCTTCACAGCAAACACACCAGCGTGGTGCTCCACCACAGCAAACACACCAGCGTGGTGCTCCACCACAGCAAACACACCAGCGTGGTGCTTCACCACAGCAAACACACCAGCGTGGTGTTCCACCACAGCAAACACACCAGCGTGGTGCTCCACCACAGCAAACACACCAGCGTGGTGTTCCACCACAGCAAACACACCAGCGTGGTGCTTCACCACAGCAAACACACCAGCGTGGTGCTTCCCCACAGCAAACACACCAGCGTGGAGCTTCGCCACAGGAAACACACAAGCGTGGTGCGTCACCACAGCAAACACACCAGCGTGGTGCTCCTTCACAGCAAACACACCAGCGTGGTGCTCCACCACAGCAAACACACCAGCGTGGTGCTCCACCACAGCAAACACACCAGCGTGGTGCTCCACCACAGCAAACACACCAGCGTGGTGCTCCACCACAGCAAACACACCAGCGTGGTGCTCCTTCTCAGCCACAGCAAACACTCCAGCGTGGTGCTCCTTCACAGCAAATACACCAGCGTGGTGCTGCACCACAGCAAACACACCAGCGTGGTGCTCCTGCACAGCAAAGACACCAGCGTGGTGCTCACAGCAAACACACCAGCGTGGTGCTCCAAACACACAAGCCTGGTGCGTCACCACAGCAAACACACCAGCGTGGAGCTCCGCCACAGCAAACACACCAGCGTGGTGCTCCTTCTCAGCAAACACACCAGCGTGGTGCTCCACCACAGCAAACACACCAGCGTGGTGCTCCACCACAGCAAACACACCAGCGTGGTGCTCCACCACAGCAAACACACCAGCGTGGTGCTCCTTCACAGCAAACACACCAGCGTGGTGCTCCTTCACAGCAAACACACCAGCGTGGTGCTCCACCACAGCAAACACACCAGCGTGGTGCTCCACCACAGCAAACACACCAGCGTGGTGCTCACTTCACAGCAAACACACCAGCGTGGTGCTCCACCACAGCAAACACACCAGCGTGGTGCTCCACCACAGCAAACACACCAGCGTGGTGCTCCACCACAGCAAACACACCAGCGTGGTGCTCCTTCACAGCAAACACACCAGCATGGTGCTCCACCACAACAAACACACCAGCGTGGTGCTCCACCACAGCAAACACACCAGCGTGGTGCTCCACCACAGCAAACACACCAGCGTGGTGCTCCACCACAGCAAACACACCAGCGTGGTGCTCCTTCACAGCAAACACACCAGCGTGGTGCTCCACCACAGCAAACACACCAGCGTGGTGCTCCACCACAGCAAACACACCAGCGTGGTGCTCCTTCACAGCAAACACACCAGCGTGGTGCTCCTTCACAGCAAACACACCAGCATGGTGCTCCACCACAACAAACACACCAGCGTGGTGCTCCACCACAGCAAACACACACAGTAGCTTGACAAACTAAAAGACGTGAACTAAGAAAAAGAAAATAAAAAAAAATCTCGAAGCTGGTGAAGGGAATATTTTTACGAGATACGAACATAATGGACAGGATTCAGAAAAGTATTGAAAATTAAACCGATTTACGTTTTTATAGGAGACAGAACTTGTGTGTACTGAGTCAGGGAAATTAGAAAAATGACTTTTCTGTAATAGCGAAGTGAATTCAGCTAAAAAAAAATAGTTTGTTTCTGCATACTTCATTTATTTATTTTAGAGTCAATGGGACATTGACGATTTTCCAAATTTAATTACACGAGAAGAGTCTCATGAGGAAACCATTCAGGTAACGTTATAATGGTAGAGGTGATGGTGGAGAACTTCTAGTGGCAGGATACCGTAGACAGCACCAAGAGACACTCCTATTATCGCTTCCCAAACTATATTTCCACATTCCAGAACAAATGGCGAAACGCCCACACTGCGAAGGACCTGAGAGTAATAATGTCAGAGAATGTCACTTTCAACGACCACAACAATGCTTCTATCACATCTACTAGGATAATGATATGATGGATAATGAGAACCTTCAAAACTAGGGATGCCAAGCCAACGATAGTTTTCTTCAGATTGCTTGCTTTATCTCAAGGCTGGAATATTGCAATTGCCTACCTTGAGAATATACAGAGATCTTTCACCGCACGTATAAGTGCAGTAAAGCACCTAAATCACTGGGAATGGTTGAACTCTCTTGACCTGTACTCCTTGGAACGCAGGCGAGAAAGATACATGATAATGCACTTGGAAAATCTTAGAGGGATTAGTCCCAATTCTGCACATGGAAATCATTCCCCGTGAAAACAATAGACTGATAACTAATGAAGCTCTAATAGGATAAGTGTTGGATAAAATGCTGTTTGTGTACCTAAATAACCTGATTACAAGACGTATTTCGTATGTTAATGTTAACAGATAACGCTAAATTAATGATGAGAATCCGCAAATAGAAAGATGAAACAAGGATGCAAAACCTTATTTCATCTTGTTTATCCTTGTTTACCCCAGTAACTGAGATAAACAGTTACTGGAAGTTAACCCGGGCAAACAAAGTGCTGGAGGAGAGAACGGAAAAATGTAGCCGAGGACAGAAAACGCAATGAGGAGTAAGGCAAAAACTCACAAGGAAAAGACCTGGAAATAATTATTACCCAAAATCTCTCTCAAAATAATATCACCAGCAAAGGCTTTCAAAAAAAACAAAGAGTTGATGAAATAGATACACATGCAACAGCTGGGTATCTTTATTTTCTAGACGTTTTATTAGCTTTTCAGTATTGCAAATCGTTTATATATTAGTGTAAAAAATCGGTGTAGAACATGCATTAAATGAAAAATAAAATGAAACATGAGAATGCAAAGGAAAGAATCAAAGTTAGTAATTGATCTGAGGAAATGTGAGAACCGGGTCTTATTTTACCGGAGGAGCAAAGAAGAAGAAGGCATATGATTGCAACGTATAAGATACTACTCTGGTATAGTCAGAGTAGACAATGATAAACTTTTTATCAGTGATGTAACAATAATGGGACATAGATAAATAAACAACAAATATGGTCAAAAAAGACACACAATGCAAAACAAAGAGAGATTTTATCATTACAAGGTTTTTAGTACAAAAAAAGATTTTACCAACTGAAGGGAATATGTAAAACATCGATTCGTATACTGCGGAACAAAGACACGTAATATAAAGCGGTTCTGTATGGACAACGTTTCGCCCGTTGTGTTGCAGTGTCAGGTAGTGTGACTATAATAATGATATACAGTACTAACAAGTAAATAAAAAAGGCACATGTGCAGCACTTAAAATTCTTTATTACGCAACGTTCTGCCAGTACAACAACAGACATTATCAGTCACATACAAAAGTTGCAAATATGGAGACAGTCCATCAGTCTTGAAGGAGTAGTTTAAGGTGATCAGTCCCTCAGCCTGAGGATGTGCTCAACTTCCTAGACTTGAACTGTCTAAAGCTGTAATGGTGTCCTGGTACAGAAGACATCGTCTATAACGTCAGTGCCGAACCACCAGGTATGAGTACAAAGAGCTGGGTTTGAGGTCCTGTCTAGCAGGGTGTCAAACCCAGGCCGTTTGTGGTCTTCTTTGCCCTTCTCCAAGGGCAAAAAAGACGGCTCGTTGAACAAAGAATTCAACCCTAACTCAAGGAGAAGGTCCTCGGAGTGAGCATTACACCGAGTATATCACCTGAAGTGCACATCAAACAACAACTGCCGCAGCAAATGAGCGTTAAGCAAAGCCAAGACTAGAGTTGGGACATCTTAGTAAGGAGTCATTCATGACACTCACTGTCTACTGTATACGTCAGATCCCTATTGGAGTACGCAGCACCAGTATGAAACCCGCACCTGCTCTAGTATGTCAAGAAACTGGAGAAAGTGCAGGTGTTTGCAACAAGGCTAGTCCCGGAGCTAAGGTGTGTGTGCTATGAAAAGAGGTTAAGGGAACTGTAGGATAAAAAGAATAAAGGCAATATAATAGCAAAGTACAAAATACCACGATGAATTGACATGGTGAATAAGAACATATTGTTTGACAGATGTGGGGACAAGAGCACAACTGAAAGCTCAGATGAGTCAAAGGGACGTTAGGAAATGTTTCTTCAGCATTAGAGGAGTCAGGAAGTAGAAAAACCTGGAGAGTCAAGAAACAGAGGCAAGATCCATACATAACTTATAAGAAATGTGGTAAGGGTCTCGGAACCAGGAGTGCACCTAGTTGCGACCAGCGAAGAAGGTGGGGCCAGGAGCTGGAACTTGACCCGTGCAACCACATATAGGTGAGTACACACACACACACACACACACAGAGCTCGAGCGTAAAATGCTCATCTGCGGGAGTGGAAATTCCAGGTAAAATGCGATGTAAATAGCTACTTCGTGAGTTCCCTCCTTCCTTCCCTTTTTTCGTCCTTTCTGTCGTCTTTCCTTCCTAACTTCCTTCTTTTCCTTCAGACCCTTCCTTCTGTTACTTTCCTTCCTCCATAACTTACTTCCTTCCGTCCCCTCCTGTCCCTTCCCTCTCACCTTCTTTTAAGTTCCTTCCGTCCTTCCTTCCCTCTCCCTTCACAAGCTCGCTTGTCCACAGTAGTCAACAGTAGTTTCTGTCACTTTCACCCACCCTGTCTTACCTGCACCCACCCTGTCTTACCTGCACCCACCCTGTCTTACCTGCACCCACCCTGTCTTACCTGCACCCACCCTGTCTTACCTGCACCCATCCCTGTCTTACCTGCACCCACCATGTCCTGCACCCACCCTACCTGCACCCACCCTGTCTTACCTGCACCCACCCTGTCTTACCTGCACCCACCCTGTCTTACCTACACCCACCCTGTCTTACCTGCACCCACCCTGTCCTGCACCCACCCTACCTGCACCCACCCTGCCTTACCTGCACCCACCCTGGCTTACCTGCACCCACCCAGTCTTATGTCTTACCTGCACCCACCCTGTCTTACCAGCACCCACCATGTCTTACCTGCACCCACCATGTCTTACCTGCACCCACCCTGTCTTACCTGCACCCACCATGTCTTACCTGCACCCACCATGTCTTACCTGCACCCACCCTGTCTTACCTGCACCCACCATGTCTTACCTGCACCCACCCTGTCTTACCTGCACCCACCCTGTCTTACCTGCACCCACCCTGTCTTACCTGCACCCACCCTGTCTTACCTGCACCCACCCTGTCTTACCTGCACCCACCCTGTCTTACCTGCACCCACCCTGTCTTACCTGCACCCACCCTGCCTTACCTGCACCCACCCTGTCTTACTTGCACCCACCCTGTCTTACCTACACCCACCATGTCTTACCTGCACCCACCCTATCATACTAGCACCCACCCTGCCTTACCTGCACCCACCCTGTCTTACCTGCACCCGCCCTGTCTTACCTGCACCCACCCTGTCTTACCTGCACCCACCCTGTCTTACCTGCACCCACCATGTCTTACCTGCACACACCCTGTCTTACCTACACCCACTCTGTCTTACCTGCACCCACCCTGTCTTACCTACACCCACCCTGTCTTATCTACAATCACCTGTCTTACCTACACCCGCCCTGTCTTACCTACACCCACCAAGTCTTGCCTACACCCACCCTGTCTTACCTACACCCACCCTGTATTACCTACACCCGTCCTGTCTTACCTACAGCCCCCCTGTCTTACCTACACCCAACATACCTTACCTACACCCACCCTGTCTTACCTACACCCACCCTGTCTTACCTACACCCACCCTGTCTTACTTACACTCACCCTGTCTTACCTACACCCACACTGTATTACCTACACCACCATGTATTAGGTACACCCACCCTGTCTTAACTGCACCCACTCTGCCTGACCTACGCCCACCCTGTCTTACCTACGCCAACAATCTCTTACCTGCACCCACTCTGTCTTACCTATACCCGCCCAGTCTTACCTACACACACCCTGTCTTACCTACACCCACCGTGTATTACCTACACTCACCTTGTATTACCTACACCCACCACGTCTTACCTACACCCACCCTGTCTTACCTACACCTACCCTGTCTTACCTACACCCACCATGTCTTACCTACACCCACCCTGTCTCAATTACACCCATCCTGTCTTACCTGCGTCCACCCTGTCTTACCTACGCCCACCCTCTCTTGCCTGCACCCAACCTGTCTTACCAAAACCCACCCTATCTTACTTACACCCACCCTGTCTTACCTGTGCGCCCCTGTCTTACCTACACCAACCCTGTCTTACCTGCACCCACCCTGTTATACCTACACCCACCCTGTCTTACCTACACACGCCCTGCCTTACCTACACCCAACATGGCTTACCTACATCCACCCTGTCTTACCTACACCCACCCTGTCTTACCTGCACCCACCCTGTTATACCTACACCCACCCTGTCTTACCTACACACGCCCTGCCTTACCTACACCCAACATGGCTTACCTACATCCACCCTGTCTTACCTACACCCACCCTATCTTACTTACACCCACCCTGTCTTACCTGTGCGCCCCTGTCTTACCTACACCAACCCTGTCTTACCTGCACCCACCCTGTTATACCTACACCCACCCTGTCTTACCTACACACGCCCTGCCTTACCTACACCCAACATGGCTTACCTACATCCACCCTGTCTTACTTACACCCACCCTGTCTTACTTACACTCACCCTGTATTACGTACACGCACCACGTCTTACCTACACCCACCCTGAATTTCCTACACCAACCCTGTCTTACTTACACTCACCCTGTATTACCTACACCCACCACGTCTTACCTACACCCACCCTGTCTTACCTACACCAACCCTGTCTTACCAAAACCCACCCTGTCTTGCCTACACCCCCTGTCTTACCTACACCAACCCCGTCTTACCTACGCCCAACCTGTTATACTTTGCCCCACCATATCTTACCTACACACACCCTGCCTTACCTACACACACCCTGTCCTACCTACACCCACCTTGTATTACCTACACTCACCCTGTCTTATCTACACCCACCCTTTCTTACCTACACCTACCCTATCTTACCTACACCCACCCTGTCTTACCTACACCCAGCCTGTCTTACCTTCACCCACCCCGTCTTACATTCACCCTCCCTGTCTTACTTATACCCACCCTGTCTTACCTACACGCACCCTGTCTCAATTACACCCATCCTGTCTGACCTGCGCCTACCCTGTCTTACCTACGCCCACCCTCTTTTACCTGCACCCACCCTGTTCTTCCTACACCCACTCTGTCTTACCTACACACACCCTGCCTTACCTATACCCACCCAGTCTTACCTGCAACCCCCTGTCTTACCTACACTCACCCTGTATTACCTACACCTACCCTGTCTTACCTACACCCATCATCTACCTACACCCACCCTGTCTTACCTTCACCCACAGTGTCTTGCCTTCACCCACCCTGTCTTACCTACACACACCCTGTCTCAATTACACCCACCCTGTCTTACCTGCGCCCACCCTGTCTTACCTAGGCCCACCCTCTCTTTATCTGCAAACACCCTGTCTTACCTACTCCCACCCTGTCTTACCTACACACACCATGCCTTACCTACACCCACCCTGTCTTACCTTCACCAACCCCGTCTTACCAACACCCACCCTGTCTTTCCTGCACCCACCCTGTCTTACCTATACCCACCTGTCTTACCTGCACACACCCTGGCTTACCTACACCCACCCTGTTTTTTCTGCACCCACCCTGTGTTTCCTGCACCTACCCTATCTTACCTACAC
Organism: Cherax quadricarinatus; assembly: GCF_038502225.1. Taxonomy (NCBI): domain Eukaryota; kingdom Metazoa; phylum Arthropoda; class Malacostraca; order Decapoda; family Parastacidae; genus Cherax; species Cherax quadricarinatus. The sequence goes on along the minus strand of NC_091354.1, from coordinate 21,171,497 downwards.
CCACCTGTCTTACCTACACACACCCTGCCTTACCTACACCCACCTGTCTTACCTACACCGCCCTGTCTTACCTACATCCACCTGTCTTACCTACACCCTCCCTGTTTTACCTACACACACCCTGTCTTACCTACACCCACCTGTCTTACCAACACCCACCTGTCTTACCAACACCCACCTGTCTTACCTACACCCACCCTGTCTTTCTTGCACCCACCCTGTCTTTCCTGCACTCTCCCTGTCTTACATATACCCACCCTGTCTTACCTGCACCCACCCTGTCTTTCGTGAACCCACCCTTTCTTTCATATACCCACCCTGTCTTTTCTGCACCCATCCTGTCTTAACTGCACGCTCTCCTGTTACCTGCACCCTCCCTGTCTTTCCTACACACACCCTGCCTTTTATGCACCCCTCTGTCTTACCTGCACCGACCCTGTCTTACGTAAACCTACTCTGTCTTGCCTACACCCACCCTGTCTTTCCTTCCCCCACCCAGTCTTTTCTGCACCCACCCTCTCTTACCTACACCCACTTATCTGCACCACTCTTGTTTTCCTGCGGCCACCCCGTCTTACCTGCACCCTCTCTGTCTTACCTAAACCCACCCTGTCTTGCATACTTATACCCTATCTTACCTACTCCTACCCTGTCTTGCCGGGTGTCCTGCATGTCCTCCCGCCCATCCTCCCGCATGTCCTCCCACCCATCCTCCCGCATGTCCTCCCGCTCGCCAGTACCAACAACACCTGCTCCTCAGGTTACACTTAAAAGCTTTTTAAAATCTCTCTGGGCATTACTGCCGGGTCAGCCACTCACCTTTTTTGTGTGTAGATACTGTTGAAGGTGTGTGTGTGTGTGTGTGTGTGTGTGTGTGTGTGTGTGTGTGTGTGTGTGTGTACTCACCCAGTAGCTGGTCGCTACTAGGTCACACTCTCTGAACCGTGAGCTATATCATACCTCTGCTTAAAGCTATGTATGGATCCTGCCTCCACTACATCGCTTCCCAAACTATTCCACTTCCTGACTACTCTGTGGCTGAAGAAATACTTCCTAACATCCCTGTGGCTGAAGAAATGCTTCCTAACATCCCTGTGATTCATCTGTGTCTTCAATTTCCAAGTGTGTCCTCTTGTTGCTGTGTCCCATGTCTGGAAAATCCTGTCTTTGTCCACATTGTTAATTTCTCTCAGCATTTTGTAAGTCGTTATCATGTCTCCCGTATCCCTCCTGTCCTCCAGTGTCGTCAGGTTGATTTCCCTTAACCTCTCCTCGTAAGACATACCTCTTAGCCATGGGACTAGTCTTGTTGCAAACTTTTGCACTTTCTCTAGTTTCTTTACGTGCTTGGCTAGGTGTGGGCTCCAAACTGGTGCCGCAAATTCCAATATGGGCCTAACGTACACGGTATACAGGATCCTGAACGATTCCTTATTAAGATGTCGGAATGCTGTTCTGAGGTTTGCTAGGCGCCCATGTGCTGCAGCAGTTATTTGGTTGATGTGCACTTCAGGAGATGTGCCTGGTGTTATACTCACCCCAAGATCTTTTTCCATGAGTGAGGTTTGTAGTCTCTGGCCCCCTAGACTGTATTCCGTCTGCTGTCTTCTTTGCCCTTCCCCAATCTTCATGACTTTGCACTTGGTGGGGTTGAACGCCAGGAGAAAATTGCTGGACCAGGTCTGCAGCCTGTCCAGATCCCTTTGTAGTTCTGCCTGGTCTTCGATCGAATGAATTCTTCTCATCAACTTCACGTCATCTGCAAACAGGGACACTTCAGAGTCTATTCCTTCCGTCATGTCGTTCACAAATACCAGAAACAGCACTGGTCCTAGGACTGACCCCTGTGGGACCCCGCTGGTCACAGGTGCCCACTCTGACACGTCGCCACGTACCATGACTCGCTGCTGTCTTCCTGACAATTATTCCCTGATTCATTGTAGTGCCTTCCCTGTTATCCCTGCTTGTGTGTGTGTGTGTGTGTGTGTGTGTGTGTGTGTGTGTGTGTGTGTGTGTGTGTGTGTGTGTGTGTGTGTGTGTGTGTGTGTGTGTGTGTGTGTGTGTGCGTGTATGTGTATGTGTGTATGTGTGTGTGCATGTGTGTGTGTGTGTGTGTGTGTGTGTGCATGTGTGTGTGTGTGTGTGTGTGTGTTTGTGTGTGCATGTGTGTGTGTGTATGTGTGTGTGCATGTGTGTGTGTGTGTGTGTGTGTGTCTGTGTGTGTGTGTGTGTGTGTGTCTGTGTGTGTGTGTGCGTGTATGTGTATGTGTGTACTCACCTAGTTGTACTCACCTAGTTGAGGTTGCGGGGGTCGAGTCCGAGCTCCTGGCCCCGCCTCTTCACTGATCGCTACTAGGTCACTCTCCCTGAGCCGTGAGCTTTATCATACCTCTGTTTAAAGCTATGTATGGATCCTGCCTCCACTACATCGCTTCCCAAACTATTCCACTTACTGACTACTCTGTGGCTGAAGAAATACTTCCTAACATCCCTGTGATTCATCTGTGTCTTCAGCTTCCAACTGTGTCCCCTTGTTACTGTGTCCAATCTCTGGAACATCCTGTCTTTGTCCACCTTGTCAATTCCTCTCAGTATTTTGTATGTCGTTATCATGTCCCCCTATCTCTCCTGTCCTCCAGTGTCGTCAGGTTGATTTCCCTTAACCTCTCCTCGTAGGACATACCTCTTAGCTCTGGGACTAGTCTTGTTGCAAACCTTTGCACTTTCTCTAGTTTCTTCACGTGCTTGGCTAGGTGTGGGTTCCAAACTGGTGCCGCATACTCCAATATGGGCCTAACATACACGGTGTACAGGGTCCTGAATGATTCCTTATTAAGATGTCGGAATGCTGTTCTGAGGTTTGCTAGGCGCCCATATGCTGCAGCAGTTATTTGGTTGATGTGCGCTTCAGGAGATGTGCCTGGTGTTATACTCACCCCAAGATCTTTTTCCTTGAGTGAGGTTTGTAGTCTCTGACCCCGTAGACTGTACTCCGTCTGCGGCCTTCTTTGCCCTTCCCCAATCTTCATGACTTTGCACTTGGTGGGATTGAACTCCAGGAGCCAATTGCTGGACCAGGTCTGCAGCCTGTCCAGATCCCTTTGTAGTTCTGCCTGGTCTTCGATCGAGTGAATTCTTCTCATCAACTTCACGTCATCTGCAAACAGGGACACCTCAGAGTCTATTCCTTCCGTCATGTCGTTCACAAATACCAGAAACAGCACTGGTCCTAGGACTGACCCCTGCGGGACCCCGCTGGTCACAGGTGCCCACTCTGACACCTCGCCACGTACCATGACTCGCTGCTGTCTTCCTGACAAGTATTCCCTGATCCATTGTAGTGCCTTCCCTGTTATCCCTGCTTGGTCCTCCAGTTTTTGCACCAATCTCTTGTGTGGAACTGTGTCAAACGCCTTCTTGCAGTCCAAGAAAATGCAATCCACCCACCCCTCTCTCTCTTGTCTTACTGCTGTCACCATGTCATAGAACTCCAGTAGGTTTGTGACACAGGATTTCCCGTCCCTGAAACCATGTTGGCTGCTGTTGATGAGATCATTCCTTTCTAGGTGTTCCACCACTCTTCTCCTGATAATCTTCTCCATGATTTTGCATACTATACATGTCAGTGACACTGGTCTGTAGTTTAATGCTTCATGTCTGTCTCCTTTTTTAAAGATTGGGACTACATTTGCTGTCTTCCATGCCTCAGGCAATCTCCCTGTTTCGATAGATGTATTGAATATTGTTGTTAGGGGTACACATAGCGCCTCTGCTCCCTCTCTCAATACCCATGGGGAGATGTTATCTGGCCCCATTGCCTTTGAGGTATCTAGCTCACTCAGAAGCCTCTTCACTTCTTCCTCGGTTGTGTGCACTGTGTCCAGCACTTGGTGGTGTGCCCCACCTCTCCGTCTTTCTGGAGTCCCTTCTGTCTCCTCTGTGAACACTTCTTTGAATCTCTTGTTGAGTTCTTCACATACTTCACGGTCATTTCTTGTTGTCTCTCCTCCTTCCTTCCTTAGCCTGATTACCTGGTCCTTGACTGTTGTTTTCCTCCTGATGTGGCTGTACAACAGTTTCGGGTCAGATTTGGCTTTCGCTGCTATGTCATTTTCATATTGTCTTTGGGCCTCCCTTCTTATCTGTGCATATTCGTTTCTGGCTCTACGACTGTTCTCCTTATTCTCCTGGGTCCTTTGCCTTCTATATTTCTTCCATTCCCTAGCACACTTGGTTTTTGCCTCCCTGCACCTTTGGGTAAACCATGGGCTCATCCTGGCTTTTTCATTAATCCTGTTACCCTTGGGTACAAACCTCTCCTCAGCCTCCTTGCATTTTGTTGCTACATATTCCATCATCTCATTAACTGGCTTCCCTGCCAGTTTTCTGTCCCACTGAACCCCGCTCAGGAAGTTCCTCATTCCTGTGTAGTCCCCTTTCTTGTAGTTTGTGTGTGTGTGTGTACTTACTCATGGTTGCAAGGATCGAGGTTAGCCTCCTGGTAATGATTCTTCTCTAGCTTCTTGCTGTATTTATTCCCTTGTAGCCTCGTGGCGCTTGTCGTACCTGTACATAAAGCTAAGTATGAAACGTCACTGCACTACTTTGTCGTCCCTGATTACAGGGATGTGAAGAAATACTTATTCACATCCCTGTAACTCATATGTACATTTATCTTTTTACTGTGCCCTTATGTACTCGTTTCTAGCCTCTCGAACAGTGTTTTCCTGGCATGTGAGTCACAAAAATTCAGGCCGGTGCAATAACCACTGGGCCAGCTGGCTACAATACCATTCATCTAGTTATGTATATTTGTACACCATAGGCAGGTTAGCATGCCACCGACTATGACCACTATCCATCCTAATCAGGTCATCTGCGTATTTTGTATTTCGTTATCTTGTCTCCTCTGGTTTTGCTGTCCTCTAATGTCATTAGATTCAGTTCACTTAGTTTTCTTACAGAGCTTCTAGCACTCGTTTTTCTGCACTTTCACCAGTTTCTTGATATACTTTATCAGGTACGAATACCCAGCTGCTGCTGCTGCTGCTGCTGCTGCTGCTGCTGCTGCTGCTGCTGCTGCTGCTGCTGCTGCTGCTGCTGCTGCTGCTGCTGCTCTAAGATGGGCCTGAAATATGTCTTATGAAGGGTTGTAAATAATTCTGTTGAGATTCCTGAGAAGTAATCTTAGATTCAGCAAACTAGCTTTCCCTGCTGAGGTTATTCAGTTTATGTTCACCTCAGGTGATACACTCAACTGAGTCTTCCTTCCTGAGAGAAGTTTGTACACACACTCAACTGAGTCTTCCTTCCTGAGAGAAGTTTGTACACACACTCAACTGAGTCTTCCTTCCTGAGAGAAGTTTGTACACACACTCAACTGAGTCTTCCTTCCTGAGAGAAGTTTGTACACACTCTCAACTGAGTCTTCCTCCCTGAGAGAAGTTAGTACACACACTCAACTGAGTCTTCCTTTCTGAGAGAAGTTTGTACACACTCTCAACTGAGTCTTCCTTCCTGAGAGAAGTTTGTACACACACTCAACTGAGTCTTCCTTCCTGAGAGAAGTTTGTACACACACTCAATTGAGTCTTCCTTCCTGAGAGAAGTTTGTACACACTCTCAACTGAGTCTTCCTTCCTGAGAGAAGTTAGTACACACACTCAACTGAGTCTTCCTTTCTGAGGGAAGTTTGTACACACTCTCAACTGAGTCTTCCTTTCTGAGAGAAGTTTGTACACACTCTCAACTGAGTCTTCCTTCCTGAGAGAAGTTTGCACACACACTCAACTGAGTCTTCCTTCCTGAGAGAAGTTTGTACACATTCTCAACTGAGTCTTCCTTCCTGAGAGAAGTTTGTACACACACTCTACTGAGTCTTCCTTCCTGAGAGAAGTTTGTACACACACTCAACTGAGTCTTCCTTCCTGAGAGAAGTTTTTACACACACTCAACTGAGTCTTC